>NC_044572.1:143309261-143616761 GCF_901933205.1 Camarhynchus parvulus
GGCGAGACAATTAACACTGATTGTGTGGTCTCTGATCATCTGACATCTAAGCAAGTCACCTTCTGCTCTCTTTGAAGTTGGTAGACATTTGGACGTTGCAGATGACTGAGTTAAAGGTGATATTAATCGCATCCTGAATTTGATGTGTGCCTTTGTTGCTGTACCCTCTGCTCACTGTACTCCTTTATTTCCCACCAGCTGTAAAGAGTGTACAGCCACCAAGCTGGACATCACATGGATGCTATTTCATGGACACATTGACTGACACCAGGTAAAACCTGTACAGGGCATTTGGAAAAGCTAGTTTCACTAGCTTTATAGGTACTACATTCCCACTGTAGTGGTGAGATGTTTGATTCATTTCCTTCCAGTGATCCAGTGATGTTCCTGGTCTCCTCCTTCTCAATAATTTCCAATTTTCATTAAAAAATATTTGGCTGAGGCCCAGGGAGCATACTTATCTCTCTGTAGCTCAGGGACACATGAAAAAAATGGTGATTATTTATTAATATATTCATCCTAAATATAGCACACATTCATGGATTTGGAGCACTCCATTTCCAAGAGAAAAGGTAAACAGAGAGAAACAGATCCTGGCAGCATCTCACACTATAGAACTGGCAGGGAAGAGAATAGCAATTTTCTGCACATTTGAGGAGCTCAAAGCACTTGACAAATATTAGAGAATTGAGCCTTTCAACCTGTGAGCATGTGTGGAAGTGTAACTCCCAATTAACAGATTGGGAAACTGAGGCTGAGTTACATTATGCTTCTTACTTAGCAGCACCTAAGTCAATAGAATAGTGGAGTGTATAAACCTGGAGTTCTCTACAGTGAACAACCTTATTTTTGTAACAAAGAAAATTTGGCCCCATAAGTAGCAAATAGACTTAGCAAAAGATTTTCTTAAAAAAAGCATTATAATCCTACTTTGAGCAATTTTATAAGCATTAGTGAAGATTTTCAAAGTATTTTGAGGGATTTCTATTTACATTTTACAATAAATAAATATCTATCATCAATCCCAGGAGGTGGCTTGGATGATTTAAAATCCTACCCTTAATTTCATTTCAACATTGTTTTCAGGAGTAATTATAGGAGATCACATGAGAAACATTTATTTCACAAAAACATTTCAATAAGGTCATAGTTTAACTCAGCTTTTCCCCTGCTTTTGGTTGATTAGAGATTGATTTGCTTGGTTGACTTGCTTGGTTGATTAGAGATTGATTTGCTTATAATGGAAAATGACTTAGACGTTATGTTTCCACAAAGGGATATAGTTCCTGAAAAATCTTTTTATTTTGCTGCTCTGTTTACAAAATGTAGCAAGGACCACTGTATCTTGTCTGTTATCAGTTCACCATTGTTGTATTGAAGAGTACCAGATAGATATGTACCATGGAAGAAATCAGCTGTACCATTTATATAGGGCAAAGTCATGCAAACCATGCTCAAAACTAAGCTCCTTAGTTTTGGTAGCATGAAAAAAACTGCATCAGTAAATTGTATGAAATGGTGCAGAATGACTACCACTAATATCACATGCATCTTATGCAGCCATTGGTGTTTTGAACTAGTAAGCTTTGGGTGTAGAGTAAGTGAGATATACAAAGTATGCTTACATTACAAGGAGAAGTCAGCCAGTGACTGCCCCCACACGCACTTTTAAACTGGCTTGTTTGACGGGGTCCATATTGAGTCTGAAATCCCATCTCCTGTGGAGGACAGAGGCATGGAGCCACTCGGTGTGAAGGGGTCTGTGTCTGTGTCTGTCTCCCCCTCTGCCAGGTAGCGTTTCTCCCTCATCCATGCCGAGCCCCCGCTGGGGCCAAAGGGGAAGTCGTCCTTCTCCTGGGAGATGCTGAAACCGCTCGGGGAGCGCTCCAGCTCCTCGTGGTTGACGGAGAGAAGGGACAATGGGGTGTCACTGTCTCTCGTGAGGCTCCTTCTCTGCCTCGGGGACACCTTGTCTGAGTAAGGGCTTTGAAGGTCCCCGTGGGAGTGGTAGCTAACCTGGGAGTCCATTAATGTGAATATAGGCAGAACTGTTGGCCTCTCTGCATATGAAGTTGAGGAAGGTGTGGCTTGCAGTCTGCCAGAGTTTTGCCCACTTATTGATAAAGGTTGTGAGTGAGCCATGTGACCCCGTGCTGAGAAACCGTAGGGGCTGACTTTGTTGACTGGAACCTGCTGGAAGTTGTAAGGAGTTTCACGAGAACACTGCTCAGTGTATTTATATATTATTGTTTTTAATTCAGAATATTTGTTTTCTTCTCTCTTCTCCCTTGCAGGAGAAGCGGTTTCTTTCAATGGACTTATCTCAGCAACTTGTATCTGCAGCTGTTCCATGTGATGCATATGCATATCAACAAGAAAATCCAGTTTCTTCCCCATGTCATTTACCTGAAAAATACCAATGTCATAATATTGCTTCAAGTCAGTTGTTCAAAAACAGTCCATGATTCCATGGTGTGCTGCCATGTTTATTGGTCATGTAGGTTCATAGGATAACCGTGACCTTCCCTCAAAGCTGGGCTGAAATGGATGACAGCTGATCCTCTAACTGCCTCAGAATAAGAAGACCCATCCCTTTGAACTGTGCCAAAAAAATTACTAGTCTTGCTGGATATTTATCAATACAGTATCCAACTGTACTCTCTATAATGTTATGACAAAGTCCTAATAGTGGTAAATAGCTGTTACCAAAATACAATATATGGAATTACCTCTGCATACAGACCTGTTCTCTAACTGATAATCACAGAATCATCTAGGCTGGAAAAGACCTCTGAGATCATTGAGTCCAACCTATAACCTAATGCCACCTAATAGTCCCACAACATCAGGGTTACATATCAGGAGTAATTTCCTTTCTCTTTTGGACAGGGCCCAAGAGTGGACAATCATTTTGAGTCCAGACCCTGCAGGAAAAGGCCTTCCTCACACCAAACACCAGACGTGACAAGTATTAAATCTACAGGAATTAAAAAGTAATTCAATATTGTGGTTGGGATCTTGTACCATACACAGTGACATTGATTCAGAAAGTTTCTAAGGGCACACTTCCCAGGTAAGCAAATTCTTTCGTGAAAAACTAGCAACATAGTTTTGTGATGATTAAAAGAAAATCTCTGTGAGTCTTCACCACCAGCAGCACAATTCTGTCTGGGTCAGCCAGAGTCATGCACAATTTATATCAGCTCTATAATTTCTGAACAAGCACCTCAGCCTCTGTCATTGTCATGAATTATTTACCTGCCTCTCAACTTTAACAAATTTTCCCATCATACTTTGGTCTTCAGTATCAGCTGTAGATGCTTTGGCTACATATGGTTCATTTCTGCAAAGAATTAATAACTCTATTAGTGTTCAATATTTCTTTGCATCACAATTAGCAATTTATATCAGAAAACAGAATAGCCATCTTGTTGATTTATTCATATAGATCCTTGGAGCCCTTTTAGCTGTTTATACAAACAGGAGTGAAAGTCTATTCTATGGGATGTCAATGCATTCCTAAAAAATATAATCTTGATTTTTAATTTTTTTACATTTTTGTTTTTCAAGTTTAAAATAAAGACTTAAAAGCACCAGAAGTTCAAAAGAAAATTAAAATTAATCTCCAGCTTGTTGGAATAATTTCAGGTTTGTGAAAATTATTGAGATAGTGCAGTTAGTGCGTCTACAGATGGCCATGTGTTTTTAAATCTAATACTTTATAATTAGTGTCTTTGGAGACTGAATCTGAGTTTCAAGGATGAGTGTGGTTTTTTTTCTCAATTTCATGATATCAAATAGTAAGTGTCAGAGATTGGAAATGCTGAAAAGAGACAGTCTGGTCTGGAGATTTAAAGCTGATTCCAGAATAGGTTTTCATCCATGCAATTTTCTCTTGCCTGTCAATCAGATGGACCAAGTTTATTAGGTAAGAAGATGATCTCTAACAAAAAGCTTGATTTATAACTTCATGGGATCTTGGATTCTCATGATCAAGTTAAACCTTTATCAAACAGTTTCCAAACTGATGTCAAAGGAATCAATATCTTCCCATAACCTAAGCCTAAGTCTAGAAAAACAATTTCTGAGCACTTGCTCTTTAACATGATTTGGAACAAATATACTCTAAGACTTTTAACATGGCCAGTTCTTCTCTTTCCTGACAAAATCCAAAATATAGCTGTGAGTAAATTGTACTAGAGCAAAATCTATACCTAAAACATGTCAGATTTTCCACACTGGGTTACTGGTGATATGGGCTTACGCAGGTTTTGCAATCTGCTTTCCTCCCCAAATGATCACTGCCTCTTCCATATACCTAGGTCTCTGTCTTCACATTTATGTGGTTTCATATTTTTTCCTGTGTGGGATAATTTATTTTCTGTAAGATTGCTTTTGTTCTGAGCAACCACAACAGCTTTGGGGACAGATTGTTGATGGTCTTGTGTGGTTCTTGATGGATATTTATTGACAGATTGATAGTTGTAAACAACAGAAAAAATGTCATTTATTATTAATTTTTTTCTATGTGGAATGCAGCAATACAATAATATGGTGCAACTTTCATGCCCAGAAATCTGTTATTTCAATTTGTTTTACGTATCTCTCACCAATCACTAATTTAAAAGCTGCAGCATAAAAATCTCTGCTTGCCATTTGGTGGGCACTTCAGGAAGAGAGCTAATTTACTTTCAAACTATTAGTCATTTTTATTGAGCTTTTAAGTGGGTTTACAAGTTAAATGTTAGAAAATTAGCACATCAGCAATCAAATGCATGCATTTAATTTAAAACCATATTTTCAAACTGTGGAGAAGCTGAGCTGGACAATTAAGAAGCCATTGTTTAGATTTCCATCACATATTGCTCTTAGTGACTTTCTGTCTCTATGTTTATCCACATGTATCTCATAGCAACATATCCCCTCAGTATCATTACTTTAAGAATGGATGAACAAAAATCATGCTTATTGGAAGGAATTAACTTTTTATTTCTGTGTTGGGCTGTGCTAAATACTAGGTATAAAAGAATTCACCTGGGAGACTGTTGTGAAGGGTAAGAAAAAGCTCCTCCCTTTTGGGATTTCTTATGCTTGGGAGTAGATGGAGGTCCAGGTGTAAAAATCATATCTATTCTGAAAAAAAGAAAAGTGCAACTGTGTAAGTCCATCTCCAAATGTTAACACATGACAGAATATGCTGTGCATCTCTGAAGCAAAGATTCAAAAAGGAAGCACATGTTGATTTGGTAATATATTGATGCTCATGATGTGTCTGCTCTCTTTTGGGTCACAATCAATGCACTGAATTGCAATCACCTGGTAATTTAATAGTAATTAAGTAATGCTCTAGCTCACTGTTTCCAAACTTCAACATCTGAAACACAACTTCTTTTCCTTCAAAGGAGCCAAACAGCATGATTGTCAAAAAATATCCAATAGCAGCTGCTCTTAAAAATGTCAGGAGACCCATCAGATTTTGTGCAGGGTAACGAAAATCAGAACTTGGCAAAAGGTGGAATTGCTGACATTCCTAACAAACATATAACATTCTGTCAGTTATTGTTTCTAATTGTCACCAATATTTTAGTCTTTAGTAATTATTCTGTTGGCTTGAAAAACATAACGTTAAATGAAGTTGCATAAGGAGTCTACTCGATTTTTTATTTGGCACAAAAGGAGAAAGATTGTTTGGAATGCTCCAACACTTGTAATTGTACTCTTTTACTATATCAAATACTCTTTCATTTGTCATTTCCAACTGCTCAGGTGCAAGTTAGTCTGTGTTATTCAGTTCACCCCCAAAATGGCCACATATCAATCAGCACTAGTCCACAGACCAGTTATCTGTATTACTGGACAATCCATGCAGATACCTTGCATGGTTTCACAGTGCCCCATAGAGTTTTGAAAATGGAACTTGAAAAAGCTCCAGGCAAGCCTCACAAAGCTAGCTAGATATTGGCTTGAATCCCCAGGCATTGCTGACAGACATGCTAAATGCTTGAAAAAGAGATTGCCCAGTGCATGGAAAATCCCTTTGAAATAAGAAATTACAAAGCTCAGCAGAAAGATCCGAGCAGCCTTTCAAAGCCAAGGAGGGTCCAGACAAGGCCCAAACGTGCAGCAAGAGTTGCACTCCCTCAGCCCATTATTGGGAGAGAAATGAAGGTGATTGTGTGGCATTTTGATGTTCAGAGTCACTGAGCGCCTCAGGGAATGTGCTGTGCAGAGACTGAGCACAGACAGCTGCACACATCTGCACACACATCTGCACACACATCTGAACACCTGGACACACATCTGGACACGTGTACTCAGGCCCACATGGATTTCCAGTCCCAAGCTCTGACCTGGGCTCATGGATGAGGGGATGAAAAGCACAAAGTTTTGTAGATGTGCCTCAAAATTACATTGCAATGAACCTCTTCTGAGAGGAAAAAGCTGTGGATGCAGATTGCACCCGAACAATTATAGAGGCCTGAAATTCCAACTTTTTTTCAGATAGGTCAATTACACCTGAGTGAAACCTTCTGTGCTGATGTATTTTGGCACTTTTATGGGATGTTTCACAGCGCACATCATCAGAGAATCCAGCCCAAAGAAAAGTTCATGGAGAGCAACTATTGCTTTTATTTATCATCTGTAAAATGGGGAGAGGAGAGAAATTTAAATTCACAGGATTTTTAAACTTTGATGTTCTTGTTCTATATCTGAGCCAGTGGTCTCTCCCTGCAGTTATCCCTGCTAGCTCTCATCTGCCTTTTGTTTTTGGGAAAAGGTTTTCTCATGGAGCAGCTACATCATGCAAAGGTGTGGCTTCTGGGTGGCCTTGTACACAGATAGGCCAATGTTTTCATTTTGCCAGCAAAGCTATACATTTCTCCCATTTACCAGAAGATTCTTACCTTGCCTGAAGGTACTTTATTCTGGAAAGCATATCAAGATGCCCTGCTGAGTATTGCTCTATCACATCCTTTACATCATAAGGCCTCAAAGTCTCTTTGAATTTTTTTTTATAGAGACGAAACTGTAGTATTCTGCATAATGAACAGAAAAAAAATTAATTTCTTATATAAATTCCATGACGAAAATTTCCAGTTTTTTCAAAATATGGATGAATTTGCTGAGTGTTTGAGTGTAAATTGAGTGTGGTTATTTCTAAATAAGGCAATTAAATATAAACCAAGAATCTATAACATCATGCTATATTTGAAAATTTATACTAGTTGGCTTTGCATAATTAATAATCTTAAAAATGATTTAAAGCTTCAGAATGACAGTTGGAGCTAAAATCTGAACAAGTCACAGGAGATTTTGAAGCTGTGAAGTTCAAGCTGCTTCTTCTATGCTTCAGTCTATTATAAAGCAAATTTATAGTATATGCAATGCAGAATCATTTTCATCTTGGTTTTAATTTTGCACCTGGGAAAGTTTTGGATAGGAAATGATAATTAGATATAGATGTGGAAATTAAGAAGTTAGCAGCAGTTCAGGTTGTAAAGAGGGGAAAACTTTTTAGAACTGCCTGAAGTGTCCTTGAAGAAAACAGCAGTATCACATTATTGCTGTTCTGGTTGTTGTGATAATAATATGATTGCTCTTACTGTTGCTGTTGCTATAAAATGAGCTAGTAATTAGTAACAGAATTCTTATGACAAGAAACACTCCTGGCCAGAGCACTTGAAAAATGTCTGGCATTAATTTTTCATCCTTTTCTGATTATATATTATTATATATATATATATCTTGGTAGATTAAACAAATAGAAGGATTTAAACATTTCATTTGAACAATGAAATCTTTATCTTCATCTGGTTTAGACTTGGGTTCCGGATGTTTGCTTTCTCAGTAAAGTCTCCAGGTACTTGTTAGTTTGAACTGGGATATTGCTGTCATCTGTTAAGATTCTAACTTTTTAAATTTAGGGTTGGTGGGTTTTTAAATGTTTTTAAAGTCTGTATAAACTTTTATTTAGCAAAGATAATTCTATTACAACTTTTTAAGGGCTGCTGATTCTTTAACTCTGTTGCTTATAAATATTTCAAGGTTTCAAAATTATACCTGGGTCTATTTTTGCCAAATTAGGTATGGTAACAGCAAAACTACACATTCAAAGACTTAAAGGAAAAATAGGGATCACAATGTTAGCAATTCTAATTTAAAATCTCCTTGATCATGACCCTGAAATCCATTAAGTGGTTTTGTCTGAAAGAATTACTCTCAATTAATGTTCAGGATCTGGGTACACTACACAAGAAAAAAAAATCTTGGCTCCTGATTGAGTTTAAATGGAAATTGCATGAATCAATTAGATTTGGACAGGATATAGGGAAGGAGTTTTTCAAAAGTAACAGTAACATGTCTGAAAGCAAGCAGGTATCAGGGAAAGAAAGGGAAAACTGTGGAGGACAGGGATGAAGAAGCTTCCAATGGGAAGGAAGAAGTCATGGGTAACATGAGCAAAGCCTGTGTCACTTGGCTTTCAGCTGCCTTTAGAAAACTTGGAATTTTTTAGAAACTGATTCTCCTGCACCCAATTTGAAAAGAACCAGGAGTACATATCATGGTTATATACATATAAATATATGGTTATATTTTTATTACCATCTTCCCTGAAGTTTTTCTAAGATAAATCTGAGACACTCCAGACTTGCAGTATTCCACCTGGAAGGTGGTAAGTCTCTGGCCCCAAAATTAACAACTTCTGGAATAAACAGCATTTGCAATGAAAGCAGAGTATTTTCCCATGGGGGCATTTTTCAAGGCAGGAAAGTAAAAAGTACTGCATTGAGGAGTAACAGAGCATCAGTGAATGAATTCTGTTTGCTTGATGTGCTAAACACATGACCAAGGCTTACTAGGAGTTTTCTAATCCTAGGGAATATCTCTAGTGATGTGAAAATAGAGGTGACACATGTCACAAGCCAAAAACTGCTGAAATGGAGCCCTCAGCATGTATTAAAAAATAACAGCTGAAAAGTAGGTTGCACACTCATATAATTGTGAATAAAGAGTCAGCTCAGAGTTTTTTGTTAAGCAAAAGTTCCAGTTTCATATAAATATTAGTCAATAAATTGAGAAAGATACATTTATATAACATTTTAACAAGGAACAGTACAAAATATTATTTTATAATAAAAACATTGTAGAGTATCTCACAAAATGACATGACAAATGTTACTGAAAACTTTCTCTTTTCCGCATACTTTCAACAGACTGAATAGGGTCTGTCTCATGTTTTTGAAAACACTAGAATTATCTCATCTCTTGCATCTAAAAAAAGTAATAACAGAAACAGTGAATCAACATGTAGCAACATGGTAATGTTAGTTCCTATCTTCATTCAAAAAGACATTTACCTGACAGCTCGGATGGCTGTCTTGAATGTGGGGATCATATCTTCCATAGGGAAATCACTACTGTCACCTCTGTCTTCTGCCATGGGTTCCCCTGTTCCTGCATCTGCAAAGGAGGTCAAAAAATCAGATGTGCGAACATCTCACCACACAGTATTTAGGAGGATGTCTGGCTGGATAGAGAACTACATAAAGTAAGTGCAATTTAATAAAGAAATATCCCTTACAGCCTCTTTCATTGGTCAGGTCTTGAAAGGGATTTAATTATTTTGGGACATCTGTAAGACACATTATTGAAGGATCTCCTCTCAGATTCCAGCATTTCTGAAACACTTGGAACTTGTCTTCCTTTCCAATAGATCTTTGCCCAAATTATTTTACAGAAAGGCTAAAACAGGTTGTAGAAGCCACAGGCCAAGTTCTCCTCTCACTGGCACTGCCTGGAGCTCATGTACCTTCATGAAGGAGAAAATCAAGTTCCTGGTGTGGACACCCAGGCTACATCCATGGTAGCATGTCCAGCATGCACTGGTGCCAGCTGACACAAGAAAGGGGAAACTGTTGTTTAAAGACCATTTGGATGTTATGGGCAAGAAGAGGAAAATGTGTGTTCAGGGAAGCTGAGAGGAAAAATGCCCTATAATGTTTCATGGAGACCCAATGGAAACCTCTGAGGGGCAGCAGGCTTGGGGAGAGAGGGGGAGGGAAGAAGACATTGACTCTGTAAAGGAGGTTTAATGAGATGGCAGTGAGGGTATACTTGAGATGCCTGCACACAGGCTGTTGCAGGGTTGAATGCAGTCCAGGAGGGAGCTATCTCAGCTTAGCATCCTTGCTTATAAACCAAGCCATGATGGTGTGTGCTTTTTGGGGGATACAGATTGACTACCCAGTGTGCCCACTTTTTCCAGGTCAAATAGGCTGAATCCAGCACTGGCTTTATCCCATATCAATTGCTGGCTTTGAGAAGGGCTGGTGTTTGATTTCAAGCACCATATTGCATGGACTCCAGGACTCTTTTTCTTGGGCTTCCCCAAACGTACTACACAAAACCAGGTACCAGATATGCTTGTCCCAGAAAGTCACAAACCTTCAACAGAATATGCAGAAGAACAAAGTAAAATGAGGAGAACAGGGGATGCATAGAAAGAAATCAACACAGATGGGCTACCTTCCGAGCTTTGCCAAAAAGCGTATGCTTTCATTCGGAATGCAGTGCGAAAACGCTCCTTATTATTCAAGACAACATTCTTAGGCTCTTTTGAAGGACTTTCTTCAATGGCATCTACATTCAGAGGGGTAAATAGCTTTCCTTTAGTATTGGTACCACGAACCCGATCCAAGAGACCCAGCTTTTGGCTACAAAATAAGCAAAAGTAATCATTTTCCTCCTTTGTACACTATTAACTTGTTTTCATGATGCTTTAAGTATATAATGGGCTAAATAATTGTTTTGTATACAAGGACACTGCTGGGGCTACCATAATTATCAATGCCTCTGTAAGCAATAGTTAAGGTCCACAGATAATTAACTGCTTTTTATGAGCATTTTTTGGTATCAATATTGAAAATGTTACCAGAGGGTCATGCTATCCTCTCCATGCAAGGCGTCACAGTGCTTCAGCTCATGTAGCACACCTGAAGCAGTAGTTTTATCATAAAGACATAAAACAACACTACTGCCATGGGCAGGGATGCCATTCACTAGACCAAGTTGCTCAGAGCCCCTTTCTTCTTGGCTTTAAAACACTTCCAAGGATCCACAACATCTCTGGGCAACCTGTTCCAGTGGTTCCAGTGGGGAATTTCGTCCTAATGTCTAATCTAAACCTGCGCTCTTTCAGCTTGAGGCCATTCCTCTTCATCCTGTCACTACACACCTTGGTTAAAAGCACTTCTCCTGTTTTCTTGCAGTCTCCCTTTAGGTACTAGAAGGTGCTCTAAAGTCTCCTCAGAGCCATCTCTTACCCAAAGAGATAACAACTTCAACTCTCTTATTTTATTCCTCAACTTTAAGGAATAAAATAAAGTCAGATGTGCTGTGAACCAGATAAATCACCAGCAAAACTCTGGGAAGGCTTTGCCAAGCACTGATTAGGGACATGGTAGGGAGGATACCCTGTTTTCTCTCCACCATGACCTACAGGAGTTGTAGTGAAGTGACAAATTTTATTCCTCTGATGGTTCCTTGTACTGTCTGTCCTCTTAGAGATTTACTGTCCAAATACATTTGTCCTTCAGTGGCAACACAAAGACAGAATTTCATCTATCTGCCATTTTACCAGCACCACTAACCCTCCTGACAGCCTGATGACTAATGATCTTAAAGGTAATCACTAATACCACTAAAACAGCAACAGGAATAGGTAGTTTATCAGCTTATATTTGTTCTGAAGACTTTGTAGGTGATGGATGGTATAAATATTTGATTTGCTAGTTCACTTTGCTGCTCAAGTATTTGTTAATTGCACATTTGTTAAAAACCCAAACAAACAAACAAAAACAAAAACAAAAAACAAAACAAAACAAAAAAAAAAAAAAAGAAAACCAGGGCTAAGCCATGGGAAGAAAGCTTTTTAACACATTCCTGGGACAGCTCTAGGGAGAGGTGAATTGTGTACACATGAGCAAGAGGCAGTTCTGTGTGGGACACAAGATCAAGTAAGTTGAGTGAGGGGAGGGAAGAGGCTGTTATAGCTGGCAGGTTTCTGAGAGCCAGATGAGAGCAGAGCTGAAGGATCAACAGCCATGGTTACCAGGAGGAGTTAACAGGTGAGGCATCATTGCTCAGCTGCAGCCACTAAACCTGCTGGCAGGAGAGGCAAGCGTGGGGAGGGTCCACTGTGCAAGGACATCATGGCCAAGGATGCAGATGTGTGTGCAGACCTTGCAAGTGTGAAAGAAAGATTTCACATTTCTATCTCAGAGCTCTTTCTGTTGCAATATCCCACCACAACGGGTGTTATCTGAGCATTGAGCATCACAGCTGTTTCAAGTTTTTGTGCTGTTTTTGGTTTTTTTGAGTTTTTTTGCATGAATTACTGGGGTTCTCATCTCTACTGTCTGTTTCTGATTAATATATCTTTGACCCAGGGAGTAATGAAATATGGGATGCTCTATCAGAAAAGTTGCAAGCACTAAACCTTTGGGTGTAGGAAGTTTTCCCAACCCTTCTGATATTTCTTTTGATATGAAAATACTTGTGAATGTAATTTCTGCAGCCTAGGAAGTCCAGACACTTGCCCTATCATGGCATGGATGAAGAGCACGTGTGTATGTGAGTACTCAAGTGGCAACTAAGGAGGAGTTGGGTACAGAGACACAGATTTAGTCCTGATATATCAGCATTTCCAGGAGATAAGAGCATGGATTTGAGTGAAGAATTAGAACAGTCTAAATGAATCATATCTGTATTACTCAGACTTTGCTCTAATGTCATTTCCTGAAGAATTCATGGCATGGGAGAAAGATGCACAAAGTGCAGACAAATGTATGGAGTAAAATTGTAGAAAAAGATGGTGCTTGTTGATATTTGTGACAAAATACATTTTGGAAAATCTCACATTTGAGCTTAAGAACTCTTAAAAAACTAAAAATTATTTAAAATGTAAAATGGCTTTAAAATATTTTAATGTAATTTAAAATATAAAATAGCTTTAAAAATTATTTCCATAGTTCTTGCTTTTGGGATGGAATCTTGATCTGCTTTGCCCACCAAGGTTCTGCCAACACTGGAGTGATGGTGAGTGCAGAGTCCCAGCAAGTGATTTGTGCTCTACTAACTTAGGGAGATCCTGCACCCTCTTTTCTGCATCACTTTCCCTTCTCTGTTTAACCATGTTTGAGAGCAGTACTGCTTTACAAGACAGATATTTCAATTCTCTGTGAAATTTGGATTCTTCAAGCACTCAGCTATATAGGGCAAATATATACAGGAGAAGAAAACTAATGAGCAAGTTTGAAAAGGGCATGAAATATAAAGGTGAGGAAGTAAAAGTCAACAAAATTATTTGCATGTGGGAT
The DNA here is from genome assembly GCF_901933205.1 of Camarhynchus parvulus. Taxonomy (NCBI): domain Eukaryota; kingdom Metazoa; phylum Chordata; class Aves; order Passeriformes; family Thraupidae; genus Camarhynchus; species Camarhynchus parvulus. The sequence goes on from NC_044572.1 coordinate 143,322,641, forward strand.
TTTTGGGCAGGTAAAGTAGGGAAAATAAATTTTCGTGTCTCATTAATAAATCAAAGTCTGAGGGAGGAATTAATTTTGAGAAGTATGGTCAATAAGAGTATAGAATCATGGCACATCACTGAAAATAATTTTAATCCAAAGAAATGCACCAAAAACTAGTTAAGTGATAACAGAGTCAGCCAGGCAATATAAACTGATGGGCCTGAAGCTTTTTGAGAGAACAAGCTTGTGAGAGTGAGAATTTCTTTAATATAAAGAAAAAAGAGCAATGAGGCATGGACGTCCTGGTGTTGATCTGTGCAGACTGAAGAAGATTGTGGGATAAGATACAAGAAAGGAGAAACCAAAGCAGTTTTAGGAGGAGGAGCTCTGTTCTGTGATAATAAAATGACAAAGTTTGTTTCTGGGTCTGAAAAAATTGTGCAACAGGCTTGTTGTGGAGATCAGCTTTCACCAGGCGGGAGGATTACAGGTCACTGACAATAGAAGATTGATTGATAAATGGATCTCAAATGAAAAGAAGAGTCAAGTGGTCACATACTACACACTGGCTTCGAGCAACGTGTCACAAGATCTGAGTTAGTAACACTACAGAGAAACTCTCAAGAGAAAAATATGTTTAAGGAACAGAACCTGAAAGGCAAAGAAGCAGAATAATAGGTGAGGCAAAAGACTGCTGTTGTTTACAAAAAGGTCTGTAGTACTACATTAAAATAATATAGCTGTCATTACATGTGGTCTCTAACTCCCTCTCCAGAAACTTGCTTAGTTCTTCAAAATACATATCCAGCTGTCCCAAAGTTTGCCCCTTAAAACTCCTGTGATAACTGCCTTGCATACCAGAAAAAATGGAGGCATAAGGTGAGGAGAGGACCTGTAGGGATCAGACCAGAAGGAAAAGAGTCAGTAGATGATGTGAAGTGTCTAAACATTAATCTAGTGCCATTTTATATGTATAGGACAGCAATATAAGCAAGATATGCATAAATTTGTCATAGAGCTATGCAAGACTGGGCTGAACAAGATTTTGTATCCTCTCATAGATAAAATCAGAACAAAAAGTTCCTCTGCATTCAGCACAAAACCCTACTTATTTGCAGTGACATTTTCCTCCGCGTATGTTGGCATGCTCATTTTGGGGGTGGGTTTTTTTGGTGTTTTTTTCAGTGTGGTGGGACTGAAGGTAGATAATACAAACTGAAAGCATTTCCAGATTTTCTTTTCAGAGTTTTGCAGCTATCCCTGCTGATGAGTCAGTTTAGGAAAAAACTATTCTCCAAAGACTGTTGCTTGAGTATCTTAGGTTTATGAGCTAGAACTCATCTGACCTGTTTTAAGCTGTTAAAGTGCTAAACTTCCTATCTAAGACTACTCTTTAGACCCATTTCAATAATCAGTGGGAAGTCAGCAACTCTAACCAGTGAGTGGGGAGAGTGTGGTTCAGTTTGGGATGACTTTATACTTGGGGAACACAGCTCTTGTTATTGACTATGGAAAGATCTAGATGAGAAGTCATCCAAAAAGCAGGTCTCTAGTCTAAGTTAAAGTTACCTGAGCTGAAGCCTTCTTCATTAATGGAATCCTGAAGGTTAACCCTTGAAGTAACATTCAGGCTCATAACAGTACATTTATGCAACAAATATAGACAATTGTGTTCTATCTGGCAGCCAGAGCAGTAAAAGTAAAATCATCAGACAATAATTCATCAGCTTCACATCAAAATATTCAACCATGTGTTGTTGCATACAAAAGAACCCCAAACAAAACCCAAGCTTCTTTCCAGATAACTGTCATCAGGAAAAAAAATGGACTTTATTCTCATTTCCAAGGAATGAAATCTGGGTCTGCTGGGGTCTTAGCTTTCATTGATCTTTTTAAAAGTACTGAGGAAACATTTGTTCTCATGACATGATCTCCTCATTAAAGCAGCATGCGCATGGCTCAGTCCCGGGCGTGAAGCATGCGCCGGTCACAGCATCCTGCATGAGCGGGGCTAGCACAGTGGTTCCCACCCACAGGCTCATGCACTGCTGCTCCTCTTTCAAACTCCTCCTTCTGATGTTAGTCTTCTTCCCCTGGGAACAGTGGTCCCACTTCATTTGGCTTTCTTACGTTCAATAAAATATCATTCTCAACTTCCAGCAAGGTTCCAGAAACTGGGGAGACACAAATCCATCCCAAGCATGCTGACAAAAATACAGGGTAGTTTCTCTGACTAGCTTGGATAAATCACCATTTCTTGTCTTGCATGCTACTAAATCCTCTCTCTCATGGGTTACAAACCCTGTGTCTTTGAAATGGGACCCAGAATGAAAATTCCTTAACTTTGTGGTAGATACAGATCACCAGAAAGGGAGGAAGGTGAGAGCAGTGCAGTTTCTTTCTACCTAAAGAAAAATTCAGCTCTTAAATTTTTGTTCCCCAAGAGCAGTGGGAATTATTTTGGACCACCTGAGAGATTATTTTGGTGGCTTGATATATGGGAGATGGCTTCTGCAGCACATGCTTTACCCTTGCTGAGAATAAAGAGTGGGAACCGCTGAACTAGATATATTTTCCAGAAACAGTCATGCAAAGAAATAATGCATTTACATCCCATCATGCAAGCCAGATACTCTCCTCTCTATCCTTTTCCTAGTATTGGAGTTTCATAAATAAATGGTACATGTGTGAGGACAAAAATAGTGAATTAAGTCTAAGAGTGAACCAAACAGCCCACTGCCATGGATTTACCACTTTCACCGAACAAGGACAAATGATAATCAGGAGATTTTTCCATAGTTTTTACAGTTTAAAAACACTAGATGGAATTAGTCTCAGGTAACTGGAAGCAGAAGGAAGTCATGTTTACTCCAGCATTTTTGTACCTTATCAGAGGAACTAATACAGGTGAACTTAGCTTTGGAAAATCAAACATTCTGAGTGAGGTTTCCAGAAGTATCCCATATTCTGCTTTGAATATTTCCTAATAGAAATTAACACCAAACTAATGTTATGACAGACATGAATTCTGCAGTGAACCTGTTCAACTGATCTCAGACAGTCCATGAGACTTCTTGAGATAAAACAAAGAACATTCCACACTTCTGAGGTAGTTCTAAACTTTAGCCAATCAGCTTTTTCTTTTATTGAGTAGCATTCTTTCTTTCAGAGAGGATCTCACAATAATGTTCTGTCCCAAAATAGTTGACTACAGCTTCCTGAAAACTAAAGACTTCACTCTGCACCCTGAATCTTAAGGCCTAAATTTGCAAATTTCTAACATGTGAGGAGGAAACATCCCTTCTAAGTCAACAAATTTCCACACTCCTTGCTCATGTACATCCTCACTGGCATTTAAGGGTGGCTATGACTCTGACTATGTCAGACTATGACAGACTGACCTACGATCCAGACTATCTGCCCTTAAACTTGAGCACAAATCAAAACTTCAGCTCAACTTTGATGCCCTTCAGGAACAGAAAGAGCTTTTACACACACTAAAGGCCTTTGCTTAGCCCCTTCTCTCATCCACACTTTCTAAAGGGATTGGAGATGGATGAAAATAAACAATGTCACATAAATCTCTGGGAAGAATAATCCAAATCCAATTCATTATGAAACCAGGATGGATATTTTTTACCAATGGATGCAGCCATTGTAGGTAGAAATGGATGCTGACCCACTTTTTGCTTCAAAGTGAACATATCATGTATCAAGCACTAGAAAGCAAATCAAACTGCTAAATCAAAGTCTCTTCACTATTTTGCATGGGCCAATCATCAAATGAAAAAATGGAGTGCTTTGCTTGCTGCTCTCCAAAAGCTGAAGAGTTCCAGCTAGAAAAGCTGAGTTGCAGGTTGATGGTTTCATGTTTGTGGAATGAAGTTGGAATGAGACCAACCAGATAAAGTTGAATGACAGCAAGGTGTGGGATAGAGTGAAATACTTTGCAATTCAGTCAGAATATTATTTCTAATGATGTGTCTTTTATATTCCTGAAGTGCCACAAGCTATGTCTATGTCTCTTTGCAGGAAGGTAAAGTTCTTGCCCCAGGTCTTAGGTCACAGTTCAGCAAGATATTTAAGCATGTCACTAACTTTATTCAGATGGTCAAAAGCATCCACTTGTTTTCCATTTGCTGAACCAGAACCTGCAAATACACATGCAAAGATGTTGTTCCACTGAACTCAAATTCAAAGTAACTTGCATGAATTGTGTTGGCAGGGTTGGGACCAAATAAGGAACAGTGTTTAGCTCTTACAGTACATTTTTCTTACAGTAAATTTCAAAATTCTTTGCAGACTAGGCTAGTTTAATTTCCATTCAATAGAAACAGAGAAAAGCACCTGTTTCTAAGCAGATCCTTGGGAGAGCTACGATAATATCCAATGTTTTCTGAACAGTAGAACAATTAACTATTTGTAAGGTCATGCAACTTTCTTTTTATGCTTAATAACTTTTCAGTCTTATTGTCCCTTACTTCTGATGGTGGTTAGGTGAACTACTGTAGTAAAAACAGAAAGTGCAGGCAGAGAATAGCATGCAAGAAATATGAAAAGAATAAGGCTCAACTGTTACTTGAACATATATACCTAAGTTTTCTTGTGAGGCTTGATCCAAAGAATGACTCCCTACTAATCATGACATTACTGTAAAGTGAAGAAAAGTTATTAAGATGAGACAATAATGATTACCCATGAAAAGCTCTGTGAAAAAGAATGGGAGCCTTTCATTTGTAGTTAATGCAGTGTGCAGATCAGAGTGGCCTTTTTCCTTCCTGTTTTGGGCAGATGTATTAGGATGAATAGCTTACAGTGAAATTTTACGCCTTGCAAAGTAGGGTTTTATTTTCATTTTGTTGTCAGCATTGGCAATACAAAAATGAACCACATTTCATGAATTCTTTCAGGAAAGACAGGTACTCATTATGCCACTTTAAAAAATCAAATCAACTTTCCAAAGGCACAGAAATATTATTTATCTTGTATAGATAGGGAAACAGGGATAAATGATTTTTCTGCAATCACAAAATAATAGATCTAGGAATGAACATGCTCTCCTGGTGTCAAGTTCTAAAGCTGGACAATGAGGATCAGGAGTGAGACCCTAGAAAAAAGTTCAAAATTCTTCACTAAGGTGCCTGTACATGCAAGTTTAAACTCTGGTCAAAGTCAGTGGAACAGCTGCTAACAACAGCACTGAAAAATCAGGCCCCAAATATTGATTCCTGAAACATAGACATAAAAAGTTGCTCAGAATAAAAATATGTCTGGCAAGCAAATGCCCATCCTAAATGTAGGTCAGGCTCCCAATGTTTGCTGAATGATTCGCTGCATGCCTGCAGAAATGAGCATTAGTATCTCTTCCTCATAAATCTCCCTTCTGGAGGGCTGAACAGATGAAAAAGCTTTGCAATACAGGGAGAAAAGCAGTTGCTGCTGAGATTTCATGGGGCTGTGAGGTTTAGGCATTGATTAAGGAAAAAAAAAAGCTAGTGGCACCTCTGGTATGAGGTCAGTAAACTCCTCATCAGTGAGGCACAGACAGCACAGCTCAGTTCCTCCTGGGTTGGGGGACTACACATAGGGAAGATGCTGTTCTTAAGAGCAGCATCATAACTACCATTTCCCTTCACTGTTTACAGGACAGAGTCAAGCTCCAGTCCAATGACCTCTTCATCATATCTCATATCTTCACAGCTTTATTTTAAAGGGAGCTTCAGTAAAGCCTTAGATTACCACTGTGAAAAGTTTTTCCCTGCAGCCTTGCCTTGGGATCCAACTTCTGAAATGGACTTTTCCACTCATTTGTGACCCCTGTGTTCTTCCCAAATGGTCTAAGAACAGGGTCCTGTATCTATCTGTGACTTTATCATGCCAGCTCCTGCTTCTCTCCTGATCCAGGAGAGATCCTAGAAGGATCTGCCATGGAGCTCAAGTCTAGAACTGTGGAGTTCCTAAAGAGCTTTCACTCTACTCACTCAAAACTCTGCCACTCAAAGCACTTCCTGTCCTCAAATTTTGACACAGCCAGGCCTCATTTTTAGTTTATTAAAAGCTTCTGTGAAAATTTTGGACCAATTCTTCTCTCTCCTTTGTCAACTATGGGTCAGACGATGCAATTGATTACTACAGCAGCATTACTATTTATTTACTTTCTCTTTAAGTACTAAACTGATGGAAGAACCTGGAGACTGAGGACACTTATGGGCTGTTCTCCCCATTAGGACCACATTCCCTTATTGCTCATTTATTTCAATACAGTCAAAGTACAAACTTCAGTGGAGTATGAGGAATAATTTCTATACCAAATAACTGCAGAAGAAAGAAGATTTTTTTAATTATCTTGTTTGTAAATAAGAGTTTTATAAGAGATGGGATGTGGTACTGTCAAAACAACCAGATTTTATGGCTTAATCACATTTCTACTGAAGTCAGTGGATGTTCCCACAAGTGCCATCATATGTCTGTTTACCTGGAGGGTTTCCAATCCCTTTAATTGAATGTCTCATTCCATAAACACATTTCTGCTAGCAGGAAGGCTCCCATGCAGGTGTACTGATGATTTTGCTGAGGGTTATTATATATATAATAAAATAAAACCAAATTATATCCAGCTAGAATGAGGGGCCCTGGGATTATAGCTTTAAAGATTTTGAGCTGTGAGTCATACTTTTCCATTTTTAATTCAGTGTGTTGACATCAAATGATTTCTACTGCCTGAAAGCTACAGTAACTCAAAACTGCTACAGGTGCAGGAGCTTCTCTAGTGGGGCTGTGATCAACAGTGAACTGCAGCAGGCATTCTCTTACCTAATTTTAATCTGCTGCTGCATCTCAGCCAGAACATTTTGACTCAAGTTATGGATTTCAGCTCCTAAGCTCTTCCCTACATATTAAAGACCAAAATTCAGCTGTTACCAAGACCGGAGATGTCTGCATTAATGCAACTGAGCTTGCCCATGACTGCTTAGCCTGGGGAGTGCCATGCCTGTAAAGTACTTGAGGTCCATGGGAGCTCACAAACTGGGTACCTCCCAGTCATCTTTGAGGAGGTGCAGGTGAGCTCATTATTTTGGTGGTAAGAAGAGGAAGACATAATTTCCCAATAATTTGCCACTAGAGCACTTGCCTGTATTGCAAGAAAAAATTGAGATAGGTTTTTCTTCTCTGCTAAATGAAGCTTGAACCCCAAAAGTTCCTAGGAGAACAGCAAGTGTAATCTTTATTTTTTGGTCAACTTCCTTTATTGAAGTTCTCATGTGTTACATGAAATATTTAAAAAACAAAAAGAAAAACATATTTTTTCATCAAGTCAGGGACTAGAACTCCAGACCTGACCTCTGGCTCACATTTTTCAAATGTAGCTACAATTTTGTTCCTTTTCTCTGTGCTGTAAATGGTGAAGCAAACTGAAGTAGCTTCAGCCCTGTGGAGCTATTTATCCTTTAATTGTTATTGAATTTCAATGTGGGTGACCCATTGATAGTGGTTCAACATTAAGTTTTGAGTTACAATTATTGTATGTGAATTTGACTCTTCTACTTATCTGAAGAGGGTTATAAAGGTATCATTTCAATTTGAGACTTTGCAGGTTGGCTGACAGTGGCTGGTCTGCTGCAGTCTTCAGTGACTGGCCAGTGCTGGGGTTGAGGATTCCTTCATTCTCTTTGCTTGTGAATACCCTGATGTGATCAGGAGCTTTCCTGTTTTATTCAGCATGGGTGGCACCAGGCCCTCAAACCTAATGCAGCTTTTACAGTACTGCCAGAGAGACTGACTATTCTGCTGTTCCATCTTACACACCCATCTCTGTATCTATTGTCAACAAATCTTTGCACATGGTGAACTGTCACTGGCTCACACCACAACACTGCTCTGTGCAAGACTGTGAAGAAACAACAGCAACCAGAGTCTTAAATTCCCCCCAGAACAGCCTGGATGCTAAACCCTGGCTCTGCAGCATGGATCAGGAGAAATCTAGACCATGATTAGTCATAACAAACAATAAAGCTGTTTACAGACAATCAGCAAGCAACACCGCCTTTGTACAATTAGCATTTTAGCTGTGGTGTTAAACTAGGGAAAAAAAGCAAGCAGTTAGGAAATGGACTTGTTAATAATTTTTAATGGTTACCTGTGGTGTTAGTAGCATGATTTAGTTAACAGCTCATGAATCCACAAAGAACTATTTAGCTTGCATCCTCCAACAGCTGTATTAAAACATATATGTCTAATAATGACAGCTACATACCTGGCAGTACCATCCAATTGCTCTTTCCTTTTATAGAAGAGAGGATGCATTACAAGAAAGCAAGGAGAGAAAAATCAATTCATAAATCCAGCATATTTTTAAAATATAAATTGTTAATCTACTACTAATACCTTATACCTCTTTTGTTCTGTGACCAAAAAAGCAGAATAAAAAACAGAAAAAGCAGAATAAAAGCAACATTTTCAATTAGTTATAAAGCAAAAAAATAAGTTACATAGATTCCTGAAACCAGTCTGTGCTGCTTAGACTGGCAATCCAGTCTTTGGTAAGAAGTGATCTCCCCTGCCCTCCTTCCCAGGATCTTATTTGCAAAATACCTATTAAATTTCAGATTGCATTTGGATCACAGAAGAACCTACACACAATGAGCAAGCTTGAAGTCCAGTAATGAGTCCAGACTCCTTATGAATCTGAGAATTATTCTCTGAAAAACCCTGCAGTCAAGAAATCCTGAAGAAATGACTCTGTAATGGAAAATCTGGGAATAGACAGAGGGTGAAAGAGATAAAGAAAAGGAAAGAAATATACTGAGCCTTAATTAAACAGTTTTGGTGCTAAGGGGTTTTTTTTGTTTTTTGGGGTTTTTTTGTAGAGGTTTCCTTTTAGAAGCACATGAAATTGATTCTAAAAATGTATTGTGACTAAAACAAAGAAAGAGTGAGTATTTGTAATTTGCCCTTTGTGAAAGCAGGAGTCTGAAACATTTCAAGTCAGTTTTGAGTGACAGCTGTAACTTCAATGTCAGGGCAGTGAGCACAGCTATGCATGGAGACCTCTGAGTTGAGCAATAGTTTAAGGGCACTTTTCTTCAGAATGAGGCACAACAGCAAGACCAGGAGGAACATTTAAAGCACTAACTTGGATATGTAATGCCCATTGTTATGAGCTGATAATCTGTAGCTAAAAGTCTTGGCTTTTCATAGGGCCATACAGGTTTTCTTAAAAAAACATTTTAAAATGTTAAGACCTAAATGTGAGAAAGATGCCTGTTGGACAGTCAAGGAGAGTGAGGATCAATCTAATAGCCATAAACAGATAAGCATCCATTTTATCTGAATGTCTTTATGTATGGAATACTTTCACTGAACTCAGAAGTGGTGACTGAAATTAAACCACTGCCTCAGAAAAGATTCCTCTTCTTCAGAAGAGTTTTCTGGAAAACATCTGCTACCTATAAAAGCCTCATATATCTATATATCTATCTATATCTATATATGTATATATATAGATATAGATAGATATAGATACGTAGATATATAAAAAGTCTGTGTTCCCTGTCCTGGATGATACTTCACAGAAAATTATGATGGAGAGGTGGACAATGCACTAACCTGAAAAATGGAAATGATACAATTGATTCATAAAACCTCCAGGTAGCAACCAAATCAATCCTGTTGGGGTTAGTAGCATAGTATCTCCAGGCAGCCTAAATTACAAGGGAGAGGAAATAATTAGTGTTAGGTGAACTTATTTCCCAGCTGACTGCAGCCAGACTCTGTCAAAGAACATAACAATGCGCCTGAGTCACTATCTGGAAATTAATTACTAATCAGCCATACCAAATGAGTGCCACTATATGGAAAAGCTTTTGACACTGAATTTTGATCTTGGAGGGCTGTTAAAGGAGACAGAACGTGGAGGCAACCATTATCAGAACATGACATTACATTAGACTAACATGGTTTTATTGTCCTGTCTGGTATGTCTAAAAGAGCTTCAAGCACTGCTGGACTTGTCCAGTAATTCTGGAAGCACTTAAGACAGTTTGCCTCCTAATGTATCATCTGAAGAATTTTTGCTGAGCAATTTTCTACTTCAGCATTTAGTTCAAATTAAAATTCTCCAAACAAAATTTCCCCAACCTAAAACCCACTAGCTACATAAGCTACCTGATCAGTGGAGATGCTTTAATTTAAAATTAAGTTTCATCAAATTCTATTCACAATTCATGCCTGCAGCCCCTCTGTTTGCTAAAGTGTGTTTTTAATGAGAACAGCCATGAATTTTAATGCCATTCAGCCTATTTCTCCCGAGGACTGGTTCAATCCTGAGCACTGGTGCTTCCACTTGTTGTCACAGAAACTTTCTCTGTCCCTCTGTGAAAATGCTGTCATTTACTTAACTGCTCTCAGGATGTGCTCCATACCTAGTAAGCATAAAGAATTTCAAATTTGTCGGCACACAGACTACAGATTTTAAGCTTAATATCCTGAATTCATAACAAAGGCCATAACTGATGTCCAAGTGAGGTAAGGGCTCTCTTCCCACTGAATTTCTGGATCACCCAGTGACATAACAGAGGATACAGGGTGTGATTTAGTTTTTAAACCCCACATACACTATTTATGTTATTTGCCTTGATTAAAATTGTCACTGTCTATAGTGTTACTTCTATTGTTGTTTTCACATCAATAACAACATAACTGTTTGCATAGAAAAGCATTTTCTCAAGAGAACTGAAAAAAAATCTGTATTTTGTAAAGAATGTGTTTTCAACAGCTTGTTTCCTGTGATTTTGTGGCAGTGATGCAGAAGCCAGTTGGTTTACAGAAACTAGCAGATGAGATCCTTTCTTTGCAAGACACTGTTCTTCTGAAAGATATTCTGGCAGTTGAGAGATTCCTCAGAACTGCAAAGGCCTCTGGATTATCCAACTCAGTGTGAAAAACTGACAAACAAAAATTCTCACCTCCTGCAATGGGAAGTGAGAATTTGGGCAGGGGAGGAGTGGTGGCCCTTGCTAACATGATGCAGCAGTCTTCAGGCACAGCACTTTTTCAAGGAAGAGGAAAGGGCTGCAAACCTGAATGAGCTCAGCTGCTGGCTTTCTTCTTTTCTCAAAATGTTTTTGACGATGCTGCTCCTGGACCTTCAGTGCCAGCCCTGACCCCAGAATGCCCTGAAAGCATAGAGTCAAGCAAGATTTTAGACATTTCTTACTCAGAGCAAAAGGGATTAATGATGAGAGGCTGCAGGTCTGTGGGGGGAGATGGAGATGGCTGCATGGAGTCTGTGCACTTCCCATGCCTTTCTGCTGCTCCACTCATGAGACAGGAGGTTGTCATGATCATCTCAAGGACCACAGGCCACACCAAACCATTAAACGTCCTCAACAGGCTTCTTGAATGTCTACTGCCTTTCCAAGCTCTTGGTGTCCAGCTGCTGTGTTACTTTCCATTTCCACTGAAACTCTGCTTGCATGATACAAGGGCTGTGCTAGACCATGCTTTGGATCTGAGAGTGCAGGACTTGTCATCCTCTGTGAAATTCTTTACAAGTCTGGATCTAGAGGAAAAATATCCTAAAATCTGGGATTGGGGCAGTTTCTGTTGCTATTCAGCCCAGCTCAGTCAGATTTTGTTTCATTCTTATCTGAGGACATTGCAGACAAAGGAAATAAAGGGCTGGGTAAGATGGGTCAAATTCTAATTATTACAATAGTGGACTCCAAATCCTTTAAAAATATGTTTTATGGGGGTTATGCTAATACCAGTAAATTACCACGTGCCAGTGTACAGTCTCATGAACTGCCTTGTGGTTTCCCAGATTCTTCACTTGCTGGTTTAATTTTGTCCTGTGCCAACTAGCACTGTCAGACAATGCCCACATAATGATTTGAGGAGTATTGGGGGGGTATACTATTCCCAATACGCTCTGTGCAAAGTTGGGAAGAAACAAGTTCCATTTACTGATACAGACCCACACAAGAATATGAAGTACTTCTTTAAAAGGGATTTGGTTCCACTGGTGATTTTACTGACTTTATCTTCTTTTTGCAAGTGCACAGGGCTGGGCTGTGTCTAACAGAGGAAGGGAAGGTACTTACAGCAGGAAGAGCAAAGAAGGACACTCCAATGAGAGAGAAGGTGGCTGCAATCAGCCGTCCCTCCCATGTTTTAGGGGTTTTGTCGCCGTATCCAATCGTAGCGAGGGTGATCTGTGGGCACAAGAACCAGGGTTTAATGTGAGAAAAACAAAGCCAACAGCTCTGTGTAAATGTCACCATGAAAACTGTGTAACTCACTTAGCCCTGAGGGTGCTCATGCACAGCTTGGTGAAATAGGATCTTGAGGATGGGTCAACAAATTTTTTGGCGGCATCATAATCCCAAGGCACTGCATGGAGAATGGCTTTAGTCTCAGAGCAGCTGCCTCTTTCAGGTGCATTTGCTGCAAGTGAACTCCACATAAATCTGCCCACCATCAGTTCACAGTCAGGAATGGGATTTGCCACTTAACAGCTTGCAGACCCTTAATAACCTGTCAGAACTAGCTCTACCTGAAGTCCTGGTCTTTTTAAAACAAAGATGTCTTTGTGAAAACATTCTCCCTTCTGGCACAATTGCTAATTTCCAGCTGTGTGCATTTTCTCACCACTGAGACTCCATGTAAATGTCCTGGATACAAAAGGATGTGGAAACATCCAGATATTCTAGGCAACACTTTTGACTAATAATAGGGGAAGGGGAGTATTTTATATTTATGAGAAAACTTCATTGAATAAAAAATATGCTGCTGAATTTAAGTCACAGCATGACATAGACTTCCTTAACTGTTAGTAACAAAGCAACATGAATTCTGGAATGGCACGAATATCTGTGATTGAATGAGTAGTGGTGCAAACCAATACTCCTCTCTTAATCAGAAGAGACAAGAACAGATGTATCAAAAGTCCCTCTTGTTCAGCATCCTACTACCAATGGCACTCCCTGATCTTTGGGGAATGCATGTAAGACATGAGAATTGTTATGTGAACCTTTCCAGAAATGTTTTTTTTACTTCCTCCATCTGAACCCAGAGACATCTTCAGTCACTGGCTCCATAAGAACTAAACCTGCCATGCGTGTCTTCTTCAACTGCCCAAACCTTTGGTGCTCTTTGACAGCCCAACAGACCCATCCATTGGGCAGCTCTGGCTCTGCCATTTTCTGAGGAACACAGCTCTCACTGCAGGACACTGCTGGCATGAGAGCTCTGTCTCCCATAGTGCAGTTACACCTAAACGGATGCTCCTCTAAAAGAGGTTTCCCAGACACCAGGACCACAGATTGATTTCTGAAGGAGGTTTAAGCACCTAAGGGCCTTTTTCTGAAAATCAACCTGAAAATCAACAGGGTTGTAGGTTTTGTCAATTGGTTGTAGAGGCACCCCTACTCTGGTAATGTTACTGTGTAATGTGCCTTTCACCTAAGTATAGAAGCACTTGCACTGTAATCCCTAAAACTTTACCTCTTCCTGGATATGAAGTTTTTAAGAAGGGTATAAGGTAATTTTGGAGTCACTTACCAGCCCCCACCACAGTGCATCTGCATAGGTTTCAAACTCCTCTTTCATCTCCACTCCATTAGCATCTTTTTCAGGAACATCTTTTTCAACCAGATAAACAAGAAATGAGGATAAGATGAGTGTCAGGAACCCAATGTACCAAGCAGTGATGAGCTCCTGCAAAAGAAACAGATGAACACAGAGGGGCTGAAAAGAGCCTCAATATCCACAGTGGCAGAGTAAACATCAGGAGGAGAGAGAAGCACAGAGGGTAACAGCAGAAATGTCACTGCTGGCTTTGGTCACATCCATGACCAGCCCAGCTCTGCACTTAGTGGGAAATAATGCAGAGATTTACAAGAATTGGCCCTTACACAGAACCTTCCTTAGGAGCAGCCTGGAGGAATCTGCAGTTGTGGCTCTGCATTAAGCTGGGCTTAGGGCTGAGCTGCACCCATGGCACAAGGGATGCAGGGGTCTGACCCTGACCTTGCCTCTTTCCTTTCCTTCTGCCCCTGGGCCTGGTCAGCCTTGGCAAACAAACCAACAGCTCTGCCCTCTCCCTACCTCCAGAGAGCCAAGGCTGCAGGGTGCACTTCCATCTCTTCAGCCATAACAAAGCTGATCCCATCATGAATGATGTTTTCAAAATTAATTCATGTAATAAGAACAGACCTTGAAAATATTCTGTGTGCAAGCAAACCCAAAACTTTGATGTTTTAGAGAGAATGACTAAAGTGGAGTGCCCCACCTCTGTGGGGCATGTAACCACCCAAGTTAAAATCCCAGAATGCCAGCAATATCTGAAACAAAGCAGAAACATTTTTTTTAGGTCTTCAGAGGTAGGTAAAAAAATCAATATTCTAATTCATTTTTATCATTCATATTAGTCATTCATCCAAATCAATTCACTGTGTTGGGAGAGAAAAAAAAAGGCTGTAGCTGAGAACTTTGGAATTGAATATTGAGACAAGTGAAAAACTTTTCTAGCTAATTTCTGGTGTGCAGTCACAGAAGGAAATTAGCAAAATTGTTTTGTCATTGTCTCCAGTAAAGCAAAGTTCTCACAACCCACTCTAATCTCCCCCTGCCAGCTGAGGTCTAAAAGCGCATGGTGGGGAAGCAAACAAGTAATATTTGAATGAAATCCCACACCATAAAGCCTTTAACAATTTCTAAACAATGTTTTTGTTACATAGACTTCTTCCATGATCTGTTTCCTGAAAAACATTTTTGACATAAGTGTTTATCTGCCACCTGTCTTGTAGCAAGTTTATATGAGGAAGAAGCAGAAGTTTGTAAGAAATGAAGCATGGTGGGCATCCCCATTAGTCTGTGCACAGAAGCAAAGTCTAAATATGCTATGCCAGCTGGCATTTTAACTTTCAAAACCCCCTAAGATGTCAGGAATGTCATTCATGGGTAAGAAAAAGCAGTATCTAGTGGAGTATATGTCATTTTTCTACACCCTGTGCAGATAAGAAATCTCATCTAGAGGATGAGATAGCAGATATTTTAAGCAGAGATTTTAAGCAGATAGTTTTTGACTTGTAATAATGTTTTGTGAAAATGCAAGAACACAATTACCTGTCTGGTGCAAGAGAGGGTGTGTCTGACTACAGCATCAAGTTAGGCCAAGCAAAGATGACTTCAGGAATTTTTGCCTGTCTGGGTTCCCACTGTGTCCATCTCTGTATTGTCTGACCTAAGCTTCCAAAGAGAAATTTTACCAGTAGCTCCCTTGGAAACCATGTTTCTGTGCACATTTCTCAGGCTACTCAGCCTCTTTCCATCCCTTCAGAGGCCTGCTCCATCTGTTGATCAGACAAGTCTGAGACGCCACTACAAACATGTTGCAACTTCCCAGGCTTTTTTGTCAAGGATTTCAGCATCCTTCACTACAAAAGGGATGTCCCTGCTTTCCATTCAGAGTAAAGGCAAAATTCTTGTTGTAACATGTGGGAATGAACATGGTCTCACTTCCCAGCACCACTACTGAGCACAGAAAGGTAAAACAAAGGGCAAAATGGTTCAGAGAATGGAAAAGGGAATAAAGCTGAAAGAACAAAACTGTATTTTGAACTGCTAAACATAACCCCAAGGCACTGCTGTACCTGTGCACCCTGTCTCTTTCCTTTTAATCTTCCTCCCCAAGCCCCATCTGAGCCCTGCAAGCTCCTCACTCACTTTGCTGTGTGCACAAATAGCCGATCCTAAAAGTTTCCAGGTGCCGCCGCGCCGGTCCATGCGCAGCATCCGGAGGATCTGAAGGAAGCGGAGGCTTCTGAGAGACGTTGCCAGAACATTGCCCTGGTTCCCAACAGCAACCACTGGCACTGAAGCAATCAGCACAAAGATATCTACAAGGCAAAAAGGACAAAGCCTGCCAACAAAAGTGGCCCCATCACCTGCTTCTTAATCCCATCTGGCTGTGCTGCAAATTTCCCTAGGCGAGTTTCAGAGCTGCCTGAAAATGCCTTCTCCTGCCAATTAATCAGATATCTGCAGCTGCCACACATCAGTATCAGGCACAGAACCTCCTGGAAAGCCTTGGGATCTATTTACAGATCAAGGACTGGACCTGAGACACTGAGCTTGCTTAGGGATGCATGGAAACAGTGTCCTAATGCTGACAGAAAATCAGCTTTAGCTTATCTGAAGCACTGGAACAGCACAGTGAACAGGTCAGAAGATGAGAAATTCAGGTTTGATAGTACCATTTTATTCTTTTGGCTGAGTTTTCCCACTAAAATCGTGAAGTCAGTACTACTGTTTTTCTCTAAGTGCTCACAGAAGCAATTTGCTGATAACTGAAGAGGTTTGAAATGTGAATAAATTATTTTTGTTTCCTTTTTTTTTCCTTGTTTCCCCCTGCTTTTTAATTGTATATACACATCCAAGAAGAAAGTGGTACCAAACAGCTTCAAACTCTGGGCACTCAGTTTTGAATTGTCTTTATATTCTCTTTCCAGCCAAAAAAAGTGGATTTCAGATTTATTCACTTCCAATCGTTCTCAAAACAAACATGTACCAGTGGCAAATGAGAGATGATTTTAATAAATCCAGGATAGCTTCTGTTTTTTACCCAGATATCAATGAAGACTCATACTCAGGAGTGAGATGACACTGTTACTGAGAAGGAATGAGACAGAATCAATCCCACTTGCTCACATCTGCTGCCTTCACAAACCTACTAGAATATAAGAATCTGTACAACAGTAGCACCCAAAGGAGCATTGCTAAATTGAGGATAGCACAGATGCACAAAGAAAATTTGTCACAATTTTGTCTACCATTTAGATCAATGAGATAAACAAAAGGAGAGGCTTGTTCATGCAGCACCATGGCTCTCAGAGTGTTATGTGCTGTACAAATAAAGAAAAAAGTCCAGTGCTTCGCCTGAAGAGAATTGAAACAAGTGAGGGTATCCCAAAATCAGTGAATGAATGGGAGTGACCAGTGTTCAGGGCAGAGTGAGCTCCTGAATGTTGGCTGGTTGGTTTGTGGATATAATGAGTAGTTGCAGGAGGGTATTCAAACATGAATAATGAGTAATTGTGTGGATAATTATAGGCAGTGCCTTCCAAGCCTGAAAGACAGCATGGGTGAAATCACAAAGACACTTGTTTGCAAATACAGACCAACAATACAATTGTAAAACAAAACACAAAAATGAAAGGGAGCTGGGGAAGATGGTATAGGGTTGGGTTTGAAACTGAAGGCAGAGAGAGTCTTCCTGAGGATGAGCTTAAGAAAAGTGAAATGGGGCTCAGGACAAGGAAAATGTTTTTGAAGAGTAGAAGGATTCTTTTTTTTTTTTCCTCACTGACTAGGTAGCCAAGTGTCTCTTAATTACAAGTTACTGTGGGCTACTTCAAATAATTACTCCAAGCAGGACACAGGTCCTGGCATAAAGGGCAGATATGATTTTGGTGCCCTTTGCACTGCCAATCACCAGTTTTTTGATATCCCCCAAACTGGCTTAAAAAGAAAAGGGACATTAATGAGACAAACAGTAGTAGAGAGTATGTGCCTACCCAGCATGCACAAAGGCTTCCTGGCAAATTTGAGTCTCCCCCTCCATCCTTTGTAGCGACAGCAACAGCCAGCAGCCCAGATTCTTAAGGCAAACTCTGCTCCAAAGATGAAAATGGCAAAAGTTTCCTGTATCAAGACACAAACAACCTTGTTAGTCTCACAAGTTTTGCAGTAATTCTGGACGCAAGGATACAGGTGAAGGAAACAGACAAGGTGCAAGTGTTAGGATATGTGTAAGAGAGAGGAAAAAAATGGAGGAGAATCGAGATTGATGCCAGAGGCAAGGCAAAGAGGGGACACAGTTTTCCAGCCTGCTAAGTACCATGCAGGAAGGATTTGCCCCTGCTGTTGGGTAAAAGTGAAAGTTACAGCCTTAATGGAAGGACAATTGCTTCACAGAAAGACCTCCTGCTCCACACAAAATGAGCAGATGTATGTGAGGGCTGACTGCAGAGTCCCCAGGGCACTCTGTACCCACCCCCAGGGTCAGCCACCAGCAGCTCGTTCATGCTGCCATGTCTGTCCAGACAGGGCAGGACACAGGACACTCATTTGGTCATAAGTGCAAAGCAGTGATAAAGATATATGTAAGACAAATTGTTCCCTTAAATTTCTGGTGGATGAAAAGAATGGGATTTTCCACCTTGCTCCAGAACCTTTCTAAGCGTGGGCAGGGAATGGGGAGCAAAGAGCTTCTCTGAGGTGCTCAGCAAGGTGGGATGCCAAGGGCAGCCTGGGGCACATGGTTACTTTTCCTCTCTGTGAATTGCTGGCAAGAGGGAAAAGGGGACTTTTCCTCATGCTCATTGCCCACAGCTTCTAAAAGCTGCTGAGAGCCACATAAAAACAAGAGCAGGAGAAGGGAAGATAACCTCAGGCTTTTTCAAATGTGAAAGATGGGCCTAAGCAGGGTAACAGAGACCAAAAGCAAGTTTCCCTGAGGGATGAAGGTGTTTTCATACAGGCACTTTTTGAGAAAGAACATGCAAGGGGAATTCACCTTTCATTCCTTTTGGCATTTAGCTCCTGCTCAAATCTATATGTCTCTGGAGGTACAAAGGGAAATGGAAATTGAGATCCTGGAACTAATTTTGGTGTGCAGTTTCTCTAGGGATACTTTAAACAAGGCCAGGTTAAGTGAGACATTGTGCCCTGTATTTTATGATAGCTATGGGAGCAAAGAAAGTTCATTTTTAGGGTCATTTTCATAAAATGTTGAATTTGCAATTTGATATTTAGTGAGGGTTTTTTCTGTTTTTTAATTCTTCTGCTAAATAGGAAGCCTTGCTGAAATAAAGTCTTGAGCATGAACTTCAGCATTTATAGAACAAGCAATATGGAATGTGTTTGCTGTGAATATATTTTCTCTCAAAGGCACTGCCTGCAGCAATTTCAGTTATGCTGCTATTGGACAAAAGCATGAGTCCAACTCTGATGGCCTCCCTTGAAAGAAATACTAGGATTAATAGAATACTATAGAATGAATTAAAACTGTTGAAAGATTCATCAAAAAATATTTTTCAAGTGTGCTTAAGTCTGGTGTGGTCAATAAGAAATTTCCTGATAATCTGATGGAAGGACTGTTGGACAAATGCTGAAAAGCCATTATTTAAAAGCCTCAGGCTAGGGTCTTTGCTCTCATTTTATTTTTGCTCAGGAACCTCACTTACTTTGTACTCAGTTGGGTTGACAATGGCCTGGGAACTCTCCAATATGTAAGAGCACAGTCACTGCTCCAGGAGCAGGAGCACAAGCCTCACTGCATGCACAGCTGGGAGCAAGTCTCCATCCCTGCTGATGGGGCTGATTTCAGTTCCAGGACATTACCAGGGTGATGCAGCAGCCACAGTTTACTTACCAGCAAGAGGAGCCAGTCTCCAGAAACTGTTTCATACTCCTTGAAAGTTGTCAGGACTGCTAAGATCAAACACCCCAAGACAATCAGAAACCTGAAATGAAATAAAAAGCATAGCATTTTTAACCCTCTCTGTATTTGCTCTGGAGATATTGCTTATGAAATCATGAGTAGAGACTTCCATGGGATGGCTGCTCCCCGTTGGTGAGAATGAGGTGGGTTCTGATGAAGATCAGAAGTTTTCAACTAGGTTGGAGCAGGGGGCACTGGCAGTCATAGCAAGATCCAGAGTCAGAATGCTCCTGGGACAGACATGCTGTAATCAACCCACATTCTTCAGGCATGAGATGGGTGATAGTGCATTTTGGGAAGGGGTTGTATGATATGCAGAGGATTGTGTTGCTCAGGAGGTGTATTCCAAACTCTGTGTTGCCCAGAATGGCACTGCAGTTACTGCCAATGGATCTCCCTGGCACATCCTGAGGCCTGGGAAACAGTAAATGTTTCACTACAAGGAAGCACTGGGACAAACCCTCCCTTGAAAACTACATTTATTTTTCCTTTTTCTTCTCTTTTTGCACTCATTTCTATGCAGATGAAAAGACAAAAAGGTTTGAAAGAGTAACAAGAGAGGATAAATTTCTGCTCTCCAGTAAACAAAGTATATGATAAATCATTGCCTCTGTGTTATTTTCTGCCTGTGAGGATCCAGAACACAGAGATTTGACTAAAAATTTAACTCCCACTGCTGGCAAATCCAATTCAGTCTAATTGATCTGCTTTGCAAAATTATTCCCAGGTTCAAGCTATTCAAAATCTTTTATAGAAGTGATTACTGTGAAGCAAAGGGGCAAACTCATATTCTGGTACTTCATGTACCCAGATCATGGGCATTTTAATGTGTTTCCAAAACTTGATCCACAGGAACAGAGGGGCAGGTGGCCATGGAAATATTTTGAGTTTAATGAATAAATTAGAAAGATGTCTTTGCAAAAGCTCTGGATCCCCTGCTTTCATAGCTAGGGTACATCAAAGAAATGATAGGCATTAGGTACTGAAATCACCCAGGGAAAAAAGCTTGTGAAGAATCAAGCTGTGTTTATGTGTACTACCTGCTTTGAATTTCAATCTGGTTCCTGCAGTGTGATTTCATCTCTTGCTGAGAAAAACTCCACTTTGTTTCACTGGGTGAAATGAGCAGAGACAGAGCCTGCAGAGGAGGTAGTGACAAGGGACTCAGCTCAGCTCAGCAACATGAAAACCTTGGGTTTTCATTTCCTTCATGTCTGAGAAAACCTAGGGCTAAAGAGGGGTATTCTGAGAATGTGCAAATTATTTGCAGCTGGAGTGAAAGGACAGAGGTGAGCTCCAGATAGCTCCTGATGGTTTTTGGGGGGAATTTCCTCCAAGCAAAGTCCACTAGCACCCTACATGCAAGGAAAAGACTGCAGTGAAACACTTCATAGCAAACCCTGAAGGATTACTTTGCTGTGGCTTCTCTGAAATTCACTGTTCTTATGCCAGGAAAATTTCAGATCAGCCATTTTGAGCAAGGTTAGAACAGAAGTAAATGTGTTTGCTCCTGCTAAATAATTTTGGATTTCTTTGGTGAGTTTCACCTTTTCCCACTCCCCAGCCCTACTCTAGAGCATGGCTTATGTAGTTGGTAGGAAACAGATCAAAATGTGTCTTTTGCCATCTACCTATAACACTACTGCTTCTCAAGACATTTGGCAGTTCACTTAGCAATTTTGTAGTGCTCCTTCCATGCCCTTGGGTTTTGTCACACAATATCTTGTTGTCCCCTCCATGCAGTTATAAAGCCAATGGCTCCCTAGCTTCCCAAGACACTTCATCCAGCTGTCCAGAAATTCCAAGACCAAACAGGTGAAAACTAAACAAAGACAACATGATCTCTGATTAATTATAAGCCACCTATGCTCTGCCACACTACAGCCTTTAGAGTGGTACCATCACCAACACCCCATTTAAAGACTTGAGCAGCTGCTGCTTGGTACTTTCCACTACATCCATTTCTTTATACCATGTGAAAATTCAGCCACCCATCAGCTCCCAAGTATCATTTTAATGATTTAATGAAAGGTGAAAGACACTGAGAACAGTCCAAGGAAATTACATCATCGCATTACATCATAGGTACTTAAACTAAAGGCATGAAATTACGATGTCATGTTAAAAAACACCGCTGTCAATTAAAGATGATGTAAAGATTTTTGTCTAAAAGGAAGACAGAAGATAAGTTAGTAGTGAAATCATCTTTTTTGCCTAAAAATGCCTGTGGTTTTACCACTAGAGGGTAGCAGTTCTCCACAAAGCGAGGAGTTGCAGCTCCCTCCTTTTGGAACAGGCTCAAAGCAGTTCGAAGATGCTCAGGTGGTCGCAGCCACGTATTTGATATAAGGAAAGGAGTCTTACAGTGATGACAAGAGTTTGGACAATAAAAATCCCAGATGTTGACACCAAGGGCTGCTCAGTGCTCTTGGGGGTGCTGCTTGTTCAGTTCCTCTGTGCGGCACTGAGCATGCTGCAAGCCCCAGCCTCACGTGAGAGCCCACCCGTGAGGACAAGAGGCCATGCAGGACAAAACATCCACTAAAAGCAGGGTGAGAGGGTCGTACTGAGGATCACAAGTCGTTGTGAGTAATCTTGAGAGCAAATCTGAGAAGAGATGGTGGCCTGAACGCCCCATTGCAGGAAGGGCATGAAGCCCCTCAGAGGCGCCATTGCTGAGGGGGAGCTGCAGGCCCCAAACCCACGGGGCCCTCAGAGCCTCACCCCGGGCTCCTTCCTGCAGGACTCGGGGTAAGAAGGGATGAAAAGCCCATGTTAGTGCCCACAACCCATCCTGGAAGGGTCTGCTTTCCTCCTGCTGCACCACATCTGAAGGGTAAACACCAATTGCAAACACCCACAAGTTAATAATCTCGCATCTCAACAGTCCTTCTCCGCCTCTGCAATAATTATCACTGCAGCTCAGAGCACGCCATCAACTTTAATCTGCATTGATGCTGTGCAGCCCACCCTCTTCTGGTCTGGATCTTGATGGTTTTGAAGCCTGCAAGTCTTCCTGTGTCCTCTTTCTATGGAAGATGTCACTCAGATTCCACCCTTCTTACATCAGTCCCCCTTGCTCAGCAATGATGATAAAAATGTTCATCTTCCCCTCGCTACTACTGCCCCTATTTTTGGGCACAACTATGCCCATGTGGTGGCCATGCAAACATAAAGACAGCTGGCAACAGGACAATGCCTGAGTCTGCAGTGCCTAATTTCATTTTGTAGAGGCAGCAGTGTGAGCTGAGCAGTTGAGTCTGACTCTAAAATTGTAACAGGAGAATCACAGGGTAAGAAACTGCTGAAATCACAGAGGATGAGCAGGAGGAAGACTGCCACTGACCTGGGGAATCAAGGGACAGAAGCGGAGAAAATCTGAAATTTACTCACAGTTATAATGATTCATGGGACATAGAGCACTAAGGATTGGAAGAAAGAAATAGGGTGAAAATCAAGGTTTAGAATGAAAACTCAGTCCTATTAAGTCAAAGATTTCTATTAAACTGTGTTTCAGCAGGTGGCAGTCCAGGCTTCAAGAATGCATATCACCTATGCCTAATGAGGATCTGAATGTGTTCTTCAGCTTTTCAGAATCATCCTTGCCATTATTTTACATTATTTTTCACAGCACATTACATGGTTCCTATTTGCAGCATTATGCCTTAAAAATCTGATTAGTTTGTTGTATACATAATTTCCAGACCACCAAATGGCAGTGCTTGTTTGTCACTGTCACAAATAACATATTATTCAGGTCAATATATTTTCTTAGTTTTAGAAATTACATATTTAATACTCGTATTTTCTAACTGCACTATTTTGTTGTGTTAAAAAGAGTATACAAAAAAAAAATTCTTTCCCAGAAAAGAAGAAGTAATTTACAACTATGCATGATCATGAATCTAATGTTTCTTGTATGAACATCACAGACTGTTTTGTTTGGTAAATTTTTACTTATCTTGCTATTCCTCATTCTTTGAGTTTTTCTTCTTTATCTGTTTTCATTTGAAGCCAATAGAACACAGATCTAGCTGAGAACATTTATGTGTTTTATATATACATCTGCTCATCACATTTCTGTTCACCATCCCCTCCTTCAAAACTGTAGAAGCAGATCCTGTAGGAATTTGCCTCTAATCTATTCCAAAACAGCTTCCCTATGAAGTTGTTTTGAACACTAGATCTGCCATGGGCAGGCCAAACTACATTTGCATTTGGTGTCATTTTGACAAATTTTTGTGCTGTGGGACAAAATGCTAAACCTCAGTGAGGTTTAGTTAATAGAGAAGAATGTGTGCTTCTCGTGTACAACTCAGGTTGATTAAAACCAAATAGCTCAAGGTGGTCAGGAGCACCTGGAGAAGATATTTCTTCTCTTTAACTGTAAGGACAGACTGGTGATGAGCTCCTATGGAGAGGTTTACTGTGTAAATCAGCTGAATGCCACCCCTTATGTTTACCCTTGGTTTGGATATAATTATAAACACCACCTCTTCATAATGTTTATGTATTTTTGCTACTGAAATTAGCCAACCAGCCACAGCATTTCTGGTTTGTCTGAAATCCCTTGCTGCAAATTTAGGTATCACATCTACATGTGGCCAGGAATCCTGGTTACAAAATTATAACCCAGGCTTTGGGCAAGAAAGCCTCAAGCCTCTAACTGAACAGTTAGGAGTAAGAAATCACCCCAGTCCAACAGTGCACAGATTTCTTTTTGCTCTCTTACCTTCAATACCACCTCTTGCAAGACATTGGGACTCTTCTGTCTCCAAATGTTCTTATGAATCTTAGATTTTTCGGCTTGCTTCATTTGGTATTTTATTTTCTTCCCTTAAAGCTTATGCTCTGGTTTCATTATGCTCTGCCACCTGGTAAATGCTAATGGAATTCTCTAAGACTGATATGTAAGGAAAATCTGACAGTGTTCTGCTAAATTTTTGGTTTAGGGTATCCAAAGCAATATGGTTCTAAACCATGATTCCCACACAGTTTCCCAAATTTCATATTGGAAAAACCTTATTTTCTTCAGCTATTGGCTTTTACCCATAAGGATTAAAAATGCATCTTTTCTCACATTTCTTTCAGTTGCTCTATATTCCTACCCATCATCTTTTTCTCTTCTTCAGAACTTCATTTTTCACAGAACATCTGCAGTATCTTGCAGTGATCGCTTTATGGTTGCTAATGAGAAACTTGAGTCAGGGTTTTTAACACTAAAAAAAATGACATTACCAAATATTTGAGAACAGCTCTTCAGAGAGAAGGGAATGCATGCCTGATTTCCACAGACTCTGGAATACTCACTGTTTAATATTTAGATTCTTGAATCTCTGCAGTTCCAAGCAATAGGCCAGAGATCAGTACTGAGATAAGGGCAACAGGAAAAATCCAAACATTTTGTGAGGCTACAAAAGGGCTGGGGATGCCTGGAAAAGCACTGAGAAACTTAGTGGAGGTCCTGGAAGAGAAGAGAAAAAGCAACAAGTCCTGCAGAAGGGATGTTCTAAGGCTCCTCTTTCCTTGCATCCACAGATTTCCCTGAGTGCACACCCACAGCTCCAGGCAGAAATCCTTGTCCTAGTGCCATTGTACAGCAAGGACAGGGCAGAAATGCCATGCTCAGTAAGCTGTATTGCACTCTTGCTCTGCTGCGATAGCAGAGCCAGTAAAAAAGTCCTTCACATGATGCTGAGGAAAACCCTAGAAAGTAAGGAAAGATCCCCAAAAGAGCCCTAGTCTAACTGGCATACAAGCTGACCTGGCAGGTACTGAGGTGGTAGCCCAGAATGACACTTGTCCATTGGTG
This sequence comes from Camarhynchus parvulus, assembly GCF_901933205.1. Classification (NCBI taxonomy): domain Eukaryota; kingdom Metazoa; phylum Chordata; class Aves; order Passeriformes; family Thraupidae; genus Camarhynchus; species Camarhynchus parvulus. The sequence continues at coordinate 143,347,939 of NC_044572.1, forward strand.
ACAAAGTGACATTGTCCCTGGCACAGCAGGAAGCTGAGGCAGAAAAGCCCAAACCCTTATTCATGCCAGGTTTTTGATGGCCTTGAACTCTCTTTGGCAGGAATGCCTCTGAATGGGCTTCACTGCTGTGTCCATGAGTCTGGAAAGCTTTTAAAATCAAGACCTGGGAGGGGAAAGCTGTGCTTCACAGCAGGGCATTAGGGTGCAAAAGAACAGCTTTTATATCAGATGGTTCCTTATTCCTCTCCTCCATGTACTACCCAAACCAGGTAAATCTCCCTTGTCTTGCTTTTTTTCAGGCCCAGTCCTAAAAACCTTTTTCTTCTGAGCCCTGTGGACCACCACTGCCATCTTTTCCAGGGTCTGGCATGCTGGTACATTTTGGGTCAGCAATGTCAGATAGCACAGATACCACCAATCTGCATTTTCTGTCAGAAGAATGGCCTGACACATTTCCTAGGTTTGCTGGTATGAGCCTGCAAAACAGTCCAGAGCACTACATTTCCCTGCCTGTTTTTTCTCAGCTTAGAAGACAAGAGTCATATACCAAGATCCTATTTCCCTCCTCGAAAAAGTGTCAAAAGTGCTCCAAAATTCCTGGCACATGTAAGTTAGTGGGAGAGACCAAGTCATCTTCTCACATGAGTGGGGGACAGATGGCAGCAGCAAAGGAGAGGCAATGACAGCATTAGCTACCAAGGGGTTGCATGTGTCCTATTCCCTGCAGCTTGAATAAGGATGCAAAAGCTTCTGACTTGCAACTAAATATACTGAATTGCTTCATTACTGGTTTTAATTTCTATTTTTATATCAGGTGAAGGATATCAGACTGAACTATTGTTTGGGGCTTTCATCTGCCATGCCCAGAATGCCTGTCCATGGGCTTATCTCTGGCTGGCAGCAAACTGCTAATTGAGTTGAGACACACAGACTAGGAACACAGTGATCCATCAGTGCAGCAGAGCAGGGAGAGCACAGAGCCAAACCACATCACCCAGCAGCCCCAGCTGCAAAAACCACAAATCAAATGAGTTCTGACAGGGCATTCTCCAAAAGATATTAAAGAATTGGTTTGGAGCCATTTGAAGGTAAACCTTAAGATTCCTACGTTGGTTTCTAATTTCTGCTAAATTTTGCAAAATAAAAGTGCTGGACCTTTGAAGGCCAACCTGTAATTGAGTAGTTAAGTGCCCAGACTACAGCAAACTCTGTGAAGAAGTGAATTTAGATGATAGAAAGAGCCTAAGGTTAGACTAGCAATCATCTACATCAATGTTTAAACATCTGGAGAAAAATTTCTAGGAAGGTACCTTTTCAAATGTCACCCAAGACTGCTGTGTCCAGAGGGACAAAAGATCTAGGAGTCTACTTCCAAACATGATAAAATCTCAGAGGCACACAAGATTTAGGATATCTCACAGGGACATACACTGATCTCCCCCACAAATCTCTCCTTATTTCTTTAGAAAGAAGAATGAATTATACCCTCTGAATAAAGTTTTAGAAATCTCAAAAAAATGCAAATGAGAGCAACTTCTGAACGCACACTTGTGACTTCTGCCTTGATTGAACACAGTGTTGTGATATTTTCTACCTTCCCATTTGAAATCAATAAAGATCAGAAGACTGTAGCAGACAGAGAAAACAAACAGAAAAACCCAGTCAAAGAGCCCAGCCACCCTTTCTTCCACCTGACCAAACTGCCTTTTCTTGCAGGTACACACATCAAATATATTAGGTCCTCCAAAGCTGGCACAGCTGAAAGTGAATTTCTAATATGAAAGCAGCAGTGTCCAGAAAAAGCCTCTGTAGTCTCCAATACAGAGTTACTAGGTAGGAAATTGATAATAATAGTAATTTGGTGGTCAGATAGATTCTTACAATGAACTGAAAGAGAATCTTTTCTCTTTAAGCAAGACTTCAACCCATTTGGGAGTATTGCTTGTTGGGTTTTTTCCTATTTTTGACCATACATTGCAAACTCCATACTTTGAAAAATGCCAATGATTCCAACCCAGTGTAGCAATTCAGCCACATGGGACTGCCAATTGAAAAAAAAAACAACAAGAAAACAACATTTCAGCTGGGACTGTATCTTTGCCTGTGCCTTCTCAAACTCATGACAGTCATCCTTATGTGAGAACACAAGCACTTTCTGCAAGGATCTCAGCTCTCACTTGGAGGGGGACATTCAGAAGAAAAGCTGCATGGTGCCATTCCCAATAGAATTTTTAGTTTGGTCAAAGATTTGCAGCTGTGTGAGGAAGAGGTGCATGGCTGCACATGACCTGCACCCAACAACAACTCTGCCAGTGCACTCCAGGTCCAGGTGACAGCTTAATGGGTTTTCCATTATGGGCAATGAAGTGTCCTGATAATGCAGCTCCTGTGGAGCCAGACATATGGCTCAGTTCTCTCAGATTAGGTAGGATCTCTGGATTTTCTGACATTTACTCCACAGTGAGCTCTATCATTTCACACCTGAGGTGGTCACAGTTGTGCTTGTGACACAGGCCACTTGACTCAGGGTTTTTTCAGCTAAAATCATGAAGTACTGCAGGTAGAATGGAAGACAGATCTTTTCCACATAGTGTTTAATCTGCCTGACCCAGAGAAAATCAGACAAAGGTCTCAGATCTTTACTTGAGCCATCCAGTTGCTGGGTTTTTTAAATCCAGGAAGATTTTCTGAATTTTTTCTATAAGTGTTCAGAGTCATTACTGCAACTTACATTATTTGACAACCTAAAAGCACATCAGCTTTTCTTAACAATCTGGTCTGCAGACTATGACCCATTCACACATCCAGTGGTGCTGCACAACAAACTCACATCAATCAGTCAGGGAAGGATTTCTTGCTGTGCAGAATGCAAAGAGGATGAGCTGCCCTCACTTTATCCACAGGGAGAGAAGAAGAGAAGAAAGGCTCTGTGCTCAAAGATGCAAGGGCTAAACCTCATGTCACAGGAGCTGTGGATTAAAAAGGCAGTGGTGGTGGGGAGGAATGCTTTTTCTTGGAATACACAAATTGACACAGGCAAAATGTGTGTTAATAGACCAAATTTCACTGGAAATTAAACCAGATTTTTAATCCAGCTTGATTTTATGCTGTTTCTATAAACCTTCTCTTGCACCAGACTGTTCACCTTTGCTTTGTGCTCCATAGCAGGTTGTAGTTTGGCACTCATGATCAGTCAGATGACAAGGATTCACAGCTCTAGCTCATTTCCAGAACAATACCCCAGAAAATGGCATTAGCTGGAAGCCAGGGGAAGGCAACTAAATGCAGAATATTCTTAAGTGAGTCCCTCCCTAGAACAGAACAGGGAATTTCTCAGAAGCTTTAGATTATCTCAGATAAAATAGCATTTTTTAAGCAAATTAAGCATTTTTAAGCAAGTGTAGGAGCCTTATCTCAGTGCCATTCCAAGGGATGGGCTTTTATCCAGTAATGATGAACACCAAAATGCAACTCCACTCTCACGCTGCTCCTCCATGGGGAAACAGGTTCTGTTCAATATTTCCAGCCCTGTATGGAGTCTCACAGTGCACTTGGTACACATGACTCGAACTCCAGGTTTTTTGTGTTTTTGAAGGAGATGGCTCCATTATACCAACCAAGAGTAGTGTCAGAGTCCTGGCCCTGAGCACAGTGTCACATGGATGAAAATCCCTTTGGGATGGGAACCTGGGCATGGTCTCCCAATCACACCTTCCCCAGATGGCAAGATGTTTGATGTTAGGCCCTTTCTCTCAGTGCAGAAATTAAACCACTCCCTGAAACTCAGCCTCACACCAATCAAACCACTGCCACAGGCCTTCTGTCTTTGAATACCTGCCTTTCAAAATACATTTGATGGCTTCTCTTCTCTGATACTTCTATAAAAACACTGAGACATTTTTTTAATATCTATTTGTTGGGAAAATAAAAGAGGGACAAAAAGTGGCTTTTGACCCTAAAATGTCAGCTTGATGGTTTAACACATGACAAGATATGTGGTCTGAACAGAAATGTGAGGGGGATGATCAGTTGTTTAAAGGCAAATCCCTTTATAATAGTGTTTTTTCAACATCTTGCCTTTAAACTGATGAGAATATATCAACAACTTTTAAGTGTTTCAGCAAAGGTGCTTACAGAGGTTGTGTTATGTGGAATTTCTGTAAGATCTGCATCTCCTTAGGAAAGAGCATTGAAGGGTCTGCAGCTGCAGACCCATGGTGCTGATGAAGCGTGGAGGCCAACACAGCAACAGCTGAAGTGTGAGGAGCAGATGAGTTATTTGTGCTCCTTTCCCATCTCCAGTTCACATTCATTAGCAAATGATGAGTTGTGTTAGCATGGCAAATGAATCACAGCCTCACTGGAGGTGAACTTTGGATAAGCTCTTTGGAGGTCATTGTACCATCAGGAGTCTGAGTGACACAACGGAACGGCATCATTAGCACAGAGGATTTGTACCTATGTAAATCTGATGATGTTTTAGAGCATTTCTGCTGGTTTCCATTACCATAAACAATTAATCAGCATTCAAAATTCAGAAGGATCGTCTGTAAGCATGTAACATTTCATTTGATGTCTGAAGTTGAAGTCTTTGGAGGAGGTTATCAGTCTTTTCCAGACCTGTCCAATTTTTATTCCTGAAATGTTTCACCAGCATCTGCAACAATGCTTCTCAACACAATGTATGATGGCCCTTTTGCTCAACTGACTTGTTAATGCCTCAGATTGCATTGTCCCTGTTTAACCTGACAGATTCGAACAATGACAATTCTATCAAACCCTCAGGGAAAAATGGCAATATGGAAGGAGAGATTTTTGGTTTTATTTGAATAAAGAAATCTAATGAGTTGAATAAGTTGAAAATGGCAGAGATTTCAGCATATGTAAATCACATTTAGAAAAATAGAAAAAAATGCAGTAATGAGAAGTCCTGCATGAAGAATACAGTCTAGAAAACAGTTAAGCCTGTGCTAAGAAACTCTGTTAGGACTACCATGTTTTTGTCCTCAAAAATCCATGAATCTTTGTGTGTCTCCTGGATGGAACAGCTGGTCTTACAGAAGGAAAGTTTTCTCTAACAGAGGAATACTGGGCACAGTGAGACACAGGCTTGACATAACTTTCCTATTCTTATTTGACATCCAAGGGAACAGAAATTCCTATTCTTAATTCAAGCTTTGCCACATTTTTCTACTGCGGTATCAGTGCAGAGAGTGACTGGAATTTCATCATAATAATGAATCAATAAGGGTGGAGAGCTCAATCAATTTTCAGGTGTAGCATGACTGATTTGACCAGCCAGAGAGCCAGTAAAACTCACTCAGTGAGCTGAACAATCCTCTGAGCTCCACAGACAGTACCAGCAACATTAGTGGGACAGCAGACACTTAAATCATCTGTACACACACAGATATTTGGGTGCCTGAATTGAATATCCAAATCATGCCTTGAATCTTATCTCTTGCAGCTGAACAGAAGCAGCAAGTCTGGAACAGCAAGTAGCAATACTGGTGCTCAGCTCCCAGCTTGCAGCTGCTCCCAGCTTGCCTCTGCCAGTTCTGAATACTGGGGTGCTGGGGAAGGTTTGCATTAGACATGCAGAGCTTTTCCCTTTATCTGTAAAATTAAGACTGTTGCAGAGCGACAAATTTCAGGCCTAGGTTTTTATTGACCTCTCAGACAACAATGGTGGTTGACACAGGTATCTAAAAGGTATCTTAAAGTCAGGTTTTTCTCCCTTTATGTCCCACCAGGACATGTTCAGGCATAGGGAGCTACACTTGCCATGTGGCTGCACAGAACATTAGTAGGTGAGCATGAGGCTGTAACTCTTTCCTGGGTGAAAAGCCTATTGACTCAGACAATCCCTCCAGTACCTCAATTCTGTGATTAAACAGGGATCTTAGCCTTGGCTATCTACAGCACTGGCTACACATTTCTATTTGCTATAATATGGCTTGAAGTTGTTGTCAACACTGATTAATTATTTATCTCATAGACTGTAACTGTTTCAGGGATGCTTTCTGAGTAATCTTGATCAAGATGCTCATGACTGATTGTACATTGATTGTTCTATTGCTTATCAGCAGCAGTAGTCCTAAAAAGCTTCAGGATTCTGGTTTATATTCAAAGTAATCCATATTCTTTTTAAACAGGAAATTAAGGAGCCAGTCCCAGGCAGTTCTGGGGAGCCAAAACTAATAATGAGTTGCTCTTAGAAATACCTCCCTGTACCATTTTTACACTCAAGTGTAGATGACTTCTATTGTTTTTCCACAGATAAGACAACTATAAAAGTAAGAATTTCCAAAGAAAGAAAGCTTAGCTTCTCCTGTGAAGGAGAGTTATAGCTAGGGAAAAAAAAACAAACCAAAAAACAAAACCAACAAGTACTGTAATGCCAGTAGAATTATAAGACCTCATAACTATAAGTTTTCAAGTCATTTGAATTCTGGGGATGCTGTGGTAAGTCTAATGATAAAGCTAATTACTCACAAGAACAAAATTCAAAAGAGTTGCATGGTGAAAGCTTCACATTAAATTACTGACACTATTTTGGTCACTGTGGCATTTAAAAAAAACCACATGGTTGTACTCAGCTTGCTTGTAAAGTTATTAGACACATCTCAAGGTGCCTGCTTTAGGTGTACACCAGACAGATGTAATGTGGCTGTGGATGCTCTTCATCTAACACAAGTGATTCAACATTCCCACAATAGAAAGCATGTTATTAAGGTCTGCACACACCATTACTGGAGTTATGGGGCAGGCTAAGAAATGTTTCACCCTCCAGACTCTTGAGGGAACTTGTGCTCCTTCTTCCAGCAAGGATCATTATGTTCTTTCCTTCACAGGACAGAAGAATACAAAAGTGTGGGAAACATTTCAAACACAAATATTGTTTTGCCAGGAATTTTGAGTCACTGTCTTTATGCAAGAAATGTCACACTGTGCACAAACACAGGAGCAGCTTTTCCCTTGAGCCTGCACAGTAGAAATTAATATTGCAGTTGTTCTTTTGTGCATTGTGTTGCATCTTTCAACCTTGTTCTACTGCTTAAACTCACATCAGTTTTATTCTTTTTGTAATTATTTAACATGTGGAAGCTCTTTGTATTGGAGGATGCAGTCATATAGAAATGTTTTCTCACCTCCTGGAAGTAGTTCTGGTTTGTCTGTGTTATTTATTTATTCATTTCTTTTAATCTGCTTATTTATTTCCAGAACAGGTTTTTTATTAGTGCCCTAATTTACAGAGCAGGGAATAAATGGCACATGTCTGTCTCTTCATCCTTTATTACAGCATTAACCTTTCCATTATCTGCTCAAAAGCAGGGTTTGAATTGCAACCATTAGATCCAGCAATGACTTCATCAGCTAATTGAGCAGCAATCCCAATCAGTCAGTTGATGGCCCACAGATTGGAACTTCATGAGTGAGATGATAAAAGGAGAAACAAGAAATAATAGCTAAAACCAGATTGAATTCAGGGGTAATTGGCTCCTCTCCACTTGCTTTTATGGTACAGCAAGTTAGCTAGACTGGAGTCACACGACTAACTGACAAGGTAGCAGTGCATCAGATCAGACATTTTTTGCATGCATGGATTTCCATAATTACCTCCATTCAGCTGGGAACAAATAAAGTATAGATTATTTTCTAGGATTCAGACATAAAAATCCACATTTATTTCACAGGTATACATGAAACATATCACTATGATTTGGGAGCTACCAGCTCCTGTTTTAGAGTCAGCATGCAATGGTGTGGTTTGTGTGCTTCTGCCTGCCCTCAGGTTCTCCTCTCCCCTTCATCCACTCCACCTGCAAGATGACAAGTTCTTCTCTGTCACTGTTTGGTGCCCAATGGGAACTGATAAAACTTGAAATATTAAACTGGAAAGATTCAGATAACTCCACCCTACCCTCAGCCTTTGGGCTGGATCTCATCACCTTGGCAATACCGGGTTTAGGGGGAGTTCAGGCCAAGCAAATCTATTGCCCAGTCTTCACTAAGCTGTCAAATTTACATTGACATCCCTCTGGTTACTCTGCAATGGGATTTCAATCCCAGTGAGTAAAAAATAAATTTACTGTGGTCCTTGATAAGAAGTTTGTGCACACACAGATTTAAAACTTTACCTTAAATTGGAGAACCAGATCTGGTAAAACAGCAAGCCATACTATTACAGTTACTTGTTAGTACCTCTAACTTAATTATACAGTGTTTTAGTAGGAGAGTGTCAGAATTAATGAGTCTATCAAGGGCACGAAGACAAATGTAGCTGAAGTGGAATGGGTTAATTTTTCATACTAAGAAGCAATTAATGGATATGAGGGCACAAAATCCTGTGTTTTCACAGTTAATCTGCTCCCATTATCATTGTAACCTGGTTAAAGAAAGCTCAGGTATTTCTACATCCCACTGAAATCTGTTCCATATTTGTATTTTTTGTTTCTTAGAAGCAGTACATATACAAAAGCCACCATTTAAGGAAAATAATGACAGCTTGAGCAGAAGTGCAATAAAATCCAGGAAGTCTTTGATGCACAGGATGACACACTTCTTACATCTTACTTCCACAGTCTGACTTAAGCCAAGCACCAGATTTGGCATCAGGGAGGGATATCTCTTCATTTCACTCTGGCATGAAGCATTGGCTTAGGCCTGGATATTTTCTTTTCTTTTGCCTAGAACATAAGGCATAGTCTATTTCTTAGGCTAATCTGGGAGTTATTTTATGATGGCAGGAAATAATTAGTGTCTCACTCTTGAAACACTTGGTCTTCAGTACAGGTCTTTTGCTTTTTTTCAATGTTTCAGGCCCATTGTAGAGGTAACTGTCGTGGTGGTGAATGCAGTGCATAAGTAGATTGTCTCTGATACCATCTTCAGAAAATACTTAATTTTATGTAACTGCATGTGACTGAAGCTGTTGGTCCTTGTAGCCTTTGCAATGAAACAGAGGACCTCATCTTCATATCCTGGAGCCTGACTGTGAAGGGTCAGAGGTGCAGAAGGGGTTGTAACTCTTGCACATGCAGTGGAACACCAATGAAATAAATCAGAGAATCATAAAATGTGCTGAGTTGGAAGGGATCCATCAACATCATGAAATCCAGATCCTGGCCTTGCACAGGGCACCAGAAGAATTATGCCTCAGAGAATTTTCCAAGTGCTTCTTGAACTCTCTCAGGCTTCATGCTGTTATCATTTGCCTGGAGAGCCTGTTCCAGTGCCCAACTACCTTCTGGGTGGAGAATCCTTTCCTATTATCCAGCCTAAACCTCCCCTGACACAACTTGAGGCCATTCCCTCAGCTCCTGTCCATGGTCACCAGCAAGAAGTGGTTGCTGTCTGCTCCTCCTTTTCCTCTCTTGAGGAAGCTGTAGCTGCAATGGGGTCTTCCCTCTTCTCCAGGCTGGACAATCCAAATTACTTCAGCTGCACCTTTTTTGGCTTCACCTCAAGACACTTCACTACCTCACGTTCTCATCTGGATGTTCTCTAATAATTTAATGTGGGTTTTTTTTTTTTTAACTGTGGTGACCAAAACAGCACACAGGACTCGAGGTGAGGCTGCCCCAGTGCAGAGCAGAGCAGGACAATCCCCTCCCTTGCCTGGCTCACAAAGCTGTCCCTGATGTCCCTAAGAAGAGGGGTGTCCCTCCTGGCTGCCAGGGCACTGCTGGGTCATGTTCAACTGTCCACAGACCAGGACCCCAGTCCCTTCCCAGAGCTCTGCTCTCCAGCATCTCATCCCCCACACAACCAGGGGCGCCTTGTCCCAGGTGCAGAATCCAGAACCTGCCCTAGCTAAACTTCACTTGGTTGATGATTGCCCATGTCTCTGATTTGTTGAGGTCTCTCTGCCCTCAAGGGAGTCAACAGCTCCTTCCAATTTCGTATCACCACTAAACTCACTCAGTATAACTTCAGGTCCAAGATGCACATCTGTCTCCTTATTCTATCTTCCTACAATTTTACTGACCAGGTCTTCTCCCCGGTTCCCGGAACCGATGTAAGAAACTGATGTGAGAGCACAGGATGTGAGTGAAAAGTACTAAATAAAGGAAGCAGACATCAGTAACTTCATTTTCCTCCTGTCAGGTTTAAAATAATTTTGATGAATAGGGAGAACATCTTTTCATGTGAGCTAAAAATATTACAGGAAATTTAATAGGGTTGAGAAGATGTTAAATCTGGAAAGTGTATTCAATCATTATAACATCAGTTTTAGCTCTGATTTGAGCTCAAAACCTCAAACCAAACTTAACTTTGGAGCCCTCACAACATCTCTGGAGTGTATTCTGGCTGCTGTATTTATAGACAGCGTTACATGAATGTTCTGTCTTCATGTGCAGCTATTCAGGAGATATGGAGGCAGTGGGTAGCACTCCGGAACACATCTGCTTGATGTACCAGCATTATGGAGTCAGAAGAGTTTAATTTAGCAGCTTTGACTGCATACATTGTTCACAGGGCTTAGATGAGAGCAACCAGAAATTATTTAATTATTTTTAAACATGAATACCAAATTACTTTCAGCAAAGTTTGTATGTGGGAGTGAGCATGTGCGTGTGTATTCTGAATTCATTTTCTGGCAACTAAACATCCTACAGACATTGGTTTGCTATTTCAAGGAGAGATGAAATCTAAACTACCTTGATCCTCACCCCTATCCTAAAGAGAATTTCACAGAAGTCTTGGGAAAATCTGGCAAATCAAATTATTAATTGATTTCTTTGAAATGTTTTTACTCTTTCACAAAAAAAAAAAAAAAGCAAAAGAGAAGCAGAATGAGCACCTGTGCTTTGGAGAATGAAGACTAGAAAGAAACAAGAGTATGAAAGAAAATTAAGAGCTTGATCTTATGCTTTTAGAAATTACTGGCAAAACTCTTGGTGACTTTAATAGTGAAAAGACCAGAGCTCAAAGCATGAGCCCAAGAAGGGAAGAAAAGGACAGGGCAGTGATGAAAGATAGTAGGCACAGAGAAATAGTGACAGTCGGAGAGCAAAGCCCAAAGCCAAACTCTTTCATGTGAAAATCTCCACACTTCAATGACCTAAGCACTTCTGATGTCTGGTAATTTCCCTCTTTGGGGAAGATGACCCCAAACCTACTGTCACTGTGCACTGAGCTCAAGACATTCAAAGCTGCTGTTTATTCTTCTTTGAAGTTTTCTCTTTTTATTTTTTCAGCCTATCTGCTGTCAACTCAGGAATTTTTACCCCACCAAATCTAAGTAGCTATGTCTCTGGTGACTGGGGGAAGTCTTAAAGAGGGATCTTACAACTGTAAAAAAATCCCTTTTCATTGTAATGTCCTGGAATACCCAATAAATTGAGGTGCCTTTAGCTAATGCTGTAGTTTTATGTGTTTTCCAACAGAACAGAAGAAACCTACTAGAGCAATTAAAGGCTCAGGGAAGGGAAGCAGACAGGATTTAGCTAAGGTTTTATTAGAAGAATTAGTTTTGAATTTTGCCGTGTGAGTTCTGAAGGCCTGGGGCTTTAATCCTGCAAAGACTTTACTGTGCAATCTGTGCTGGATGTTGCACCATGATACATCATTTCCTGTTGCAGCACAAAATTTTTTCCAATTGAGATTTCTGAAAACTTTGAAATAATAAAGCATATGATTCAGCTCCCATTGATCAGCTGAACTACACCAAGCTGCAGAGCTTGTGAGGATGTAATCTTTTGGGGGAGTTAAATTTTAACAGACTGCTGGGGATATTTTTGGTTTGTCATGTGCAATCTGGCTGTAATCTCATTGGTACCCACTGAGAAGTCAGAAAGGATGATGTCTGTGCTAGAGCTGCTGGTGAAAGGTTATTCTTAATTTTGATCTGGCAAGCGAGTTATCAGCCATCATGAATGACAAGATTCCTTCACCCACTCAGCCAGTGATGAGCAGACTTTAAAACCTACTGTCTTAAGAAGGCATAATTACAAAACCATTTCCAAGTCAAGGTTAAAAGCCTGAGATGCTTCAGTGCCCCTTTGCAGGAGAATATGAAATAGCATTGTAGGCTCTCCTCCCTGCCTCCATTAACTAATTCTCTAAAAAAAATCAGCAGTTGTTGTTCTAGGAGGCAACTGACAGTTAAAGACTAGAAAGAATATTTTACCTTAAGGTGGAGAGAGAGAAGTGTTAGAAAAATAAGAGGTTTCAGTTTATTTTTTGCAAAATCAAGCTCTGGATCAAATTGTCTGGCAACACAGTGGAGGTTTTACCATGAAGTAACAAGGAAAGAGGCATTACCTGCTGAAAAGAGCTACTTATAAGTGGATGGAGCTTTATGTTAATTTAAAATGTGGTGATTCCATAAACAATTAATTTAAAAGGTGGTGATTCAGTAAACAATGGGGATCATTTCATAGGTTTGTGGGACAGCATCCCCACCCCAAACTAACGGAGTACAGTTTTCCATCAGTATCAGTGCTGATTTGAAATTGTGTCTGTTTTCAAAGCTAGAGCAAACTAAGGGAAAAATAAACAACAAAATTATTTCTTAAGTAAAACCTTTCATTCATCCTCAAGGAAATGTTAAAGGGAGGATCATTTGATCAAATCATATAATGTGAACAAATCTCTGAATATCAGTTGCAGCATGAAGAGAGCATCAGCGATAACTCTCCAGTATGGGCACCAATGTTGGGTGATTAGCACTCCTGAAAAGCACTCTGTTGCAAAACCCAGTTGCTAAGGGGACCTGAAAACTATTTAAAGCCAGAAAGTGGCAGGCATCCTTATGCAAGCTCAGTGTTATGCTGTCTCTGCAATCCTCTTTAATATAAATATTTGTGGTGAGAAGTTTCAAGCTGAGTAAGATCTCTGCTGTCTTGCAGGTAATGATGGAAGGAAGGAAAAAGGAACAGGACAGAGGAGTGGGGTACAGCCAGCAGATAGTTCTACATTCAGAGTGAGCCCCTGGCTTCTATAGGGCCTGGTGCCAAAATGAAACAGCTGCATTAATTCAACATGTCCATGTTCCAAACATCGAAACCCTACTGCTGATGAAGATGTGCCTAAACTCTGTGTGCTGCATGCCCTGCTGCTTTCCACAGGCTGACAGCAGGTTACTGCACCTGACTGATGTTTGCTTGCTGATGACAAGGAAGAGACCTCAAGCAGGAACAGAAATTGTCACACAAATACAGGCCAGAAGATTTAGTTACACTTTTCTATCTTATGAGTATGAGGTACTGTCCACACAATTGAATATAAAATAATTCAAAGAAGCTGCTTGACTCTAATCCCATTTCTTAAATTTTTTTTTTTTTTTTTTTTTTTTTTTGCTTTCTGGTATCAGTCTGATGTCTGACTGCCACCATACTTAAGACACTGTGCCTCAGTAATTTATTCTAGCAGACAGGAAGCTGAGGGGTAACTTCACATACAGCCTCTCTGTGCAGTCTGGCAGTGGTCTTGTGATTCCATAATTCTGAAACACTCCACAGAGGCAGGATCCAAAACAGGGGAGGTAACATTTCTATTACAAAGTTTCTATTTGGGCTGTGGTGACAGTAACACAGCAAATTAACTCTTCACAATTCTCCTGGGTGATGTCAGACTAAACCTAGAGCTGCTTTCCCCTGAGTTACACAGGTAACCACAGCATGCAGCACAAACCCAGAGTTTGGCTAAAGGAGACTTCAGGGAAGTACAAATTTACAAATGTTACAGGTCCAATATTTTCTGGAAATTTCAAGGACCCCTTGTACTAATGAAACTTTGATCAAGGGAGGCTTGTTGAGATAGTGCTGAACTGTGAGGCCAGTACTAAAAATCCATTTAGAAAATAAATGCCTGTTCACTGTTATTAAGAAACAATGTCCTGGTAATTTCCTTTGCAGGACATATTATTGAATCTGGAGCAGGTTTTCAATTTTGGAATATTAATTACCTTGCACTAATGCTATCAATACCAAACACACACTGGTGGGCTTTCACAGAGCAACTGGTCTCTTTATGCAACCTAAACTGAGGCCATCCATTGCTTCCCCATGTTTCCACCTTAGTGTCTGATTTCAGCCAAAGTCTGACAGCCAAAAGCAGGAATTGAGTAGGAGATGAATGTTATTTGGTGACAGCCATGGTGGATTTTCTAATGATGCTGATAATAGCTCATTAATCACAAATGAAACCCTGCCATAAAGCAGCCACAGGCACATAGCACAAGGAGGAAGTGTATGCACAGGGAAATGCCCCTTCTCCCCACCTGCTCCCTCCCCAAATGTCACCTGGCCCAAATGGTGTTCACCAACACAGCCCATTCTGATGACCACAGCTCTTGTCCCACTTCCAGGAGCACTTATCCTCCAAAGAAATGGGGTAAAAATCATCTCTGGGACATGTGACATGGCATGTCAGACAAAGCAGAAAGATCTCCTTGGGCAAAGTTCATTTCTCCAGCACTGCAGACTCCCCAGGCTGTGAGTATGTAAAGGGTGACACTGTCAACAATATCACAGGGAATTTCATCCCAAAAAAGTTGAGTTACTTTTGGTTATGTAGGACCACATCAAAAACAGCCCCCATGGGTACCATTGCATTCTGAGATTGACCTTTCTGAGCCCCACCAAATTGATTTGGGCTCTATGAATAAGAGGCAAAACAACTTCACCACAGTGGCTGCTGTGACCTTGCTGAAGGAATGAGATCAGTTTCTGCCTCTCTGAGGGCTGTGACTTGCTCCCCTCCTCTTCCCCATGACAGTCTGGGACCCACTCGTGTCCTCAAGTCCCCATGAGCTCCAGTCCACAGCCACAGCTTTAACACAGCAAGGCAGGATGAACTCTGCAAGGTGATAGCCTACATTTTAAATCTTGTTCCTCTGGAGGTTTCCTTGGCAATTCTTCACTACTTGCTGAGTGTTTCTGTAGCATTCTCCTAGCCTGAATCTGTTGGTTGGTTTCTCTAAATCCCTTTAGCCTTGGCTTTGTCCAGAAGCTGCAGAGCATAAAACATTACATCCCATCGCAGCCACAACCCAGAAATGATGACAACTCTAGAGAGCATCTCAGCCTATAAACCTATATCTGGCATTTAGGATTCATTTTATGTTATCTTTACACTGCAGACCAAGCAGCAATTTTAATACATGAGTAAACACACAGATTCAACACACCAAAGGAGAAAACATTCTCCTGGGATGTACACAAAAGACAGTTTAATGTGGTTTTTTTTTTTTTTTTTGCCTCTAAGGCTTTTCAGTGCCAAAAGACCTTGAAATTTATCTTGTAACTGCCCACTGCTTTTTTTTTTTTAATCTCTTGCTTGTTCCATCCCACCCCGAGGACACACTGTACACTACAAAGGGATACAGAGTTTGTCCTAGAGAAAAAAAACCAAACCAAAACAAAACAAAACATTGTGCTGGGGAAAAGAAATCAAGCCAAAAAGATATCTGTCTAGCAACTCCTTTCTCATCTTAGCAAAACATTGCTACCACTTTCAAAGAATCTAAATGAATCCTTCCTAGTCTTCTTTAAATATTTATTCATTTATCTTTCATTTTAATATACAGCCTTCTGGCTCTGAGAGATTAAACACTTAAAATGATGAAGTCTGCCCTCACCTACCAGTTCTCTTGGGATAATCACCACTCTAATCCTACTGGGAAAGATACACTCTGTGGTTTCAGGTGGACTGATTCAGACCCTTGAATGTGCAACTTCTCTCCCTCCTTGGGTTGCAGCATTTTATTGACTTTTGGTGGTTAGCTGAACAGGCTGAATATCTGTGTATCTCACTGAAAGATAAATCCAACAATATATAGTGAGTGAAGGTCTGATACATTAATAAATAATAGCTGTGCAGAGGAAGGTAGCAATTCAACACCTTCTGCAAGTGCTCACAAGGGTAAAAGTAGTGCCACCAGGCAGTCCTCGGTGAGCCACTCAGTCTGAAAGGCTGGAGAGCCAAGGGCACAGTGCAGGCACAAAGAAAGGACCAGTGTTACCCAATGACAGGAACTCACCCTTATATAATGGAATTTTATGGCTGAAACTGGTGTTTTAAAGGCATTTTTGTTGTCCTGTGTATCTATCCAGGAGGCTCCAGAATTGTGTCAATGGTGAGATAGCATGAGCCAAGTGAATGTCAAAGTGAAATAGTTGGAAGTTGTCACTTGCAGTGGTGGATTGGCTCCAAGAGATGATACAGCTGGACCTGCCTTGGCTCCTGCAGACAGTGCCTGGTGCTCTGTGAGTTCGGCAAAACCAAGAATACCCAGCCCAGACAACCAAAAATAGAATTGCAACTATCCTCCAAATCCATTCCTAGCACTGTAAAGGCCAAAGGCTTTGAAATGATGGAATTCCTTTTCAGTCTCAGCACAATTTCCTGTCTCGGCCATCTGTTGCTCTCCTGCTTATCCCAGGGAGCTGTGCCAGCTGCCTCTGAGCACAGCTCCCCACTGAAGGGCTGTAGCCCAGGGAATGGCCTGTGCTGGGGCAGGGAGAAGGGAGAGGCAGGAGAAGCAGCCCAGAGGGGCTGTGGGACAAACCACAGCCCCATGCTCAAGGTGGGAGGAAGTGCTTTCAGTTCATATTTCCCTTTAAAAAGTTTGGGGCAGCTATCACCGGTAAACCAATTTGTATATTCTGGATGTTTTACTATTTTCTTTGTTACCTAATGCAAAGTTAAAAAGGATAAAAAAGGAAAACAAAAAAGAAGAAAAAGAAAAAATATTATTTGGACACCCATTCAAGAGGATTTGGTTTTTGTTGGTTTTAGTATTTTAGTGGAGTAAACTGAATTGACCTTGACTGTAATGACCAGTGGCTATCTGAGTGTCTGGAAGGCCAGTCAGAGGCACAGTCAGAGGCACAGTCAGAGTTACAGTCAGAGCCACAGAGTCACAGTCAGAGGCACAGTCAGAGCCAGGGGCAGCCCTGGTTGTGTGGACAGGCTGGAGAATGAGAGGCAGGAGAGCAGAGCTCTGGGAAGGGACCTGGGGGTCCTGGTCCATGGAGAGTTGAACATGAGCCAGCAGTGCCCTGGCAGCCAGGAAGGACATCCCTGTCCTAGGGGACATCAGGGACAGCATGGGCAAGGGAGGGGATTGTCCTGCTCTGCTCTGCACTGGGGCAGCCTCACCTTGAGTATTGGGCACCACAATTGAAGATATTGAGCTATTAGAGAGTACCCAGTGAAGATGGGGAAGGAGGGACCACGTTAAAGATATGGAGGGGAAGCTGTTATGAGGAGCAGCTGAGGTCACTTGGATTGTTCAGCCTGGAGGAGAGCACACTGAGGGGAGACGTCATTCAGTTACAGCTTCTTCATGAGGGGAAGAAGAGGGGCAGGCACTGATCTCTTCTGTCAGGTGAGCAGTAACAGGACCCAGGGAATGGCCTGAAGTTGTGTCACTGCAGGTTTAGGTTGGACATCAGGAAAAGGTTCTTCTCCCAGAAGGTGGCTGGGCACTGGAACAGGCTCTCCAGGAAAGTGGTCACAGCACCAAGCCTGACAGAGCTCAAGAAGTGTTTGGACCATGCTGTCAGGCACATGGTGTGACACTCTTGGGGCGTCCTCTGCAGGGCCAGGGGCTAGATTCTGTGATGCTGATGGGTCCCTTCCACCTCAGCATATTCAATGATTCTGTGATTCTATTTGATTCTTGATGAACAATTTGTGTTGTTCACATCTACTGACCACTGTCAGAAGTGTTTCTGTGTTCTTCACCTTAAAAAAAAGATTGTTTCAGTGTTTCCACTGTAACCCAATTACACCCCCATGTCAGAGCAGAACAAAAGCAAATGTGATTTTGGCTTCAAGCCTGCCAGCATCCTTCAGTGCTTAGTGATTTCATTTCCCCTAAGTCAGCAGTATTTAAATTTGTCTGTACATAATTCCTTGTCATTTATTCATATCTCAACAGCTGGATAGTGGCACTGCGCCCTCCACCGTATCAGTGTAGGCTGAGCAACACAGAGCCACTGTGCCTCAGAAGCCATCTACTGATTTATAGCTCACTCAGGCAGAATTTATTTTGGGATGACACAGAGTGGAAGATCCATTGCCAGTGGCCACCTGACAGGAAAGCAGGCACTGCCTAGTGCCCATGTGGGACAGGAAAAACTCCACTCACACTGAGAAAAAACCTGGTAGATGAAGGTTATTTTAATGTAGCCAAAATTCAGACCAGAAGCCTAAACAATTGCTTAAGCCAAAGCAATCAGTGCATCATTGTTTAACAGGTATCAGCTGGGCCTGGTAAGTGGCCATGCATCCGTAGCCCTCTGCAGCTGTGAAATGAAACATTCCAGCTTAGAGCAGGAACTTCTGAACCATGGTACCATCAGGGATTTCAGCCATAGCTTTGGCTTTGGTAATAGCTTTGGCTAGGCTGGAAGTTATGGTAATGATCTTTATTGTTCTCTGGGTTAGACAGTGTCTTTAATTTCAGTCTACAGGGTAATATCTCAGCAGATTAATCTAAATTTTTAACATGTATGTATATAAAACTTTCCTGTAGCCACCAAAGGAAAGCTGTCCAGTGTCAGTAAAGGATTTCTGGTTCTTAATTCTACTACAGATGCACTTCCTTAGCCTCCATTTACACATCTGTGAAATGGAAATTTGATGATGTAACTACATTTCAGACCAGTGAAACGGTTGCAAATTCAGCAACTTGAAATCAGGGACATAACAATATTATTGTTGTTTTTAGCAATGCAGGATAAAAAAACCCACAACAAAACAAACAAAAAATTCCTTACACCTTTTTCTAACTGGAGGACTGTGGCAACAGAAATTAAGAAGTTGCTGGAAAAAGGAGTCCTGCCTATTCCCCTTCCCTACTGAACTCCTACACTGTTTAATATCATTCTCTACATTCATCAGCCCAGAGGAATCCTCTTCACAGCACCTATGGGAGCTCTCTGGGGTATTCCCATCACCTGAGCATATGGGCTGAGAGTGTTTGTGCTCCAGCTCCTGAGGGCACATGCACAGAGATCAGGGACAGTGAGACTCAGCACCAGCTGTAGCAAACACCACAGTTCAGACAACTCCCCAATTTCCTCTTCTTGTGTGTATTCAGCAGCAGCAGCACAACAATAACCCCTGGGTCCCACTTTCCAGCTCCCATTCTGACTCACTGCCTGATCCCAGACAAGCCTGTTAACCTCACTTGCCATTTTATGCCTGAGTGTTTAAAGGATGTAGCAGTTACCCTTCTCTTCTGGGTGTTGCAAAGCTTTCGTAATTCATACTTGTCAACTGCTTTGGGATCCTTGGACAAAATGAGCTCAAGGATCAATATCAATATTTATGAGAAAGCCAAACCTATAACATAATGCATGCAAGTTGAATGCAGCTGCATGCACTTTGCTGGACAGCATTGGGCCACTGGGTTTATTTCTCTTCTCTTTTTACAGAGCATGACTGCAACAGCATCCTTGAGTGGTTGTGTCATTTAATGAGGACTATACTTGGCACTGGTTGCACTTTTCACAAAAAGAAACAATTACCTTGATGTTCATGGCACCCCAAATATTGCCCAAATTGTTGCATGCAACATTTTGCAGAGGCGCCTGGACAGCTTCACATCCCTGCAACATATAATTCCTTAGCTTCTTTACCATCCTTTACAGTAAGTCTTTCTTTCTTTGATCTGAAACACCATTAGTCAAATTTTTATTGTGTTAAGAAATGTCCTATTTTCACAAGATCTTGTGCAGTATTCAGTCCTGCTTAATGACTGACTGCAAGGTATGGACAATTACCCAGAGGGCTAATTACATACATTATGATTCCAGCTTTAGAGAGCAAATTTCTGCATGACTGCAAGAGAACCATGTCTTCTTCAGTGCCTCTTTTGATAACAGAAACCAACAGGAATGAATCAGAGATTTCTTTCAATAAATCAGCCAGTAAAGAGAGATCTCTAAGAGTTGCCTGCCTGAGTCAGAGGGCAGACAGGGAGCTATGCTCCGGCTGGCTTCAGGGAGCACTGTGTGCTTCAGAGAATTGTCCCTCTGCCCTCCACCATGGATGCAGTGCTGCAGCTGCCCGGTACAAAGACCAGGTTATTTGCCTCTGTAGCTTTTCCTTTATGCCCAGCCAACCTTCTTTAAACAGAGTAGGAGCAAAGAAGGTGGCAGACATCAAAAATAGGCTTTTGTAAGTAGGAAAAAACCTGTGAACCCATTAGACTGAGAGATGTCTCCATGTGCTTTTCACAGTCTGCTCACGTTCTCCAATTGCTCTGGTGATTTGTACTTAATCACAGCCAATTCTCCTTTGCTTCCCATTCCACTCCCCTCTCTGGCCCCGGGATGAAGTCACAGGCTAAGCCTGTGATGATGACAGTCAATGACATAGTTATAAGCAGTATTTTGGTCTGGCTGTAATGATGGCAGATCTGAATTTTCACTGCTGGATCAAACAGGAGAAACTGAGCAGGGTACAGGAGGGAAAACCTTTCCACATTTTAAGGCAACCAGCTCCTTTATATCATGTTAGATGATAAATGTTGAAAATACCAAAAAATAGAGGGGAACACTAGGGAGAAAGACATTTCTGAGTGTGGGGTATAATGTGCTTTAGGGATTTATGTGAAGCTAGAGCACATTCCCCTATTCCTCCAGGCACTCTTTTTCAATCTAATTAAGCATTAAAAAAGTACATGCAACTTCAGGATGATGTAATGCATCTGCCTAACTGGGCACTGCATTGTGAAAAAGCATTCAGTGTAATGTTATGGATATTTGATGAACATTTCCACCATTAATATTCACTGAGGATTCCTAGAATTAACTGTAATTACTGAGGGAAAGGGCCTAGATATGGCTGAGCACAGCTCAAAGAAAACATCTGTTCAGTGCTCTGTGCTGGGCAACAACAAGGATGGTGTTAAGCTGCATTAGGAAAGGCCAAGGCAACAAAATATGAAAAGAGGTAATTGAAAGAGAGCTGAAAGAATGAATGGCTTCAAATTAAAACCCAGTTATAAATTCTACTGCTGACCCATAGAGAGAGGAAACCTGCAGAGTATTCACCCAGAGTTACATGATTCTGTATGATTCTAGAGGATCTTGTAAAGAAGACAAATATCTATTTTTATCCCAGAAAATTTCCCAGAATTTATGGTAACAAGGAGGGAATGTATCCTGTGAACAAACTGATATGTCACCAAATAGCTGTTTTGCAAATCAGACCCCTAAAAGCAAACACCCCACACAAAGGAGGAATGTGAGGGATTTCAGAATGTTCTTTCATTTATTGCAAGGTGCCACACAGCAACACTTCTTGATTCATTAACAGATTAGGTCACAACATGGCAAATAAAAGCTTGTTGTTTGTCTCCTGAAAGCTTCTAAAATTCTTGCTGATTTTCCCTAATGTTTCAAAATCTGACAGGTAAATGAATTAATTTTTCAAGTAAGGAGGTGCTGAAGAGATCTTAAAAGCACATATTCAACTAAGTTGTATGTTCTGCCATTGTTATCTTTCTAGCATTAAGTTGTCCCACTGTATTAAGGAGCACTTGCTTTAAAATTATGATTCTGCTACACCCATGACAAGGGATCTTTGATGTTGTCAGCAGTATTAAAATATGCAGGGAAGGAGACTGGTGAGCTGCCCATTATCTAGTCTGCTGTTTATTCTGGCCCTCCTTTTCTAGGATGGAAGGCAAGTCTGGTGGTTCTGACTGAATAATTACATCTTTTTAGCATTTCTGGTGGCTTGAATGTGTAACAGGTCTAACAGTCTTGGGGGACCTTACCTACACAGTCTGTGACATCTACCAATGTCCAAGGCATTCTAGAGTGACATGGTTTAGCCCTGTCTTCCTGCTTCTAAACTGATTAGGAAATTTCTTAACTTTGATGGTACTGGGACTTTTCAGTCTGACAGGTTATGGGGTTAAGAGACCAGTGATCAGTGAGGCAAGTTAAGAGAGAAAAACAAAACAACCAAGGGAAATTAATCCTTTGGGTCATTACATCCCTCCTACCATAGGATGTCACATAATCCTGTCCAAAAGCAGGTCAGGCTGCATCTCCATTGCTGTGATCATCTCTCCTCTGGTGCTTCTGATGCGAGTGTGTCACATAATCTTACTCCTCAACTAGTCTAACCCTCTTGTTTTCAGCCTAAAATAATCATGAGCAATGTATTCACATTTGGTTGTGCCAGCACACAATGTCCTATCTGCTAACAACTGTGTTTGCCTCCCCAGTGATCACACACTGATGTATTGACAGACAACATATATTTCTGCAGCCTCCACTTTGATGAAGTTAAACAAGCTGACTCAGTGTGTCTCTCCTCATAAGAGAATAATCTCTCAATTTTGTCATTATCCTGTGGTCCACCTCTGCTCCTGATCTAGTTTGAACTTCTCTGCTCTGAACATGCCCAGCTTCTTACACAGATAGGGACTGTAGCTTTCTCAGTCTTTATCTTTCTGGAAATTTTTGAATGAAGTTGAGCATCCTTTCCAAGTGTCTGGAGGCCTCTGGAAAGCAAAGCTGATTTTCTGACCTACGTTTTGTTCAATTTCTACAAGTTCTCTGTGGACCTCAAATAAAAAAAAATCACGTTTGCAGTGTTTTAGATTTTAGTATCTTGGCAATTCTTCCCTTCTCTAGGACAAAAAACTTCTGATGCATCTTACAAGAGTGCATTTACTCTTTCATAGTCACATTACATTTTCTGTTTTCCTCTGTCTTTTAAAAGAAAGAAACTCTTACAGCTCTGTCTGCTCCTGAGGCCGGGTGCCAGCTGCTTTCTGCACAGACCATTTGGCCATTTCTCACCATCTGACTACAGGTAACATGCTGGCTTTCCTCTATCCCTTTGATAGATTTACTGAAAACACTCCTATGACAATCAACATCCCAGTTTGCCAGGATTCTGGGACAAAGAGTATGATGTTCTCCTAAATGTCTCTCTTAGAGTTCTTTGAATTTTGTTTCCATACTGGATCTGATAGCTTCCTCTATCATGTATTTATTTTGTATTTTGTCTTGGCTTTTTATGGCTCTGTGCTCACTAATTAAGTTAGAAATTGGAATTTGATGCAAAGAGATAGTTGCCGAGAAATGGGATTAGAACCTGGTGTTCCCAGCCAATAATAATATGTGAAAAGAGAATTTTCTTGTAGTACCTCAAAGCTGATGGGTTATTTCAAGACTTGTTAGGAAGCATAATTGTCATCTTGTCTCTGTTCCAAATTGGAACAGATAGTCAGTAATAATCCAGCGATGAAGAGAGCCACAGAACTGTGGCCTTTGGAGTGCATTAGAAATTAATTTTCATTTAACTTTTCCTCAGGGACAGTTCTGGTTCCCTTGGATCTAAAATGGGGTTGAGAATCAGGACTTGTGGTCCCTGTTTCAGTTTCTGATAGTGAATCAAGCATTCTCTGAAAACTTAGTGAGGCCAAAGTATCAATTTATAAGCAAAATAAATTATCTAAGGTGTTCAAATTATTAAATGCATTTTGGTTATAAAGGACAAGACAGATTTATTTCCTGCTTGTTCTTTTATACTGGGAGTACTATGCTGGATATTCCTTCACAGACTTTAGTGAAAGATGAAATATGATTCTTTCTTAAAAATGATGTTTTGAAAAAAAACCCAAATTCATAGAATTCTTCCATGGATGCAGAATGACATTGTGAGCCTTCTTGTCACTATAGGAGTTGATTATACTAGTGGCCTGAAGGATCCTTTTTTCACATAAAAATTAAGGAATTCAAGTATGAGAACATGTGAGTTTTCATTTGAAGGGTGAAGCAGAAATGTAACATATTACTCCATTTTGGCACATTCAGTACTGTGAAACCTCTTTAGTAGTGTTCAAAAAGAGCAAAAACCTAAAAGCTGATTTTCTTCCCAGTACATAGAGCAGCTCTGTTCTAGTTTAAGAATGAAATGTCTCTGTTTAACCAAAATGTTTTATACTTGTTGACTTTATCTGAAATGCAGTGTACACACCTGCCACAGGTAGGAGCATTTCACTGGGAGATTCTCCCTTTTTGCCTTGTATGTTGGTTTCAAATGGGGTGGAGTTAGTTTTCCTCACAGTGGCTGGTGTGGGGCTGTGTTCTGCATTTGTGCTGAACAGGAGGTTGATAACCCAGAGATCTTTTTGTTATTGCTGAGCAGGGCCCACATGGACCCAAGATCTTTTCTGCTTTTCCTTCTGCCATTCTGGTGAGGAAGCTGGGGGTGCAGGGGAGGTTGGCAGGAGACACAGGACAGCAGGACAGGTGGCCCCAAAGGACAGAGGGATATTCCAGACCATGTGACACCATGCTCAGTGTATAAGGTGGGGGGAAGGAGGAGAAAGGGGGGACATCTGGAGTGATGACATTTGTCTTCCCAAATTGCCATTGCATGTGATGGTGCCCTGCTCTCCTGGAGATGGCAGAACCTGCCTGCCAGTGGGAAGGAGAGAATTCATTTCTTAGTGTTTTTTTTGCTTGTGTGCTTGGCTTTTGCTTTCCCTTTTAAACTATCTTTATCAAACCCATGAGTTTTCCAGCTTTTACCATCCTGACTCCCCAGTCAGAGAGAGGGGCTGCGTGGGGCTCGTCTGTTGGCTGGGGTTAAACCACAACAACTTCTCAGTCTCCTTCCCACCTCTTTCCTTAATGAGAACAGACTTCTGTGCAGACTTGAGGATCAAACCACACCTCTGAACCTGCCCACAGTATTCTCAGTTGCTGCTGTGATTTATCCAATTGATAATATCTGCTTTAATTTTGGGAAGGAAAGCTGAGAGGTGTTAGATTGCTCAGGATAGCTTGAATGTCGTTTCTAGTGGGGGTAATTTTAACAGAAACAGGGCAGGAGTTTATCACACATCTTTTCCACCAGCCCTGGTGGAAAAGTGTGGATTTCCAGGTCAAGGAGGGAGGTAGGAATTCAGTTGAGGTGGGGGAAAAGCCATTAACCTCCTTATCTGACACATCTCCTTAAAATGCATGTTGTCTGCAATTTGAGAAGCCAAAAACTTTTTCCCCTACCACTTCTCAGGTAAGCTGCATGACCCACCTGAGTACACAATAGTCTGGAAAAGAGATATCATAGAGGTGTCCTGCTAGCTCAAACTACTGGTCTCTGTTTTTTCCAGAAACAGAGTAGGAACTGTGTAGGAGCAATACTAAGAGTGTAACATGTCTTCCAGTCTGCTCTCTGCACCCTTCCAACACACACAACTGCTGTGTTAGCAGTGTTGGATCTCTCCATTATGAGGAGCAAAACACAATCTGAACATGAAAACTGGAGGGTTGATAAAACTGAGATTGGGACTAAAAAAAAGTGGCACATCCAAATGTTTTCTGAGAAAAAGGTCAATAGATATTAGGGGTGGTGTTGTAATGTGAATGGAGATAGGATGTGACCTACTACAGCGACTCATTTTTGAGCCATGGTCCTGATGAACTGGGGTGAAGAAACAAGGGTTCACAATCCCAGCTGCTACAGACACAACAGGGATGAGTGTCTTGGGCTGCATAAACTGTGGCATAGACACTGCATAGTAGACTACATGTTTTTCCTGGCCTTCAAGTTTCTCCTGAAACAGGAACAAGATGCAAACACCCTGTGGTGGTGGAGGTGGCTCTCTGCCTCTGGAGGAGGGCCAAGCTTTGCACATGTTTCAATTCAGACAAAATGCCATCAGATAAAGCTGTCAAGTGTTTGGGGGTTGGCATCCACGGTTGGGAGATTGTCTAGGATGTTGTACAGAAGCTAAAATAGGAAAACTGAACAGTTGCA
This sequence comes from Camarhynchus parvulus, assembly GCF_901933205.1. Classification (NCBI taxonomy): domain Eukaryota; kingdom Metazoa; phylum Chordata; class Aves; order Passeriformes; family Thraupidae; genus Camarhynchus; species Camarhynchus parvulus. The sequence continues at coordinate 143,373,694 of NC_044572.1, forward strand.
CAATGTTCAAGCATGGTCACAGCATACCTCCCCTGTGTCCCCTGTGTCACTCAGCACTGTTTACCTGTTCATGGTAGTAACCCAGCTGCTATGAGAGTTGTGAGTATGAAAATGATCAATCTTTGAAATAATAATCTCAAACAAAGTACAAACATCAAGGCAGGGTTAACTCTGAGACAACACAGGCTGTGCACGTGTATACACCTATGTGCAGGCAAGGTGCCTACATTTCCCCTTATCATTACTAGAGATCTGGGGCTTGGTTTGTTTACACAGACAGGGTGCTGTAATGGGAGATTTTCTCTGTGTCCTACTTAGCATCTCATACTGATACTTTGGGTTATCTCAAATGTCACCAGTTGTTTACATATAGACAATAAATAGAAATAAAATTAGCCCCCCTCCCCCAAAGTCCTGTGTGCCCCTGCCCCACTCCAGTCCTCCCCAAATGAAAGAAAAACAAAACCAACAAGACCTTGAGCAATACATTCCCTCATTCATAAAATGAGGAGACTGTTTTGACATCTTGCACCCATTTTTAATGTCAAGTCCAGGCAAACTCAGTCTCCTGAAGTTTGGGAAATTGTGTGTTTAGTAGTTGCTCACACAACCTTAAGTGATGGATGCCTTGAAAGTACAGATGGTCTCGTTCTGCCTAAGATCTGCACAAACACAAGATATAATTGTGTGTGTGATGTGTATGTGCTGTTCATCAAGTTCTGGAGATGAAATTCCTCTGTTTTTGCTTTGTCATGCAGTGTTTGACCTCTAATTTCTGTTTTTAAAGGATGCTCCAGACTCAAGTTTCTTTTCAAGAAAGTTTAAAAATACTGTCTACCCAGAAGTGCCAGTTTTCTTTCTGTAAACAATAATTTAATTACATTAATTCTTGAGCAGGTCATAGCATGCCATTCCAAACCCCCCTGATGTTATTGTCCTGATATAAATACATCTGCAGCTCATTTGCTCAAATCTGACTGTTTACAATCCCAGCAGGAGCTGGAAAATAATGAGTTTGATCACACAGTAAGGTAAGGAGGCTAGCCTAGCTCACAGAGAGACTTTCCAAGTACAATGCTTCCATTAACCCCCTAATGGCATCCTCAATTGAATATTTTTAAGCCAAGGCATAAATATAACAGCAGCAGGCCTGTGCTTGCTGGAAATAGGTTCTGCTCACAATATTCAGTTAACTTCCCATGTGATGCAAGTCAGGATTCTGTTTCCTGCCTGTGGGGTCCTAAGACCTGCAAAGAGAAGAGTTAACACTCAGAGAGAGCTCATCAGAGTCAGTGAAATGCCTGAGCTTGTTAGCTGAGCTGGCTTTGGCGAGAAGCAGGTGCCTCCGCAGGAAGAGTCAGCGGATCTGAGATGTTCCTCACAGGGTGAAATGAATTGCTGTATTGCAGCAATTTTAATTTGGAAGCCTCAAATTAATTCAAACTCACAACAGCCCCCTGGTGTGCAGCTGAGAAGTGGTTTCTTTGAAAACAGAAACAGAGGAAAAAAGAAAGTTAAGCTGCTTGTCTTGGACATCTCATGAGTCACCAGCAGCCGGCAGTGGATTTGACAAGTCTTGGCTGCCCACTGCAAGGATATGAGAACTCTTTGGGTATAAATCCTCCCCTTTGGAAACACAAAGGTCCTGGCAGGCAAATAAATGAGTGTCTGCAGATGTGTGAGGCGCCCCATGATGGCAGTAGGGACTCACTGGGCTCTCTCTGTCTGGTCAGGGGGGATCTGGGTGGGGAGGGTGGACCAAGTCTTCATCTGTACAGCTGGAAATAGATCTGGGATTGCACAGAAAGAGGCTGATTTTCCATCACATGAAGGGTTTTTCTGCTGCCCTGACAGGATAAAAAATGGTTAACACAGAGTGGAAGTGGCCCTGTGTAATGTTCGCTGGCACTGCAGTGTCAGAGGTTTGGCTTCAATACACCCCTCTGCAACTGCTCCCCAGCTCCACATTTAGGCTCTGCCCAACAGGGATATTGAGGGTATAGAAAAGAGCCAAAGGTGATCACTCTGTACAACTACTGAGACTGTGCTTCAGAAAACACAGTATTGATTTCCTTGTACACATTTCCACTGCTGCAGGCAACTGTGCTCCCACAACCCCTGTGAAACCCAGCTCGTGGCTGGGGGGATCTCTGTAAAGAAATTAACTGATTGCTGGATAGAGCTGAGGGAGGCTGCATGCAGGGCAAGGGCAAAGGAAGGGAAATCCTACTTTAAGGTTGTCCCAAAACACCAATCACAGAGCTATTCTTTTGGATTGTCAGTCAAAGGACAATTTATTCTGGATAATCTATACTGAACCTTGTAGATCTCAATAGTGTGGAGAAGCTATTCTTCTGACAAATTGCAGCAGTATAACATAATATTCAGCATTTTTCTAAAGCCCCAGCTCCTTGAGTTATATGATTACACAAGAATCTCTGCTTTGGGCAAAATAAAGAAAATAATATGATCTGTTGATGTGACAGCTATACAGAAAAAATCCTGAGAGAATCAGACACGAAGGCTCCAACTTCAGAAAGCTGGTAACTTTGCTTGGGTTTAGATTTTAAATCCAAAAGGATTTAGAATCTGTAGCCCTAAAGACAGCCAGCATTTAACCCACTCCTAGGGGTAAGGGTAGGAAGGATGCAGAAAATGTTTCTGCCATCCCCTGGTGTGGCAAACATCTGCAGTGAGATGATCTCGGATTTTGTTCTGGGGTATTTTTTTGTTGTTGTTTTTGGGGAAGTGGTGTTCCTTTAAACTTGTCTATGCAAAGAGCCTGAGACCTTTTCTCAAGAGCAAATACTATTAAATTGCAGTGCCTTAGACAAACAACTAGGACACTGGTGGCCTGATTCAACAAGTGCTGGACAGTTTTGCATACAAAGATTTGCCTGACTAAAGCTTGTGAGCTTCAATTATATAATGCTTCTGTTATTATTTTCAAATACTTGAACTGCAAATAGTTTTTATTCTGCATCCTTGTGCCTTTACCTGATGAAGAATTTGTCACTTCCACACCTGGCATATTCGTGCAGTTTTCTGTTTTGTAAACAAATCACTTGTTTGTAAAGGTCTTTAAAAATCCTACCTAAATATTTTTGCTAAGTTATTTATACCTGCACAAGATACAGCTGTTTGAAATGTGGCTTCTGATGCCATCTGTGCCCTATGAAATGCATGTCCACCAATCATTTTAAGCTCCACTTGAATCCAAGTTCCTACATAAGCAAAAGCATGGTGTTTCAGAGCTTTAATATTTGAGTTCAGATTCATTAATGAACTCCTGTAAATTTACTGCAGGGAAGGAACTAGGATTTTTCTTTTTTACTGGCTATATAAAATGACAGGAAAGTCTTAAAAAGGTTCAAAAGTTTAATTCCACTAACTGTCTACAGCTCAGGCACTGTGTTATTCCTTTGATCTAAAATTGTATTAACACTGAACAGATTTCCTCTGAAGTTTACCTACACTATATATTTGACCATAATGACCTTCCAAACCTCCTGATGTTTTTTCTTGTAATAATTCCCTTTTTACTTGTAGCTTCAAACCATTTTACTTTTTGAAGGTCCAATTTTATTTTCAGGGGCATAGCTATCATACAAGGATTTAGTACCTCAATTTGCTTTTCCTAGTTCCTTTTCATACTTTCCCCTACTTACAATAACCCTGAGGGTCTGCAAACCCCAGGCTGAAAACTGCAGTTCTGCATTTAAAATAAAACAATTTTTCTTTCTGCTCAGGCTGCTGAGGGACACCAAGGGAGAGACACCAAGGGAGGGAATGACATGGGGAGCAAGAAATGGGAGGAAAGGAACAAAGATGAAAAGGGGAAGGGAGGAAGAAGAAAAGGCAGGAAATGGAAGGAAGTGGCGGAAGTGGCGGAAGGAAGTGGCGGAAGGAAGTGGCGGAAGGAAGTGGCGGAAGTGGTGGAAGGAAGTGGCGGAAGTGGCGGAAGTGGCGGAAGTGGCGGAAGTGGCGGAAGGAAGGAAGGGAAGGAAGTGGCGGAAGGAAGGAAGGAAGGAAGGAAGGAAGGAAGGAAGGAAGGAAGGAAGGAAGGAAGGAAGGAAGGAAGGAAGGAAGGAAGGAAGGAAGGAAGGAAGGAAGGAAGGAAGGAAGGAAGGAAGGAAGGAAGGAAGGAAGGAAGGAAGGAAGGAAGGAAGGAAGGAAGGAAGGAAGGAAGGAAGGAAGTGGAAGGAAGGAAGGAAGGAAGGAAGGAAGTGGGAAGGAAGGAAGGAAGTGGCGGAAGGAAGAAGGAAGGAAGGAAGGAAGGAAGTGGAGGAAGGAAGGAAGGAGGAAGGAAGGAAGTGGCGGAAGGAAGGAAGGAAGTGGCGGAAGGAAAGGAAGTGGCGGAAGGAAGGAAGTGGGGAAGGAAGGAAGAAGGAAGGAAGGAAGGAAGGAAGGAAGGAAGGAAGGAAGGAAGGAAGGAAGGAAGGAAGGAAGGAAGGAAGGAAGGAAGGAAGGAAGGAAGGAAGGAAGGAAGGAAGGAAGGAAGGAAGGAAGGAAGGAAGGAAGGAAGGAAGGAAGGAAGGAAGGAAGGAAGGAAGGAAGGAAGGAAGGAAGGAAATCCCAGACTAATATATTTCATGAGGTAGTAGGACACTGTACTGCCAAATAATGTTCTTTTCATTAAACCTTTAATGATTAAGCCTGAAGAAATTTTACAGTAATTTAATTCCACAGTATTTCTGAGGTTCATTTACTTCATTTCAGGTAGATCCTCAAATAAATTTTCTCTGGGTAAATTCTTACTGTGCCTTTCTAATCCCCTACCCCACCCTTGTGCGTTTGGTTCTGCTTTGACTCAATTCTGAATTGCCTTTACTAAAAAAAAAAACAACAAACAAATTAAAAAGGAGAAAATAAAAAAAGGGAGAAGAATAGGCCCGCTGCACAGGTTTCTGCAAGACAGACATTCTTTCTTCTGTAAAAATCACTTTCCCAGCTGGGAGGAGAGGCAGGAAAGACTGGAGTATATTGAGAGAACTTTCCTTGCCATGAGCCTCACTACAGTTCAAGGAGAGAAACCACCACAGATTATCACCAGAGTGTTCCATTGTGTTAGAGCTGCACAAAAGTGCCAACACACGGAGCCTCACCCTGTCACCCATGAAAACCAGAGTTATAAACATTTTCTGGTCATACCAGCTGATTAGGACCTATCTCAAAAGCAAACTCACTCATGCCACATGGATGTCAGGAGCAGTGGGGTGGTGCCTTTTGTCTCCTGAGCAGATTGTCTCATTTCATTAAATAAAATTATTTTGGAAACATCCCAGGCTTAAAATCCTGTCGGTAAAACAACATACCTTGGATGGCTTGGTTGGGCAACTACAGCTGTGGCAATTATGAAGTGTTTTGCTAGAAATACTCCAAGAATTAGGCTGCAGTCATTTTCCTGTCCCAGTCAAAGGTCTGTACTGTTAATGTGTAAGGAATTCCCTTGTATGCCACATAATGAAGGGCAGTGAAGGCAATACTACCCAGTGCCAGAATGACAGAAATGAGTATTAGCCAGGCAGAAATGAAGGTTGAGGCTACATTGGCAGAGTTTAATCAAGGATGCTCAAAGGGACTTCTGAGAATAACTCTGATTCTTTACCTATAGGGTGGGTATGTAGGTACACTGGGAACACAGGGTGGATGAGATCAGCTGGGCCTGTACTCAGTCTTTGCAACTGGAGGTAATTCTGGAAACATTTCATCTGGAAGCACCCACAAAACCTCAGCTCAAGTCATCTTTGCAGACCACAACAATGTAAATGTACAAAGGATCAAAAATGACCAGAACTACACAATGGAGGGGAAGAGAACAGGAGAGGTTGGGGAGATCATTCCTGCAATTGCAAAAGCACTCAAGTGAAAGTACCCTCTCTTTTCAAGATGTGAATTACACTCTAAGCTACAGAAACAACAAAAGAGAAAAAACAAACAACACACCAGGTTTTAATAATCCAAAATAGAAAAAAATCCTTTAAACCATATATCTGATAGTCATTTTCAACCCATGTTGAATGAATAAAACTCTGAAACAAGACATCTAGCACCTGTAGGAGCAGCAGTGTTGTTCTGGCTATCATCTCATCTCTTGCCATAGCCAATCTCTGCAGTTTCACATAAAGGTGACAATTAATTTTTTTTATGAAGGCAAATGACATGCCAGATTTGGGAGACCAAGGGTGGAGGATATCTGTAGTACTTGTCACAGTCAACCAGCCAGAGTATGGGTATGGAACAAAATAAATGTCATAAATAAATTAAAAGCTGGTTGACACTCAGGTGTCCCAGGACTATTCATAGCACTGGGCTGCATCCTGACCATGATTTGTATAAATGGATCTGGTATTTGTATAAAGGGTGATAGCAGGGCCTTTGCCAGTACAAATGCAGATTGTGCCCACACTGGGCAATGGGAAGGGCAAAAGAAAGAGGAATAAACCTCCCAGTTTCCTGCAAATTCTCAATGTATACCAAAACAAGAAAGATATAGGATAACCCCAATCCTTACTCTCTTATCAAATAATACAGCCTTGTTTTCACTAACAAATCTACTTAGTGGCAATTAGTCTGATTTGACCTTGGTAAGAAAGCTGTTCATTACCACAGAACTCGTGCATTCAAGCAGACAAAATGGATTTTTAAAACCTCTTCAGCTGAAGTGTTTTGCTGTACCAAGAGACACAGAGCAAGGATACTGCCATCCATCAGAACACCAGACAATATTGAGCAATTTTCACTATTAAAACTTTGTGTTCTTTCCTGCAGAAATTCAGGAACTCTGAGGTGGAAAAAAGTCAATGCTAGTGACCTCCCAACCCTGGAAAAGTGAACTCCAGAACCCTGGGAAAAAGAGAGTCAGTCATTCTCAGAGTGCAACACAAGGCAGTCAAGTTCAATAAAGTGCAGTGAAAAGAAACAGATTCGCAAAGATATTTCAAACTTCTCTATTTCAAAACATTCTTGAGCACAAACCGCCCAGGAACATGCAAACAATGGTCCAGTGTCAGGAAGATGGAGAAAACTCATGTCCATACAGTAGAAGAGTGAAAGGAGGTGACGTTTTAGGAAGTGTTTAGGAATGATAATTTTGTGATTATAAAATAAAGAAATTCAGGTGCTCTAGGTTCAGCTGTCGTTTTTACCAAAGATATCATGTAACTTTGGCCATTTACATGGCCTGCTACTGAAACACTGGCTCAACTTACCTGCTTTCCCCCAGGCATACTCAGCAGTTTGGGTATGTGCCTGAGTAAACTTCAAGGATATGCTTAGGATGGTAGAAGAATTTAAGATCTCTGCTAATTAGGGATAGGCTGAGACATTCAGTTAAGGGCTTTGCTGAATCATCTTTAACATATTCAAATTACCTTGCCAGAAAAGAGCTTTAAAAACATTTTTCACACTCATGAGGAAAAGGCACATCTGATGGGTAAGGATTTAAGGTACAGTGGTGCTGGGTCATACAGGTAAACTGGCCTTAATCTGGTAGGTTGCCTCAAAATGAATAATTTTCCTAGGCTCTTCTGCCAGTGAATGAAGGACAATAAGTGCTTTGTGGGGTATATTCTGCCCATTTACTGGGGAAGCTGCCCACTTTTTGCTCATTCTTGCAGATTCCAGAGGTATCTTTATCTCTCCTCTGACTAATACAAGGAGCTCAAAGCAAAATAGTTCTTGCCATACCCACTTTCTATGCTTTAATTTAGAGAGAATAAATTCTGGCTGAACAGACAAGGACATAAACAAATTTATTCACTATGTCACATTTTGTCAGATATGATCTGCTTGTGATTAGCAGACTTTCTATTGCTTCCTTTGTTGAACTACTCTGGTGTAATCAGCAGTCAGTTTAAATTCTTTATTTCTCAGTGGCACCTGATCACTCCCTAATTTCCCCCCTCTCCCACCCACCAAATCACTCCCTTTCTTAAGGCTTTCCATACCTATGGGTATTTCCATACCTATGTGCATTTTTATAGCTTTCTCCTCATTTACCCAGAATTTCACAAGTGAGTATAGCAGGAACTCTTTTTCTGACCAACTTCCGTAATATGCAAAAGCAACTCCAGTGCAAGTAGTTTACTCCAAAGACAAAGCCCCCCTGAAATAACCTAGGAAAGAATGCATCTGTAGGATGGACATGGAATCTGGCACAGGAACAATCTCCACCTTTTGAGAGGGATGTGACTGCGATGGGGGGACAAAACCAAAAGGTGAAAACTTCTACTTGAGAGAAAGCTTTGTAAGGTCTGTAAGGACCTTACAAAGGAGGGTTTGTAAGGAGAGCATTTGAGAAGAAAGGGAGCTGGCAGAAGGAGCAATTGTCACCTGTAAGCCATGAGCAAAGAAACTTCTGTCATATTTGGTGATCCAGGGTCCAACAACAGGAACAGTTCTATATTAGGCTTATCTGGTGTGTATCCAGCAAATACAACAAGTCCCAAAGATATATCTCTTTGTTGTTTCACAGAATGGGTGAGGTTGGAAGGGACCACAGTGGGTCCTCTGCTCCAACCTCCCTGCTCAGAGCACATGGCACAGAAATGGCACAGGATTGTGTCCAGACAGTTCTGGAATATCTCCAGTGAGAGGAACTCCACACCCTCTCTGGACAATCTGTTGCAGTGCTTGGCCATCCACACAGTAAACATATTCTTACTTATAGTCAAGTGGAATTTTCTGTGCATCAGTTTCTGCCCATTCCCTCTTCTCCAATTGCTTGGCACCAACAAGGGCAGCAAATGCTAAAGAGCTGTTACTGGCTAATAATCCATTAAATTAAGGTTACTGCTATCTTTGAAACTAATTAGAGTATTCTTAGTGGTCAGAGCACAAAGGCCAAAAGAGTAATTCCCAAAAGAGTAATTTCTTGCCTGTATAACCCTAATAATTAATTTGGTAGAGATATGTAGATGGTGTTATGACAGAGAGAATGACAGCAAACAACATCTGCCCATCAGCAGAGATGTCCAATACCAGGAATATACTGGTACCAATCTGATTCACAGCCAGTGACCATCTCCATCACTTGAAGCCTGCTAAGGACAAGTCAGAAACAGTTTCTGTGATGCTTTCCTTCAGGCATAACACTGCCAAGGCAAAATCTCTGCATCCCTCCTGGGCTGATCTTATACCTGTTTTTGGGACAGGAGGATGCAATCTGAAGCTGACAGCCAGCTCTTTTCACAAGCCTATAAAAAAGCTCAGTAAAGCAACTGCAATGTGTTCTGTAAAAGAAATGTTTTGAAACTGAAGTAGACAATGCCCAGATGCAGAGAGCCTACATAAATCTGTCAAAAGCCCCTACAGTACTAATTTTGTGAACATTCATTTCACTTCCTATCACATAGGTGCTTGATCTTTCTCTCTGCTTCTAATTGAATCAACTTTTGTGGCAATCACATAGAAAGGAAAAAAAAATGCAAACTCGTGGCTTGAGGAAAAGAGGAAGCATCTCTGCTTTGTTGCATCTTCTCAGCTATCACCAGTGATCATGATAATTCACCAGGGAAACAAAAACTATTTGAAAACTTGGAGTAGGGAGAAGTGATGAAGCACCAAGTGGGATGTCAACTACATTAAGAGATGGAACAGAGAAAGCTCTGTAAAATTAGCCTTCCTAGAAAGGGACTATAAAGAATTGATTTGATAAAGAATTATTTGGCCATGTGAAATATTTCTTCTGGAATGAAATTTGATAACTGAACACTCCCTTAGAAAATATCACCATACTAAATAAGAAAAAAATGCTGATCCTCTCCTCTCTGTTTCACAGCTCTCCAAACATCTGAACAGTTAATATTCAGTAATGCTTTTTGACTCCTCTGCTAAGGTAGTTATAAGGTACTGGCCTTATTTCACTAAGGAGGAACCATAACGTGGATTAAGTGAGCTACCTGAGAGTGCACAGAACTTTGCCTGATAGGCTCATTTGATAGATATCCAGCAAAACCTGAACTGAGCATTAATCCCAGATGTCTTGAATCCAATTTGTCAGATTAAATTTTATCAAAACTTCTACTGGGACTGCAGGACTGAGGGATAGTCACGTTCCATTTATCTATCTGTAAGGCAGATGCAAGTCCAGGGCAGTGCCTTGGCAATAGAAAAATGAGTGCTGTCATCAGTGGTTGAATGTAGATCTGACCAACCTGGCCCTGCTCTAAATTCTTTTCAGAAAATGTTGTTAATCACTAAAGGAGTATAAGCTACTCTCTATGGCATAAAAGACCTCCGCTTATTTAAGTGAAAACTGCTTTGGGTATGATTAGAACAACTGGATAAAACATTAGAGCAACAAAATCAGCCATGACTCCCAGGAAAACTCAGGCAGAACAATTGGTCCTTGTTACGTGTCACCAGTATTTTCACTTGGGTGCTGACCTGTGACAGCTACTTTCAGAGGAAGAAATGCCAGTCTTCATCCTGAGGAGTTAAATCCACAAGGAAAATCCCTCCTTGTGGCCCTGGGAGTGTCCTGCTGCAGCCTGGCTCCTACCCCAGGTGAGAGGTGTTAGAGCTATGCAGACCTTTACCAGGGCACAGCAACCAGGCATCCTGCTTATCCACAAGAGTAGCCAGGGCTCACTAGGCTTGGGATAATATTCCATCCCTAAATCCCACAGTTTAGTGCAGTAAACAGGTAGATCATCTAGCCTGGAGCAAAAACAGCCTTAGCAACTGCCTAGCAACACTACTGCAGAGCAAGGCAGGAGCTGTAGGTTATCTGGATGCAGTAACTCCCAAGGAAGAGCCAGCCCCAGCCAGAGCTCAGCAGTTCTAGGGCACAAACTGAGTCTCAGCTTTGTCCCTCTCTGCCGTAGAAAGGTAGGAACTTTCTGTCAATAGAGCAATGAACACTCAAAATATGTTAAAACCTTTCCTTAAAGATCTGCTTGTCACAGTCTTCAGCCTCAGCGGGCTGATAAACTTGCCAGGCAGACAAATTAGCAGCAACTCAAAGGTTACTGCTCACTCACAAGACTGAGAGGTTTTTTTAATCTTCAGAACATATCATCATTATTTCGGTTTTTTTTTTCCTGTTTACAGAAATGACTAATGGATTATGGAGCTGTTATAGCCATCTCAAATTCCTCACTGAAACATTGCACAGTTGTAACTTTCCCCTCCCTTGCAGTTTATAGCTTCCATAGTTGCTTTATTAACACTGCTGCAAAAGAGAAATATGACTTGGGCAGTATATTGGTGCCCATTGGTATTTCAGACTCAATGTTATGCATCAACTTGCAATGCCTGTGGTACCACAGCCAAAATGGTTACAGAGTGAATGAGGATATTACCTCCAGGGACTGTGAGCAATTTAAATTCAAATGCTGATCCACCTTAAAAAAACAGTCTTTCTTGCAGGTTTGGAGCTTGCAAACCTTAAGTTAGCACTTTCCAAGTGGAAAGCCATTCTTATGAAAAGCAGCTGAAACAAGAAGCAAACTTAAGAAATTTAAGAAAAATGTTCACTTTGGCCGTCCAGTTGTGAGGTCCTTTTGTGTAATTGAAATTCTTTGTGACGGAATGGAATGGAATGGAATGGAATGGAGTAGACTGGAATGGAATGGAATGGAATGGAATGGAATGGAATGGAATGGAATGGAATGGAATGGAGTAGGATAGAATGGTTCAGTTGGAAGTGGACTTACAATAACCATCTAGTCCAAGTGCCTGGCCACTGCAGGGCTGACCAAAAGTTAAAGCTTGTTATTACCTCTATTGTCCAAATGTCTCCTAAACAGTGATGGGCTTGGGGTATTCATCATGTCTCTAGGAAGTTTGTGCCACTGTTTGACCACCCTCTTGGTAAAGAAATGCTTTCCAATATCAACACTGAGCTTCTGTTGATGCAGCTTTGGATGATTTCCACATGTTCTATCACTGAACCCCAGAGAGAAGCCCTCAGCACCTCCATTCCCTGTAGAGAACCACGAGGTCACCCCTCAGCCTCTGCTTCTCCAAACCAGACAAGCCCAGAGCACTCAGCTGCTCACTAAAGGATGACTTCCAGCCCTCTCACTGGCTCTTTTACCCTCCTGGGGACACATTCAAGGACCTTCACATCCTTCTGAAGGTGGGGCCCAGCCCTGCACACAGGGCTCCAAGGCTGAGCTCAGTGAGAGAATCACGTCTGCTCCCTGTTTGGTCATGCTGGGTTTGATGCAGCCCAGGATGGGGTTTGCCCTTTGCCTGCCATATTTTTGGAAAACTGACTGCAGTTATAAATAAATCCATGAGGTAATGACTAATAGTTCATCTTCTTTTACTCAACATCAGCTTTGAAATTTTAGTTTTGGAATTAAATTGGAGGGATGCCAAGTTTGACAGTAAGGTCAATTGAATTATAGCTACAAGACTGTAATATTTCACCTTTTGATTACCACCTATTGAAATACATGGATGCAATTTCATACCACCTCTGCCTTCCCTTCTTTGCCTATTTTTTTATTTTTCATAATAAATATATTTTGAAAGAACATACTTCTAATTCTACGTTAGCTCATGCTAATAGGTTTTTAAGACACAAGTCTGTTGTCATTCAAATGGTGAATTCCAGAAACACTTGTCAAGAATCAGAATCATAACATCTGTCTTAGAAAGCTCTTCACATGAACAGCTGGGATTTTACATCATATCCTGGTAAAGGACTCCATTGGCTTCTCTGAGAGCCTTGATTTCCACTTGGATGATTGTTGGAGCATGGGTAGATTTTTGCAACTATCACTGCGGGGTTTTTTGTGTGTTTGTGTGCTCATTTCCAGACTAAATCTCCCTCAAACTCCATAAAATGGCAAACTTAAATTGACACTTTGGTTTAATTGCTCAGTGCAGTTTAGCAGTGAAAAACAACTCAGAGCAGATCCTATATCCCTGCTAAAATCCACTGTAATTGACTTCCAATCTTTTTCTCAACAGATGTAGAATCTGAGCACCCACTGGTCTGCATGGAAGGCACAATGTCTGTCAGGATACTGAGTCCAGTTCCCACAGCGACATACAACCACGTAACAGAAATGAAACACAAAAACCTGCCCTTTTTGTCATATTGAAATATAACTCCCACAGCCTGTACAGGACTTGTTTTTGCATGGCAGTATCCAGACCTTATTTAATTTACCAGCTTATGCAGATATTTTGCAGTTTCAATTGCTAATGCAGATATTTTGCAGTTTCAATTGCTTTCTGTATAAATTATTTCTTCCAAACCCCACCATATGCAAAGGCACAAGAGACTTTTCACTGTACATTCACTGTACATTCAAGTACTGGAATGAATCTGTCAAACATTTCTGTTTTAATCTAAACTACATTACATTGGAACATAAGCTGTCAAAAGCTGAAAATGGTGAAACTTATTTAATAGAGTTGAATGCAAAATGTTTTTCCTGCTTTATAGAAAATGAAGAATATAGCACTGACATTTGCAAATTTTAGATCATCCCTTACTCTTTTCACATTTGAACCTGACATGCTTTTCACTTTCTTAAAACTGCACAGATGCTAATGCTCACTATTTCTGATCCCCACCAGGATCTCTCTGTTTTGCTTTGCCTTGATATCCCCATTCTCATAAAAGAGATGAGGCAATATCCATCTACTTGTAACTAGAATAATTCCTTGTCTGAGTCTGCCTTGAATAGAGAAAAGCAATGGAAGATTTAATAATTGCTAGCAGCAGAGTTTGAAATTTCTACAATCACCAAGCTTTCCTTACAAAATCCCTCGTTTAAAATACATTTCTTGCAGACTTTTGTATATGTTTAATTCTTGGATTGCTTTTCCTAAATACCAAAATACCAGTTTTTTTAGAATACGGTAGTTTTCACCAGAGTCTTATTAGGAAGCATTGATAAGGATTAACAAAGCTTAGCCCATATTATGGGTGTGAAAAGGGCTGTGGATCTAGCAACATGTGAGGAAGAAGATAAAGTGTTTATCTAAAAATCACAATTATAAATGCTGCAATCTCAGTCTTATAAAAAGTGCTATATCAAATTATTCTTTCAAAAGCACAGGTAGTTCACTGATGGCATTTCCCTTTAACATCTAAATCAGAAATTATAATTTTTTTATGCTATTTAAGGACTCTGCACTGCTATCTTTTTTCCCCCCTTCTTCTAGAAAGGAGATAAGTTATTGCACAACTTATAGAAAATTATAGCACAACCTAAGACCTCCAAATCTGTCTCTTCTGTTAGACCCAGCATGAGCTAAGTCTTAAATCAAGCAAGCTACTAAAACAGCTGAAAAAACTAAAATGAGCACCTTCAGCACTCATGGCAGAGAAGCAGAGAGGACTGTGACAGTCCCATGAGTTTTTAGGGATGAAAGAGGCTGTCTCCATCCTCTCACTTGGGAAATCAGAGTTTGTAGTCGTTGGATAAGCACATTCTAAGAGAAGAGGAGGACCAGAACTCACTGTTAACACACAATTGTTTACTGTCTTGCTCCAGTGGGACAGGGACTCAGTGGGAAAGAATTAAATCCTTGAGTGGGTCAGACTCTCAGTCCTGCTCCTGGCTTGCACTGACAAAATCCAGTGTAAATCTAGGCAGGATTTAACTACAAAGCTGCACCTTATAAAAGTGCATCTGTCATGTTACCAGAGAAAACAAACAGCATGGTGGGTGAAGGAAAAGCCAAAGAAAACAATATATATGAGACAAAAAATATGGAATGAAAATCAGGAAAACAAGGATCTGTTGGGCTATGAATCAGACTCATATTTAACCAGTGCACTCAGAACAGGTAGTTAGTCTGGACCAGATAAAATATGGTAAGGAATAAATCAGTGAAGAGTATAGAAATGGCTAAAGGACAGACAATTCTGAGGTCAGCAAGCTGTTGATTTATGTCCCTATGAACTGGCAGAGCTACCAGACATACTGACTCCAGATCGTGCTGCTTCCAGAGCTGCAGAGGCAACAAACGTCATCACAGGCTTCTCTGCATAATGGCAAGGAAATATCTTTTTTTAATTCATAGGTGATTATTGATACTTTTATCTTTAAAAAGTTCCATTTTAAGTTGTTCTTTTTTAAATTTAAACAAATGCCTTCTAAAATAACCCAGAATTTTTTCCAGTTTATTTTTTAATATGAGTGCATTTTTCAGGGCACAGTAAATTATCCTGCTGATGCATTGGTTTTACACCTCAAACTGGAATCTCTCTGTTCTTCATTCTAACTCTAGAATACACAGCAAAAATGGCATATGATTATAATTTTACTTCTCCCATAAAGATGTATGTTTGTGTCTTTTACTAATACATTCTTCAATGTTGATAAATTAATATTTTAAAATATTGCCCTATTTTAAAATTTATATTGCAACATTAAGGAAGAACATTGGACTCATAATGACACAAACAACAGAAAAAAAATCTTAATAATAAAACTGCGATTTTCTTTAGTAAATAAATAGCTGAATATGGGCTCAAAAGATCAGATGTTCTTCCAGCAACCTCACAGTACATAAGGAAGTTTATTCAACCAACAGTCCAGTTCTCTAAGTCCCTTCAATGAACTTTCATTGACAAACTTTCTCTGAATGAAGGTTTCTGAAGGCTCTGGGATAAATTAATTACATTCCTTTGTATTAATCTAAAACTCACTTAAATATATGGTAAGAGTTCCACTTATTCTAGGGTGGTTGGAGCCTGACCCTATGTCATTTAAAAATTGGCTTTTCTGCAGAGTGCTTCAAACATGCTCATATTCTGAGCCAACCATGGCCCTAGGTGGTGGCAAGGCATGCTGCCAAGGCAAAGAGGTTGTCCTGATTTTCTCACTGGGCTGATAAAATACAGGCAAATATTGCTCCTGCTGTGATGGTTAGAAAGGATTTCCCTGTGATCTGCTTTTCAGGCTGTGAAATTCTGGAGTCATGGTTTTGTATTTTTGCTCTTTCACCTTTGATTGAGTCATTCTCTTGTGGTTTGTCCCCACTGCAAGACTGAGACAGGAACAAAGTCATGTCCTGCTCTATTTCAGGCTCAGGCCATGTATTGCCATGAATAATGTTCACCTGTTTGGAAATTCAAAGTGATTTGTAGATTTTGGCACTAAATCAAATCTATTTTTTATACCCAGAACCTCTGTGCTCACTAGGAAATAGCCAGTAAAAACTGGGCATCCTACAGCATTAAAGCACAGTGTCACTGAGGGAAATAACACAGCAGAACAAAGGGGTGGGAAGGCTTTTAACTTCACCCCTAGTTACAACAATCTCACTGATATTTTTTCTGACCTGTCCTGTTGCTTCTGCCTTGACACCTCAAAATTAGACTCTCCCCTTTGTCAGCGGTCAGCCCCCTGCTCTTGCTGTCTTTAGCAAATGGGACACATACTTTCTTTTGAACCCAACCTGTTTCCCATTTGTGCAGTGCAATGCACAGTACCCCTGGCTCTGCCTGTGCAGCTCCTCAGATCCTTCCTTGGTAAAAGACACCTACACAACTTCCAGCCCCCTCACTCCAGTGCTGAGCAAGTCTTTACCAAAACACACACCTCCCTTTCAACACTCTGACTTCACACCTCTTTTCTTCCCTTTTGTGCAGCATTAAGTTTGATCAATACTTCCACTCTTCCCTATCTGCTGTGGGGGTTCCCTAAAAATATTGGGTTGTTTTTGCCTGACCCACTTATGGTACTTGTATTAGCTGCCTTTAATCACTCCATCTTACACAAATTAGTAACAACACTAAAGGCCAGTAGTAGTCACTAATTTCTGGTGCTTCCATTCCCTGGCATTTAAAATAAAACCTCCTAGCCTTTCTATATGCAGGGGGATGCCTCCAGACCCAAATCAGCACAGACATGTCTACAAACCATCACAGAACCACTAAGATTAGAAAAGACCTCCAAGATTGTTCAGTCCAACCTTTGACCAACACCACCTGTGCACTGAACCACACTGCAAAGTGCCATGAGCACTTCCAGGGATGGTGACTCTACCACTGCCCTGGGCAGCCTGTTCCAATGCTTAACCACTGTCACAGTGAAGAAATTCTTCCTAATATCCAGCCTGAACCTCCCTTGGTGCAATTTGAGGCCATTTCCCTTTGTCCTATTCCCAGCTGCCTGAGAGAAGGGGCTGACCCCCACCTTACCACAAACCCCTTAGGAAAACAAGACTCAGAGGCAAAGCTCACACAGCTCAGCCCAAGTGCTTGGATACCATACAGGGCCACTGGCAGCAGAACAGAAATTATTTTAAAGCAGAGGGAATAATAGGTTTTTGTCCTTTCCCACAGGGACTTGTAATCAGTGTGTAGAATGATGCAGTGTAATGTTCCCCAGCAGAGGAAAGGAAATAAAGAGGAATATTGTTACAGTAAAGTTTATTTCAACCATCAAGGTGAACATTTATTGCAGAGATAGCACTGGAGAAGGAAAGATTCCCTCTCCTGTAGCTTGCTTTTCTGCCTGGCCTTGCAGCAGCATTTCTTGTACTCTGCATATAAAAGATGATCTAGGCCTATTAAAAATTAATGTTCAATTCTCCTTAACAGGATAATTCTGGTCATTTCAATGTCAAGGCTTAAGTTTTTTTGGCAGTGATTTGATCTGGAACATCCAGATAATGTTTATCTACTGCAAATGGATTTTTTTTTTTTTTTGAAAGAATAAGTTTTCAACAGGCATATAAGTGAGAGGCCAATCAGCTTAAGTAGGTATCTCTGTATGTGTATTTAAATGCTCTTGTCCTTTTTTTGTCTGTTCTCTCTGTCAGGTGTGGGGACAGAAAGCTTTCTGCCTGAAGAAGAAATATATGTGAAAAAAGGGATCTGTGACGTTTGGAAAATCCTTTGGCAGCCAATGTCATTAGGCCTAAAAAAGGCCAGGTTTAGATGTATTTATAAAGATAAAATTGGCTGACATCAGCTCCATTGGCCTCACTTCAAGCTCTTCAGGCAAATTTCTCTTAGCATGAAGCCCCTTAGAGAGCCCTGGAATTTTGCTCAGTGACTTTTTTGATATCTCTATTTTCAGACTCTAAATGTTGTGATCTGTTTGGGTAGGGCTGGTCCATCAGGCAATCACTGCAGGGAACTCTTGTGATTTTTGTTGTGTTGAGAAGTTGCTGCTTCAGTTGGAAAACAGCATGTCCTCCACCAGCCTAGTAAGAAGCAGGGTGCAAATATCCCAGGTAATTCAAAGGCAGCTCAGGTATTTCCAGTGCTGTGCTGTTGTCTCTTCTATCACTTAGTGTGGACTTTCCCTTGCTGTTCCTGTGTTTAGTCAAGCCCATGCTGGGTATAGTGGAAAAATAAGAAACCTTATGTATCTAGAGGTACTGGCATGGTGAAAAGCTCGTTTCTGATGCTAGAATTCCTAGAGAGCTTTCAAAAGCTTGAAGAATGTTTCATTTTTAGGGACTCAGAGTCTAAATCATTGCTGCTGTAAAAGTGATACATGTTTAAGCTCTACAGTGTTCATGCATTTTTAAATATTTCTATTTAATTATTTGCTTGCTTCCCTGGACCAATTTCTTTTCTCTTAATAAGAACAAAATGAAGTTAAAGTGTATGCATTATTAAATTTAATAGGAAGTTACAATTGAATTACAAAATAGTAGATATTTCTCTTATTTATTATGATGTACTGGTCTCTCTCACTCACAATGACTCTTCTTTTTCTGCTTGTAAGATACGGGGGAAATGGCCTAATAAGCTGTCTTTTACAGCTGAGATTTTCAGAGCAAACTTCAGATGTCTGAATGCCCTCATCCCATTCAATTTAATGATGACTGAGAATCAAATCCCTTAAGTGACTACAAAAACTTCAGAAGGGAGGGAGGATATTCCAGCAGCCAGGCCCTTGTGTGCTGAGGCTGCCTGGTCCATGGGGAGCTCCCTCTGGGACTCCAGACTTCCCCTTCCAAAGTGACAATGCACTTGGTCACCTCTTGTGGGGACAGAAGGGCTGTGTGGGGATGGAGACATCACAGACAGTGAATATTTGGACTGCACAGAGGCAGGGGTGTGTACCTAACACACAAAACCACCATCTTTCAGAACTATTTCCCTGCATTGACACGGCAGCCCTGGCATTTCATAAATGACAACGTGATGGAACCTGCATTGTTTGATATGAGAAACCATCAACCTCCCTGAACAAGGGAGATGAAAACAATGATTCAGGTAGAAACAATGATAAGCAAAAGAAGCTGTTTGGGGTAAGAGATTATCCTCTCCAAATGACTGAAATAAAAAAAAAGTAAATTTTGGCCATGAAAACTTTAGGCTACAGAATAGCTAACAATGATATGGCAGCAGCTTTCACACAGTCTTACAAAAGGGGTGATGGAGAAAAAAACATGTGGCATGCCTATGATTTGGAGTCCAAGAAGTACAGAATCAAATTATTTTATATAAAAAAACAAGGTCTCTTTCAGTCCCATTGTACTGAAACTCCTTCTTTCAGAGTAAAGGACATTTTATAACCATAGTTACATCTCTTATGTAACTGCAATGTGATTGAGAGATGTGACGGGGAGTAAATGTGCATTGGTTTCCAAGGCATAGTGGAACTAACTGAGGGCCGAAAGAAAGGAAGGAAGGAAGGAAGGAAGTGGCGGAAGGAAGTGGCGGAAGGAAGGAAGGAAGTGGCGGAAGGAAGTGGCGGAAGGAAGGAAGGAAGGAAGGAAGGAAGGAAGGAAGGAAGGAAGGAAGGAAGGAAGGAAGGAAGGAAGGAAGGAAGAAAGAAAGAAAGAAAGAAAAGAAAGAAAGAAAGAAAGAAAGAAAGAAAGAAAGAAAGAAAGAAAGAAAGAAAGAAAGAAAGAAAGAAAGAAAGAAAGAAAGAAAGAAAGAAAGAAAGAAGAAAGAAAGAAAGAAAGAAAGAAAGAAAGAAAGAAAGAAAGAAAGAAAGAAAGAAAGAAAGGAAAGAAAGAAAGAAAGAAAGAAAGAAAGAAAGAAAGAAAGAAAGAAAGAAAGAAAGAAAGAAAGAAAGAAAGAAAGAAAGAAAGAAAGAAAGAAAGAAAGAAAGAAAAGAAGAAAGAAAGAAAGAAAGAA
This sequence comes from Camarhynchus parvulus, assembly GCF_901933205.1. Lineage (NCBI taxonomy): Eukaryota > Metazoa > Chordata > Aves > Passeriformes > Thraupidae > Camarhynchus > Camarhynchus parvulus. Next base: position 143,393,720 of record NC_044572.1, read on the forward strand.
AGAAAGAAAGAAAGAAAGAAAGAAAGAAAGAAAGAAAGGAAAGAAAGAAAGGAAAAGAAAGAAAGGAAAAGAAAGGAAAAGAAAGAAAGAAAGAAAGAAAGAAAGAAAGAAAGAAAGAAAGAAAGAAAGAAAGAAAGAAAGAAAGAAAGAAAGAAAGAAAGAAAGAAAGAAAGAAAGAGAAAGAAAGAAAGAAAGAAAGAAAGAAAGAAAGAAAGAAAGAAAGAAAGAAAGAAAGAAAGAAAGAAAGAAAGAAAGAAAGAAAGAAAGAAAGAAAGAAAGAAAGAAAGAAAGAAAGAAAGAAAGAAAGAAAGAAAGAAAGAAAGAAAGAAAGAAAGGAAAAGAAAGAAAGGAAAAGAAAGAAAGGAAAAGAAAGAAAGAAAAGAAAGGAAAAGAAAGAAAGAAAGAAAGAAAGAAAGAAAGAAAGAAAGAAAGAAAGAAAGAAAGAAAGAAAGAAAGAAAGAAAGAAAGAAAGAAAGAAAGAAAGAAAGAAAGAAAGAAAGAAAGAAAGAAAGAAAGAAAAAGAAAAGAAAGAAAGAGAGAAAATGTTAATAATCAGGAAAATGCAAAAGAGGTTCTAAAGCTGGGTAGAAAGTTTTGACTGGAAATAACACAAAAACATCTTAAGAGGAAGCAGTGGCATAGATCACTATCATAGGTGGACTGGATTTCCCTCTGCAGAAAGATAATATCTTCCTCTGTAGCAGGTTTCAGAGGATCCTTTCAGGTCTTGAAATTCACAACTGTGCATATGAGGAAAAATATAATACTGATAGAGTGGCTCTTATTTATCTTCTCCAAGGAATACAGAGATTCTAAGTGATGCTAGATTAATGGAGGTAGCATTAATTTAACAGAGTCACATAAATTAGAAAATAAAAAAATAGAAGAGATTAAAAATACAACTGCTATAAATTTGGAATTAAATTGTCTTTCCACTAAACTTGAGGAAAAGAGAAGATAAAGAGGAGGGGAGGGGACTAAGATATAAATGACAAAGATAAAACTTTGATACAGCAGTGCACAGTTCTGACTTTGTGTGCCTGAAAACCCTGAGATTTGGATCATACAGTGTTCTGTAGCATCCTGGATTTACCTGACACAGATGTGCTGCTCTTCCTGAAAGCCCTGACTGTGGTCCCTGCTTCTTCTCAGAGAAACCTCAGACCTTCAACAAGTATTAGCCTTGTCATAAAACTCTGCTTCTCTGAATTTATTTCCAGGATTAAGGACTGTAAATCCCCTGCAGTAGGGAATGTTTGGCTCATGCTCAGCAATAGATATAGATATTTTCCCATGTAGGTCACTGAGCTGGATCTGCTCCAGGCCAGTAGTGGACAAAGGTAAATGTTGTTTCATATGAAAATCTAAAGTGGATCCCAATAAAACTTTAAATGAGTAATTATTATTTCACCTAATTTCTAAGGTAAAGTCTAAAATGTCTTGGAAATACCATGACACTGAGGCTAATATCTTAAAGACCAACCCTCATTTATCCAGGGTGATGGTGGTTCAGATAATTGCACTAACAGAAGGAACTGGTGATAAGGGTAGAAGTTGCAAAGGCATCCATCTGGCCCTGTACAGTCACTCTGGGTCCTGCAGGACTCATCAGCTCGCAGCAAGATTTGGATTATTCCTTGTAAAGCCACTGGTCCCTCCAGCCCCCTGCAGTCCCAAAGAATGATGAAGAGGGGTGTATACCACTGCACAAATGTACAGAGCCTGCTCCTTTGCAACACCAGGCTGCTGTCCCAGAGGAGGAAACACTGGGAAGGCAAAGCAGAGAGAGCACTGCTGCTCAGCATCTGACCTGCTCTGTGCAAAGCCAGTCCAGACCGAGCCCTGGAGAGTCTCTTGTTCTCCCTCCCCTGCAAGGGGCGTGGCTGTCCTTGGGCAGGCTGAGGGACCTGGCAAGGGACTGTCATTGCCAACATTGCTGGAGAACAGCCCAGGAGGTGACCAGGGAAGGGGCACTTGGCCACATGACAGCAGCAGAATGATTTAGTGATCACAAACCCATTTGCAATGGACAAACCACAACCACCATCACTCTTGGCAACAGTTTTCTCCCTAGCTGGTCCACAGAAGTTCTTTTTATGACAAAAAGGCATGCAGTTTTCACCAGCAGTTGTTGATGACCATATTTCCAAAAGTGGACAAGCTTCCCATCCTAAGAGGTGAACAGCATGGGACAAGCAAGGCAGTCAATGTGGCTCAGTGCTCTCCTATTTAATCCACAGCTCCTGGCTGCTGACAAGGTAGGATATTACAGCTCCTTTAGAGCTCTACAGTGTGCTTGTGCCAGTTCCTCATCCATGGATCATTGATATGATGGAGCACAATGGCAGCCTCAGAGCCCCTCATATTTTCAGTTGTCAGATTGAATACAGGGAGATGCTCAGAGGCAGAAATTCACTCACTCTAGTACTCCTTTTGTGTGTGTTCATGGAGCCTTTATAATCCTTCATAACAGAAAGGTACAAAATACATTACTTCAGATTTTTCTAATTGCAAAGGCCAAATTATCAAGTATAATGGAGCAAAACTATTTCATTTTTGTCTCGTTTCTGAGCTAAATGCTACAATTACAAGACCATCAGAGATTCAGAATACTATTTTTGTTCCTTAGAATCTCATTAGAAAATACATTTTTTAAAGGCTGTTTACCATTGCTATGCACCATTAGAACTTTCCTGACAGATCTCAATTCTAAGCACATTATTGTTTAGAGATGAAGAGCTACAAAATAGAATCCAGAAGGGCATTTGAACAGCATCCTGTCCAAGATGCAGCTTAAAAGGGCAGTGGCCAGAGCAATAATTAAATCATGCTTATTTCCACATCAAAAATTTCAATAGTAAATATCAGATCTCTACTGCTCTTCGCACGTGCAATAGAGGAAAGGGTAAAAGGAAATGAGTAGTAAGATGAAACTTTATTTACCTGGCAGGTAACAACAAGAAATTCTAAGTGGGGTTTTATTGTCAAAGCATTGATGAGCTTCTCTTGTTTCTGGCTAAAAGAAAAAAAAAATCCTTCTTTTCCTCCACTTGAAAGCGTTGAGAAGGCGAAGGATGTGGGTTTTTCCTCAGCAGACAAAAATTGAAATGGAGAACTTTTATAGAGGTCAAGATGACTGCACAAGCTCTGTGAAACTAACTCAGCCACGACCATTGTCTGATTCACTTTAGCTTATTTCTCCTGTGTCTGAGCTTGTCCCTTAAGATGACAGCCTTGATGACAACATCTTGAGAGCCACTCCGAAGTAATTTAAAGCAAGATATAATTACTGTGGGGCTGAAAGCTCCCAGTTTACAAAGCAATAGCAGCTGTATGAGTTCTGGCTCATCTACCAAGGACGATAGCTCTGCAAGCTCCTCCAGCCTCTTTTGCAAGCTCACCCACTGGATCACAACACAATTCACTTCTGCTCTGCAGGATCTGGGGCCAGTTGTGCCTGAGGAACTGCAGCATCTCTGCAAGGACAAGGAGCTGGCAGCCAGTGCTACCAAAACAAGCAGTGCAAGGCACAGGATGGGCCCTGGCAGGGTGTGCAGGGAGCAGTGAGAAGGCACAGCACAGACTAAGGAAAACCTGGTGTCAGAACAATCAGCTCTAATGGGGAGCTTGCTTAGTCCTCCACTTGCTGAGGGGATTGTCAGGTTCCAGAGAGCTTTGCCAGACATTTACAATGGTTCAGGCCAACATCCAGATCCAAAAATCCTTCTTAATGTGCGTCACCAACGCTACCAACTACACCGTGTGTTTAATTGCAGCACTTTGGATCCAGCTCAGTATGTGCCACACAGTCCATTAGAAAACAACAGCCTTTAGCCACCACATCCTTAATTAGGCTTCAGTTCCCTGCTGGAGTTTGGAGTTCTTCTCTGGATTCTTTTCTTTATGGTAATGGGAGAAGCATGAATTACTGTGGATGTGCTTTGAAGTGATGCTAATAAATAGTGGTTACTTTTGTGGCCCTTACCTAATTAACTTTGAAAATTATTTTGTTATTACTTGACTTGATCTATTCTCTCCCTCAAAACTCTCATCCAATATATACTTAACAAACCTTCCTCCATGCATGTACATTACTCAGATAAGTATTAACAAGTACTCAATATTGTTAAGAGGTGACTATTGATTAATAAGCAAATAGATGGCTTTTCTCCAGAAGTTAGATCCAGAATTACATAACTTTGGAAGAGAAGCAGATTTAATGATCAAGTAAATTATTAGAACAGGAAAACTAATCACCACAAAAGTCAACTCACATGTTAAACATTTCAAAAAACTCAACATGAAGTCTTGTTCCCATGTCCTGTTTCTGTACTCTGACTAAGCTGATTTTCATGTTTTGCTGATGTTCATCTGTGGTGTCTCTGATCTGTGAAGCAGAGCAGCTCCAAGCTCAGGAAGCCAAAGATGCTGCACTTTCTAAATCTGATTCCCTGCACAGTCACTGGCCAAAACAATGGGGGTCCAACCACTGCCTCCAGCAGGAACAAAGCCATCCTGGCTGGATTTGTCTTGCATGAAAAGAAAACTCAAACTCTACAGTCAGGCTCACCACTTGAGAAATCCCACTCTGCAAACACAGTTACATGTCTCTGATCTTAAAATATCATAAAATAAAAACAGTAAGATTTTTTTTAACCTATTTGGTTATTTTGATGCAGAGAATTGCTGCTCAAGGCAGGTGCCTCACAACCACAGAGCTCAGAGTGGTCTGGGCTGTGCCTGCATGGATGGAAGGGATTGTATAAAATGATCTTATGCAAAAAATGCCTGTGCCTGTGACACTGTTTCCCTTCACTGACAAAACAACACAGTTCCTACCTGTGCCCTGTGATTCAAAGGAGAAAATCCCTATTATGCTGGTGAGCCTTCACACTGATGGGGAAAATGTCAGGGTAAAATAACAGTGAAGCTCTTTGATGCTCTTCAATGAGCTATAATTACCACATTGTCTAGAAAAGTAGATCAATTAACAGAGATACATGCATGGGGGATTATTGTGGTAAAGAACACTCTCCTTCTGATGACTTTCTTACTGATTTTTTTTACTCAGAGGGGATTTTAAACATATTAAATGCTGGGCAAAGACAGCACTCTAGGTAAGGTTCAACTGCATTACTGAATTTTGAAAGAAAAATTTATATTACTGAAGCATTTAGAAACAATTCAAGCAGAGATAATAAATGCTTAATGACTGTCAATAACTGACCCACTGTTGGTCAGTGGGTATGACAGTTAATAATCTAAGAGGTCTACAGCTTTGCTAATGTAATGGGATTGTACCATGTATAAAATATGGATACTTCTGTTACCAATATGCTTTTAACACCTCTTTATTTTTATTTAACATTTTCCAATTATTTATAAAGATGGACAGAATATTAATTAAAAATTAAATAAAAAAAAAAAAAAAAAAGAACTATTGGATCCTGTTGGATCAACTGTAAAGGTACAATATATTTTTTGAACTCCTGCCATTCACTTCTAGCCACAGCAGACAAAGTCTGGAGGCCAGTCACAGCAGTGAGGTACTGGTCTGATGTGTCAGAAGGGCAGCTGGAGCAATCACTGGTTATTAATTCTCTGATGAACTTTTCAGTTTGCCTTTGCCTGTTTACATCTGTGGTGCCTCAAGGGTAGCCCAAGACATATTTCTACCTGCCTCTGCAGCATTATGGTCCTCTCTACAACCCACTTTCTCCTCCCTGCACATTCCATCTTCCTTCCTTGCAAGCAAAGTCCCAGGCACACTGCAGAGTTGCAAGGATGGATTCCCAATCAATCCCCACCAAAGTCATACATCTAGGGCCACCACACTCCTTCATGGCTGGGAAGAACCATTCCATGGCCATTGTCAGCCTTTATTTACCTATAAAAGTGATTCACTCTCTCTGCTATGCTGCTGACCTTTTCAAAATTACACCCACAGCTCACCCTGAAGCCACTAAACTCTTGATGCAAAGGGAAATAAACCTGCCTTAGCCCATTGCAGGCCTTTCTAATTATTTCTGAAATGTCTTTGCTCTTACAGCAGATTGGGGGGGTCACTGTGCAGTGCAGAAGTGCATTGCAGAAGCTTCTCCCCACATCTGTGAGAGCTACAGAGTGTTCTGGAACAGGCTGACCATGTTTATTGGTCCTTGGTTTATTGGAATAAACCTGAGTTTATTCCTGAGATCAGGTAAATGTAGGTGCCTTCTCTCCACATAATATGTTCAAAATTCCTTCTGCCCCACTGCTGGGAAATGCAGACACAGCAAACACAGACCCAAGATCTCCCAGCTTTGTTACACCTGAGCTACCTCAGATCTCCAGCACTGAGTCAGAACCCAACCAATGGAGTCAGCAGGGACTAAGCACAGGAGGCCAAGGACAAGGCAAATGGCATCCTAAACTCTGCTGATGTCCTGCCCAGCTCCTTCCCCGGACACAATGGGGAGCAGGGACATTTGCTCAGGTGTGGGTGTTGCAGATAACCACCTTACCCAAGTGAATATCACTCTTGTTTATTATCAATGGAAGAGAAATGAGACTTCCCACTGCAATTTCAGCCTACTTAGAAAGGTTGTGTTGGCTTCTGAGGTTTAATTGCTGTATAAAATGCTGCTGTATAAAATGCTGCCATTTCATGAGTTCTACACCAGGCAACAGTTTCATAAATGTCTTATGCATGCAGGGCCCTGTAAACACTGAACCAAAGATTTTTAACAGGGTTGTTGTTGTTGTTGTTTTTGGTGTGGGGTTTTTTTGTGGTTTTTTTGTTTTGTTTTATTTTGTTTTCGTTTTTATTTTGTTTTGGTTTGGTTTTGGGTTTTTTTTTGCAACAAGACCACTTGCAACAAAACCTAATTCATAAAAGTAAAGATAATGTTAGGAAGACTCAATTTTTACTAGAACATACTGATTAACAAAAGTCAGTCAAAAAAATCATTAGCAGTTGCTAACCCTTTTTTTTTCTAGTTTCCTACTAAGACAGGTGTTTTTTCCCTCCCCTCTAGTCACAGATGTAGCTGCATAATCTGCCTGGGGTGACTCCAGATTTACCCAGCAAACACAGGGGCAGACCTGCAAGACAGGGACAGAAGTAAATTTTGTTTAGTTCCCATCTGAATGACCAACTATGCCAATTTTAAAACACATCATACCTTTTTTTTGACTCTTTCAGGTCACAGACAGGACCCAACAGTTTCCAAACTTTTCTGACAAATTGAGGCATGTTCCCTATATTATTTTGTTAAAGACTGTATTATTTTGTTGGAATGAAAAATTGCACAAATGACTGACCATAGGTCAGAAAATGCAATAATTTCATGTTCCAGTGCATGATTCCCCTTATGTGGTGCTCAAGAAATGTATTGCCTGGTGTTTTCTGCTGTGCACAGGAAAGCCAGAAATGAAAGATGAGACCAAGAGAAAAAACATAAATACAGATATGCCTCCAGTGCCTGTCATGCTCAGGGATCAGTCCTACAGCAATCCAGGCTTCAATAATCCTCCTCTGCATGGATGTCAGAGGCAGATTTCTACCCACAGAAGAAAAGTCTCCCTCTGAGGTGAGGGGTTTCCCTTCTCCTGGGTTATTGTTGAGAATATCTGAGCAGACATTCACTGCTTCTGACTCCACCTCCCTGTTGTGGAGGAAATCTCCATTCCCAGGGCAGTCTGATGTCCTCAGTTCCTCCTCAAGGACTTGATTTCCCTTAGGATCCCACTTGGGATGACTTGGGATTCCACTCCATCTGTCTTGACATCCAAAAAGCCTGAGTGGCATTCCCAGTGGTGTTTGTCATCCTGGTGCAGGTGGCCACTGCAGGACCCAGTCACCCTGGAGAGGGAAAGGCTCAAAGCAGCACAGGAGGAAGGGAACAGATCTGGGCCAGGGCTCAACCTGGGAAGCTTTAAGCATCCAATGTGAAATAAGCATCTTGTCCCTTTAGGCTCTCTTATCAGCCCATATCATCCATTTGGCTTGGTTTTAGTTCCAAGGGCACCCTTCACACTCTGGAAAAGACCACACAGAAAGCATAGATGGACTCCCACATAGCTCTATAGTGCTACAGCTGGGGTGATTTAGGCTTAGACACACACAGGAGCTCATAAACACCTGTCCAAGTTCAGTTCCTGACCCATGAGAACCTTATCCACCTCGTGTTTTTTAAACAAGAGCTGAATGTGGCCCAGCCAAGGACCCCTGAAAGGTAATGCAGGCAGCTGGAAATCAATTCACCAAAGCTTTATTACTGAAAAGCTCTATTACTGGCCTGAGCTCAGGATTATGGGTATATTATTCTTGTCTGTCAGAGATTGTCTGTTCAACACAGTCAAAACTGAAGATAAAGCAGATCTGGGAAAATTATTAAGGCTTTTTTTTTATACTTACTGTTTTTTCAGCCTTTCTGTCTCTTCCCATTAGGAAGTGAGTAAGAGCCAGATCCATGTACACAGCCTCTAATGAAACTCCAGGAGTGACAAAAGACAGCAAGATAATTAACTTCCATGGCCTGCTTGAACTAGAACCTGTTCCTCAGGTTGTTAATTTGGCCAATACCCAAACTTGTGTTAGTTTAGATACATTAAATTAAATGTTGGTAAAAGCCTTGCTGGGAGTGGGTGCCTGGCTGGTGCTGTCAGCCATCCCTGGCAATGCCCAGCAGGGCCAACCCTGGGTGAGACACCAAAAACTCCAGCACAGACTGGTTCCCTACACAGCCTCATTCACCCTGTGCTGCCCACACTGAGGTTTTCCTCAGTCAAGGCAGAGTGCAGGCAACACTTGCAGTTGTATGCCCTCAACCCTCTTGGAAAGGACTAACTTGACAGTCACAAGAAACCAAAGGGTGAATAACCACAGGGAAACCAGCCTGTGGGACACAACAGAGCTGCACTTCATGCAGAAACCTGCTTACAAATAAACCAACATAAAATAGAAAATGAAATTTAGAGGAAAACAAAGGAACATTCCTTAAAGATTTAAGCTCTTTTCAGAATTATCTACTGAATTTCCTGTGTACAGGCAAATCCTTGGGCTGCCTGTGATATTGTGCCACATTAGTGGGCTGTCAAGTTCTACTGATGAACATCCATCAATTCTGCCATCCCCATGTTACAGCACTGTGGAATTAGAGTGAAATGAGGCTGGAGGGGGCACACAGCTGGCAGTCCCAGGCTTGAATCTGTTCTGCATAGACAGCTGTCAACTGTTACACCTCTTGGAAGAGACATTTCTTTGCCTCCCATATTCTTTTTGCTTATTTAGCTAGATTCACTGCTAAAAACATTCTTCTAATTTCCAAATTAAGTCTTCTTTTTGAGGTATTTCCTCATTGCTTCATGTTGCATTCCATACTCCTCATTGCATCATGTCCCACACAGAATGAACATGGAGAACAGATCATTTTTGCAGCAATCTGTTGTGTATTGACCCCTGTTTCTTGACAGCTATCAGTCTTCCCCAGACTGAGCAACCCCAGTCCTGTCCACCTTCCAATGCATGTCACTAGCACAGTGTCTCTAGCTGACACATGGCTCGTCCCTGGGCTTTCCCCAGCTTTCCTCAAATTCTGTTTCCACGTGGTGCTCACAAAACCTCAGACTGAGGTCTTGCTTAGTGATGATTATTGTCCTCTTGTGTCTGCTTTTGCTGTAGGAGCATGAATTTGGTTACTCAGTCAAGGCCAGCTTCTCACCCACTGCAATTTCCAGAACTTCTCCTGAAGATCTGTTTTCTCCCACTTTTATTTGTATAATTGAGACTCTCTGCCTAAGGGCTATGTCTGAAACCTTTTCTGCACTGCAATTTCTCCATTTTCTTAAAAAGTTCTCAGATAGCTTCTATTGAATGACTCCCACCCATGACCAGGTTTAATCAGACCCCACTTGGTGGTACCTGCAAACTGCCTAAGTAGGTTTCTTATTCCATCCTCTAGGGTTTCAGTGAAAATACTAACAGACAGGCCAGTGCTGACTTCCATTCATAATAAACCATTTTTGTAGCTTTTTCCAGGCTGTTATGCAGAAATGTTCGAGCAGTTTCTCCCAAATCAGTTATCTCTAGGTCTTGCATTATTTTGTTATACCAGTAGCTTGAAAGAGGTGCCATGCCATATTTTGAAAATCAAAACTTTTCTTTCCCTCCAGATTCATCTAAGGCTCTCTGTTAAACCCTACCCTGCCTTGAAACACTGCCTTTAGTTTCCTGTTTTGCCAGACTGACTTCCCAACACCATCTTTCCTTTCCTTCTGTTGTTTGTTTTTGATGTCGGCTGTTAAGTCTTTTGAGTGCATCTTTGGGTTGTTGTTACTGTCTCACCTAGTCAACAACAAAGTCCTTATTCCTTGACTTAACACTTCCAAAAGAGGAATTATGCTCCCAATTAAGGTGCTTTGCACTAAAATCAATTTAAAATCCAGCACAAAAATGTCTTGATTGAGGGAACTTTTGTTCTTTTTTTATATTATAGGTAGGATAAAGGAGTATAAATACCTGTCCTATACAGAAAACTAAGTTCTTGGCATGATTTTTTTTTCACTTTGAGCTCATAGCTGGATTTTTGCCTGCGATTTGAACTCAACCATTCACCCTGGAAAAAAACAAAGCTGTCTTGGGTGGAAGACAGTTCAAGAGTAAAGAAACATATTTGTCCTCAGAGGTACCTGTCTAAATGCTGGCTATTTTAAACTCTTTTTGCAGCAAAGACCTTTAGTCAATAGAGCTGATGGGGCCTGAGGAGTGACCCAGCCATGCAGACACCAGCTGCCCACTCCAGGGTGAGCTGAATTCTCTCTGGGCTGCCTCAGCTTCACTGACTGCACTTCCAGGGACAGCAGGGGGGTCCTGAGGCACAGTGGGCTCATTTCAGTCCATGTGGGCCTTCATCCAGTGTCATTTGTGGTGATCCAGGGTATCTTTCCTTTGCTTTTCCCTGGGGTGTCTCACAGAGCAGTAAGCTACTGCATCATTTCTCTACTTGCTGCCCTGTATAGGTAAAAGCTCTCCAGTCTTCCTTTAGTCTGAAGGACCTAAGGTGGGCCAGCTGAACCACAAAGAGAAAATCCTATTTCTGGCAGGCTTACTCTAGGATGTATATCACATTTCTACACTGACTCAGGAACAGAAAGCCAGGCAGAGCTGAGGCAGAGATGAACATGGGATCTCTTCCCTGTTAGCACCTGTCCCTGTTAAAATGGCTGCAAGAAGGTTAGAGAAAAGCCCTGGGTTACAGCCAGGTCCCAGACTCCTTGCTCAGAAGCTTACCCAGCTGCTTCCTTCTTTGATGCTCCCTTAAGATGCCACCGTGCTGTGTATTGGTCTTGCTCCACTACACAGTGAGGACAACTGCACAGAGAAACCTTCTGTACGTGTCATGCATCAGCAAAAATTATCAAATTCAATAGGAAGGAGTGTCTGAGAAATATATCAACCGTAGAGATCCTCCTCTCCCATTATAAGGCAAGCTGCACTGATTGAAGGCCACCAGCCTTGGGAGCATAAGGGTAACTAATGATGCTGGGTGGGAATTTGAGAAGTCCTGGGTTTCAGCCTCACTCTGCTGATCAGTTCACCTAAATGATTTGCCAGAAACTCAGAAAGAATGGGAAACCCATAAAAAAACAGCTTCCAGAAGTACATGTGGTGTTGGAGTTTATGACTAGATCTCCTGCCAGGATGCTCTTCACCTGGCCTTGCTCTGACCTTCTGCTTCTGAGATTTGACCGATATTTTATGCCAAAAGCCAAATTCTGTGCTTTTAATAGGAGAGCCAGCAATGGTATCTAAAGACCCCTGATATCAGGAAGAAGGCATGTGCCCATTAATCCCATAAATTTGTGCATTAGCTGTGTGAAAGAATGATTGCCTTCAACAAACAAACAGAATGACCCATAGTCTCTGAGGACAGTGTGTGCTAAATAAGCTTCCTCAAATTTTCAAATTTCTTGGAATGAAGACCCAGATTCATAAAGTAATTTCACTGCCTGAATCCCACTGAAATTCATGGGAGACCAGAGCTTTGTGAAGCTTGGCCAATGTGCCTGAACTCCAGTCCAGCAGTCAAGGACTAGAGGCAATGGCAAACTTCCCACAAAGATCAATGGAACAGGCTTCCAGAGACTGTCACTGTTAATATCTAGTGTTAAGGTAACTCCTCAGCTGAATTAAATTGTTCCAGGCTTGTAGAAGTCAGTGGATCTTGTACATCTGAAATTTTATTAGCAGGGTCTCATCCCATTTCTCTCATTGTTTTGTGAGTTGCTTCTCATGTTCTTTTAACAGGAGTCTGCTGGCAGAGACCACAGCAGTGGTCTGTTGGACTATTCCTGGGAAGAGTGAGATAGGTGGAGTAATCTTTGTGCATTTTCCTCATCACAACACATTCCCATGAAAATGGAAATGCCACGAGGTGATCTTTAAGGTCCCTTCCAGCAGAAGCAGGAGGACAGAGAGACAGAGAGGGCTGAATTACCCTCACGTTTGCTGAAGTCTCCAAGTCATTAGACATTATTCCCACATGCATTTTGTAAAAGTGGATCAGTAAGTAAGAAGCTAAAAATTCAGCTAAAACATGGTGCCAAGTTGTAGCATGCCTCCCCGTCAGTCTCCCTGCAGAAGATTAGGTGATCAGCTTTTAAATATTTTATTTGCTGTGAATTTCAAGCATTTCCTCAGCGTGCTGAAATGTGCCAAGAATTGTAGCTTTTGATATTTAAGCCACAACCCAATAATCTGTTGACCTGTCAAATATGATATTCCTAGTGTTTAATAATGATTTTTAAAATCCTGTAAAAGTCAGTTCAGAAAATATTCCTGTTAAACAGACACTGGTGACTGCTTTAAATCCTTCACTTAATGCCTGTGTGGAAGAGAGTAAGAGATAAGACCAAAGCCAACATATCCTTTGAGCACTGTGATCAAAGTACATAAAAGATACTTCAGTAGAAGAATTTTGCTGTCAAAATGCAGCTTCTACCCTAAAGCTCTCGCAGTGCACACTGGAGAAACTACTGAAGCACTTGTTTCTTTCCCACAGCAGCCCCTTGTGAAGAAACACACCCCAAAACCCATGAACACTAGCAGAAGTCTGACCAGCTGGTATCAGGGGGCTGTGGATCAGATTGCTTATGGTCTGATGTGACCCTTCATTTAAATTTTTTATAAAGGAGCAATGTGTCACTATTCCCATCAATAAGAACAGATCCATCCTGGCATAGTGATGTGCCCACACTCACTTTGGAGCAGGCAGATTGTGTCACCAATCAATGGTGTTGAGCTGCACCAGCACTCCCAGGCATTGACTGCATTTTCAATCCTGAGCTGCAGGACAGATGAACTTCAAAAACTTCTAAATTGCTGTTCTCATCACTGAGTGTATCTGTGGGTATACGCCCAATGTGATGGTGACAAATCTTCTCATCTCCTCAAATAAACTGGGTTTTTTGGGGGGCTTTTTTTTTAAGATCTAAACATATTGGAGCTGAACTCAGGACTAAGGAAATTAGGGTCTTTTAAAAGCCTACACTCATAGGCAGCAGAATAACAATTTCAGTTTGCTGGGCCCTCTAGCAAGGATGATAGGCCTTAGGCAACAGTCCCCATCATTGCTGAAGTCATGAACACAACCATATGATCCTATTGAAGAGGTAATCAGGAAGGCAAAATGATAATATACAATATGAGCTTGATTAATAGAGGGATGTTGGCCAAATTTTGTATTTCAAACTCAGTTAAACAAATTTAAATGACCTGTCTATCTGGAAGCAGATGGCATCTTAAATTATTTCCACTTTGATTAATCAAGGTGGCAATTAGTAAAACTGGTGTCTTGTTGAATTAGCAGGGATTTAGAATTAGTTACATTTGTGCTGGGAAAGTGCTTGTGATTTGTGTGTTTTGAATAAATAGGAAAATAAGAAGTTCCTGAGGGATGCAATGAGGGCTGAAATTTAATGCCTATGTACTCAAAAAGCAAATCAAGTCCTAAACCAAGAATCAGTGTGTTACTATCTTCACCAAATGCAGTAAAGCTTGGACAGAAAAACATCCAAAACTGTCCAGATTTAGAAATGTGGTTACTTCTAAGATCTGTAATGCCCACATGTGCAATGCCCAGAATAGCCTGAATTGAGGAAGGAAGGCAAGGCAAGAAAGATGTTTGAAGTGTGTTCTTCTTTTGTTTGGTTTCCTTATCTTCATGGTGTGCAGCTCAGTTCTGGCTGGACATGGTTTCTCTCCAGGCTGGTTCAGGCTCTCTGTGCAGCATCTCAGCTCCCCAGAGAGGAGCCTGGCCCTTGGCTCAGACAGACAGACACATTGTTGTCCAACAAGAAACCTGGCTCAGAGCACAGGGTTGGTGGACACAAAGCACCTTCCCCTAAAACAAGGGCTCTAAAGCAGGAGCATTTGCTTTCCTTGAGCACATCAGAGCTGCTAATACCAAGACGGAAAACAAAGAGACAATATAAGGAAACAGTAAGACTAATGCTCCTTATACTGGCTAGCTGAGGGGAGAATAATGTTGTTTATCTCTGAGGGCAACACACCAAAAAGAAAACACCGCCGTGAGCAGTGCAGCAAAGCTGCTTCAGAGCAGCACCCCAGAAACAGCAAACCTCAGCTGGGCTCCACTGAGGAACCTGCTTACCCTGACAGCAGGCAGAAACCCAAAGTTTTAAGCTTCTTGCCTTCTCTCATGCTTGGAGTCACTGAGTTGGGAAGAACAGGGCAAAATTAATCAGGAAATCCTGATCATTCTTGGCTAGGGGTGTTCCTTCACACTCTGTTTTGTTTTTCTGGTGCTTTCAGCTCCCAGACTCCATTCAACACCTCTTCAAGGGATTCAAGCATAGTCCAACCCTCAATCACTGCAACATTTTTGACATCTCTTACATCTAACCTGCCCACTGGTAGAGTAAGACGCCTGAAGCACTGACAAGTTTCCAGTGCAGAGTACCATGCCCTCCAGCTCCCATCCTCATCCAGCCCTTTCTGCGGCACTGGCTGAGCCTCCTGGCTCCTCAGTTTGGGCACTGAGCTCAAAGTCACCTCAGCTTCTCTTAACTCTAGCAGGAGGTTGTAAAGCTGCTTTGAAATAAGACATGGCCTGTAGGAATGGATTAAGAAAACAATAATTCCTTACTGTTCAAGGGAATAAAGCCAACAACGTTGTGGGGTTTGGAAGTCTTCTTCTGTCTTCCAGTCACAGAGCAAAGTCCCTCAGTGACCAAGGAGACATTAACTGATGTCTTGAGCTCAGCAGGAGCCATTTAGCAATTCCTCTCTGTGCTCTGTGCCTTGGTTGCTCCTCCAATTTGTCCTTTTGATAGTCTCTCAGGATTTTCCTAAGTAGAAGTTCAGAGCTGCTGCTGCCATTAGACACCTGTTTTCTCCAGACAATTTATGAGGATCCACTAGCTACATCTGTATGAGTCTACAAAAGGACCAGGACTCGTTAACTGCCCCTCATGTAAAGAGCACACTTGACTGTCTCAAACACCATCAAAGCCCCAGAAGGAACTTGCCATAAGATCAGCCACCACAGCAGGAACTGGAGATAAGCACAGAAGGGAGGAATTACTGACAGTGAGGCACAAATTTCAGGCCTGGGGAAGACAAGATCTGGTGAGTGCTTCCTGGTTAATGCATCCAGATGGAAATTCCCACTGTGGCAAAATGTGGGAAAGGAAGGCACTGCTCCTACACATATCACCCCAAATTATGGAAACAGCTTCTACAACCATCCCAGCAACACCCATAACTTGAACTGTATAAAGGTGGCAGCCTCAGAAGAATGATTCTGGGACCCAAACTAGTAGGAAGATCAGGGTGAAGAAGGACCAATGGGATACTGCTGGATCCATGGATGGTGACAATATTCTGCTTATCTCTTCTCTTCTCTTCTCTTCTCTTCTCTTCTCTTCTCTTCTCTTCTCTTCTCTTCTCTTCTCTTCTCTTCTCTTCTCTTCTCTTCTCTTCTCTTCTCTTCTCTTCTCTTCTCTTCTTCTCTTCTCTCCTCCTCACATTCATAGCTAAATAAAATCCATATTATTGTCTTTAGCATATGGTCTTGTTTGCACCTTAATTGGGGCAGAGCCATCTCTCGCTAATGGGACCTTGGCAGAGCATTGCATGGTTACAGCACTGCATTACAGGCTGCTCAGAAAGGGCCTCCCCTCACTGGAGATATTCCAGAACTGTCTGGACACGATCCTGTGCCGTGGGCTCTGGGTTGGACCAGGTGACCCACTGCGGTTCCTTCCAACCACACCCATACTGGGATTCTGGGATTCTGTGCCCCATATGTCACTTCTCTCTCCCCCTGCCACAGGTTGGCCTTATCCCTGCTCCTTACGGGAATCATGCTTGCCTGATCATACTGCTCCTGAAGGTGTGGTCTTTGAGGAACCCGCCTGGTCACAACCATGCCAAGGAGCAAGGTGACACTGCACAGTCTGGACAGTTCTGACACCCATGCCATACCCCTGTTTAATTTATTAATGCAGATATTATTATTTATTCCAGCTTAAGCTATTGAGGGCAAGTTTCTCCAGACTTAATGTCTAGGATAAGATTTAAACACATTTCTACTTACCATAAGCTTTCAATGTCTACATATTTTTGTATTTCCTGCATCATAGATAAGTCTGCATGTGGATATAATCACAAAAAACCCATGGGATGTGCAAGAGAATACAGCAGAAAACTCTAAAATGTTCTCTTATATTTCCATTTCAGAACAAATGTCCAGCAACATTATTTTTTTAAGTTTTTCAAATGCTGACACATCAGTATTTGAAAACTTCATTCTGTGTATCAGTAAAGTAGAGAAAGTTATTTCTCCACTGCTCTGTGATAAAACTTGCCAGAACAGTAGAGTATTTTTCTATTTTTCTGCATATTCAAGATTCTCTGGCCTTCTGCACACTTGCAATACTGTAAGTGAAAATATGAGCATTATCACTAAGTGCTTGAGGTAAGATAAGAAATTTGTGTGCAAGAGAGAGAGAGATCTCCTGTTCTCTGAAGAGACATTTCTCAGATCTACAGTTTCTTACTGAAAATCTCCCTTGCTGTAAATGGTGCTGATGCACTGAGTGCATCCAAAATAACAATTTCATTGGAGGTCAACTGTCAGGCACGCAAATACAGACAAGCTTTGGTCAGGCTGATGCTGCCAAGCAGGTTCTCCATGTAATAGGTACTAAAAGACCAGCCATACTGGCTCAGAGCATGTGTGCAAATAGTGAACAACAGTTTTATATTGTACTTGGATTTCATAAAGGCAAAGGGAACATCACATGGTCATAGGCAGCTAATGAGATGAGGAACTTCAAAAGTTCAAGATTATTCAAGACTTCAAAACAGCAGTGAGAATGGCAGAGTCAATATGGCAGGTTTAAGTCAATTTACTAAAGGCTTATTCATGTCAAAGGATCAGGTTCCCAGCATACACTTGCAAAAATGCTGAAGACAACCACCATGGAAACCATGTAATAAAAAGATGAGAATAAGCAATAGAAAAGAGATTCTTTCTAGCTTAACCAGGGGAAATGCTCCATCCTTAGCTCTGATGTCAGATCAGGTTTTTGTTCCCACATTGAATCGCAGAAGAGCAGTCAGACAGGTACATCTGTCCCACACTCCTCCTCAAGAACCACCATAATTCACTCCTCAGGGACAGCCCAGCACTCTGTGCCTCAGATTTATGTACCAGGTAAAGCTAAAGGTAAAAACAACACCATTAAATCACTTCACATTTAGACATACTTGTGCCCCTTCCTGGGTTTGTGTTTTATGGCTGTTGATTTTGATCTTCCCAAAGGACATCAGCCAGAGGGGGTGTGGATGTTTGTGGTGTCACAAACCACTTACATCTGACCCACTCAGACCCTGATGAAAAGTGCAGTGAAGTCAGTGACAGATGTTTCTTTCCTTCCTGTGGCACTGGGTCAGGTTTTTGAAACTCAGACTTGCCACGGGAGAGAAGAGCCTGTACAGGTGGCTACCCCAGAATGGAAAACACATTGCTTTTACCTTTCTGATTTTAGAGGTAGTTGAACAAGCTTTTTCCATCTAAAATGGTGCTTTCACCTCAGAAACTGGGAGACAGAGGCCCTCTTGTATACGGTCTGACTAGGACATGCCAGCCTTGGGCAGTGATGCATTAGTCACAAGCATCAACATCTCCATCAGTTCAAAAAGCAGGGGGATGGCTCAGGAACTCTGAAATCTTGTTACTTCAAAGTCAGCAGCAGATTTCACATTGTGAATCATTCTTTTTTATTCATGTGGTTGGATTCTGCCTGCAGCTTGTTTCCTTGTGAAATCTGGTGATTGAAGAAGGACAATCTTAGGTTTGGGAAGACAGAAGATGGAAGTGCCAAGGCACATCAGCATTACTCTTTAATTCCAGTAGTGCATTCATAACAGACTGCAATGACCAGATTACTAAAATTTACAGGACTGATAGCTTGGTTCAGAGCAATGCTGGACCTCAGGAAAATGAGGAAGGAGAGAATGAAGGGGAGGGGGAAAAGCAATGCAAATATTTAATAGTAAAATATTGCCAGATTTTGAAATTTCTTCTTTGGAAAAACAGCATCCCTCATTTTTTCTCCTGCAGGTAATAGCTAGAAAGAGCCTTTGACCTCAAATGCAACTGACTTTAGGGAAGAAAAAATAAGACAAGATAAGAATTATCTCTGTTGCTCTTATTTGAGTTGTAAGCAGTTTCCTTGGACAGAGTAACAACAGGATGCACAGAGGAGAGAGAAAAGAACAGCAAGGATAAAACCTGCCATTTCTGATTTTGGTGCTAACTCTTGTAAACATGCTCACTGTAGGAGACAGACAGACACAACATACTTTCAGGCCACCTGGAGACCTGGCAAACTTATGTCATTGTGGTGCTCTTTAGAACATTGCTATTTAGCTGCCTTTTTGGTGATGAGTTCACAGCCAAATGTTCTCTGAACATGATCCATTTTTAAGCACATGGCAAGAAAAAATGGGAAAGAGAAAAAGTGTAGAAAGGGAAAGAAAAGATAAGATAGAGACTGTATAACCTTGAGCCATTCAAACTTTAGCAAAAGCCAACTGACAAAGAAGGAAAAAAGCTAAATACATTTCTTCACATCCAATTTGCCCAGTCATCTCTCAAAGTGAATATATAAAAGTTCAGCAACATCAATGATATTTTGGAGTTCAGAAGACAGAAGGAATTACTCTGATCCTTTTTATCTCTTCTTCAGTTATCACTCATATGATATCAAACAAATTAGCCCAACAAACCTTGTTAGGTGAGGCACTGGAACAGGTTTCACAGGAATGCTGGGAATGTCCCATCCCAAGAAGTCTTCAAGGCCAGGCTGGACACTGGGCAACCTGATCTCATGGGTGGCATCCCTGCCCATGGTGGGGGGATGGAACTATATGATCTTAAATGCTCCTTTCAACCCAAAGTATTCTATGATTCCATGATTCTGTGAAGAAATGTTGTGGGTCCCATTGACTCATTTTCTTCTTTGTTAGTTAGACCTATTTACCAATACACCAATTTAATCTGCTGATTTCCAGCTCTACACTTGTTTACAAAACAGGCTCTCAGCACTGTCCTTGACTGGCGTCCATAAACCCTCTATTTGGATGCAGGTGATGTGTCTTTAGCTCTTGCTGACATTTGAACAATCTCTGGTATCAATCTGAGTCAGTCTTTAGTTACTTAGGGTGCTGTTAAGTCTAGACCTCTACAGAAACATTCAGCTCTATCTTTCTCCATGGTCTAGGAAACCATCTGAACCCTGTGGTATCATTTTCTATCTGAAAATTGGGAATATATACAGAAATCCTACCTGATGTAGGAATTATGTTAGGGAGCAGAAAAGAGATAGCAAGAGCACACTGAAATCTCTTCAGAAGTATCTGTTCCCATCACGAGCAGACGGTTTACAATCTGGCTGTAGTCTTCAGGATCAACGTGAGTCAGACTTGTTGATATCTAATTTAAGACACCATGGTGCTATCCCTGAAAAAATCCACTGGCAAAACCTGTTTGACCCAGTGAGCTTTGGATTCCTCCCTGTTTCTTGCTGTTCTGAGATGATCATCATAGGGAACAGTTTGCGTACTTTAATAATGAGTGAAGACTCTTAGATCCAGATAATAGCTCAAACCCAAGCTGAGGCCAGGGATTGACTATTACTTTTTTCTTATTGTTGTTGTTTAATTAATCTCACAGGAACTTGCCTTTCCCAAGAATCCTCAGATCCAAGGTTAGTGAGTTGATCTGGATCTTCTGAGTCAAGAAAAAAGCATGGTTTGGGTTTGGAAACTGCTCTTAAGCTGCTCCAAGAAGTTAACCACCAAGTGACCCCAACCACAAGGCATTAAGATCTCCATCTCCAGCATGGCTGGTCTCTCCTGCCAGTTGATCAATAAATCCATGATCAGTATTAAAAGGATGGAAGGACCCACAGTCAGGCCCAGGAGGGCTGAAACTCCTGCCTGTCTTAAGGCACAGAGCTGGTGAGTCAAAGGGTGCCCTGGGTTTAAGTTGCTATCACAGGGTCATACTCTTCCATCATCAATATTGCTTCAGTATTGAAGCATTTCAGCAATGTTAAAGAGAAATATTATGTTCCTTATGAAAAAACTTCTCACAATAATTTAGGGGCTTTTTTATTCATTTTAGTAATTTATTAATTTAGTAATGTTCTAAGAAAAAAATTAAACATTCAGGGAAGGGGTTCACCATTCTTATTTTGAGATATATAATTTTTAGCCTATAATTTTCTTTTATGTTCTGTCACTGCACATTTTTCTGAAATATTTCTATTTTAAATAGCCAAATTATTTCATAGATGTTATAATTAGAGTGTCTCTGTTAAGAAATCAACTTTCTTTATTTTTCATGTATGCAGTGAAGAACAAGTGATAGCAAAGTTTATTGAAGATGGAAGTGCCAAGGCACATCAATATTACTGTTTAATTCTATTTATGCACTGGTAAGAGACTATACACCTCAGATTACAAAAATTTCCCTGACTCTCAAACAAAAAAGGTTTCTATCTGTTTATTTTCTTCCCTTATACGGATGGAGTCTTGCTCTAGAAGCTCTGTCAATATATTATGTTAGGTACTAGTTCTCAATTTTTGTTGTGCTTGCAAACTGGTGTGTAACTGGTATCGCTGCCTCTGAAACATTATGTCTAGGTGGGGTCACTGGTGTTCAAGAGAAAGCAGTCCATGCTAAAGTGAGTCACAGACCAAAGGCATGGAGAAGAGAATGGAGGCTCATCTAAGAAGAGAGTACTAGGTAAAAATCTGGTCAGTTTTGCTAAATTAGCGTTTTTTAATTAATCAAGAAAGTAAATAGTAGATAGCAAGATGAAGTGTTCAAGCCACAAACCAAGACTGATAAAACCTAGAGGGAATAATAGAATATAGACAAAGGTTATTAAATATCAGGTACTTCCATAACTAACATTAATTTTGGACTTGTGAGAGTGAAATATTTAAAATATTTTCAGACTGGGCTCGATATCTTCACGTAAGGTGCTATATGAAATGACAGCACTGGAACTGGCCTTTGGTAACTCTCTTTCACCCCTCCAACCCATAAATGTAATCCTTATTCTGAAAATGTCTGAATGAGACGGACAAGGAGATGTATGAAAGAGGCAGACATAAGGAGAATCCATCAATAAATATGCTTGATTTGCAAGTGAAATGATCCTCACGCACATGCACCAAATGCCAGCCTTTCAGATGTAATTGGAGATCTGAAAGTCAAATTGTGACCTTTCTGCCTAGTTCCCCTTCACCAGGAATAAAGATATTTGTGATCAGAATTTAGCTGTTTTGAAGGGTATTTTTGGTAGTAATGCATGAGGCTGAATATCATTGCTTCCTTTATTGAGACACAAGTTCACTCTGTGAAACTCAGACTGAAAATGTGGCAGACAAGAAATGTGCCTGAATCACACAGAAAAGACAGATCTAATGACTCACAAAATACTACATTCACACAGATCCCTGGATTCTTCTTTTATTTCTACAGCCACTTATGGTGTGATTTGTGTTCAAATTCACTACAAGGTAGCTCAGAAAAGCAATATGGGTCAAATCAGAGGATCAGATGAATTTTCACTCTGTGACTGATTGAAGGCAGAGGCACCTAGCAAAGAGCAGGGGATGGAAAACAGTCTGGTTAACTCTGTCCTGTGATGTGAATTCACTGCCAAACACTCTGACACTGCTGCTACATCGCTGCTACAGAAATGCCTATGATGATATCCCCATGTGTTACCTACACAGCAGCTTTAGTAATGACAAAAGTTGTCCTAGATGACCTAATACATATTTTTCAAATGCAGACTCTATGAACCTCAGTTGAAACTACTAATCAGAGACAGAGAATAAAATTTACTGAAATAGAAGGAGGGCAGAATGGGTCACAAGAAGTAAATTAAAAGAATGATCTCAGTGCTGCCTATAATGTGTCCTAGTAATAAATTAATCAACTGCATGAGAAAAACTCTAGAGAATTCTGTTAACATAAACTAGGCAAAATCTGACTTTGAATGTCTTTTGTAGAGCAGCTTCCCAGGTTAGTATGTAGGTCAAATGACACACTGAAGCTCAGTGTTCACAAGAATGGCAAAATGAATCATACAGCAACTCCAGGCTCTTTCAGTCAATAATCCATTAATGGGAGAAGCTGTGTTTGATTCATAGCTACAGACATCTGGGGGCATGATTCTGCTGCCACTGGAAGCATGGCACATAACTCACAGAAAGTTAAATACAAGAGATGATGCCTCTGTGAGATAATGTCTGCAAGGAAGGTGGAAAGCTGCAGTTCTTCCTGAAATTGTCAATCACAGACAAAAAAAAAAAAAAAGAAAAAAAAGGGAAAAAAAAAGGGAAAAAAAAAGTTTCTGGCACTTCCTAAAGACGAAATTCTTAGAGCCATCAAATACCCGGCCTCTCAGTATGGTTGGACAATAACTTCACTTCCAGAACAAAACATGGACCATTTTCAAAATCAATAAACCTCAGGGTTTAGATGAGATGTAGATAAAGATGGACAGGTTGGTTATTGTTAACAGGAGGATGAAATAAATTGTACCAACTCATCTCACCTATTTCAACTAAAGAAAAAAAAATCACCAAAGAAAACAACAGTCAAATAAACCCAACAACAAAAATAACCTAAACCAAAGGTTTATTCTCATGATGAATACTATGGAATTATGTCACCCATTATTGTTTTTGACTTCTTAGGGAATTGTAGGAAATTTTTATTTTCAAGTTTTAGAGGGATAGTGTAGGGTAGATACCTAATGACTTTTATAGTTGTGGGAAACAGGCATTGGAATTTAAGTACCTAAACTGTTCTATATTCGTCTTATCTCAATCCCATATTCAGGGGAATCTGTTTTTCAGTGTGGTCCAAATTTGTATGTCTAGGGACACAGTCAAGAAAATGACCTTCAGAAAGTTTGGGGGGTTATGAAAGTCTTCAGTCAAATTCATTACATACTTTCCAATTCATTCTACAGTGAGAATCACAGAAAATAGGATGGCAAAGGTCTTTAAAGGGGCATCTTGTGTACACTCACGCAGCAAAATCCACTCTTATCCAAACTTCTTCCAATTACAGCATTCAAGAGCAAAATATATAATTTAGATGTGTCAGCTGCTCATGCTAGGCTACTTTACCTTTCCAAAGCAATCATTCCAAAGTCTTCACCTTCAGCTGAACTTTAAAATATAAAATCAACACATTTACTGAATTTAAAATGCCTTACTGAAATGTTTTTAGATGTTGAATTCTTCCCATTTCAGAACAGAGGACATGAACTTCATGTAAGTTTAGACAGAATGTAAAAACCCTAAACAGCAAACTTGGAAAGGACCTGTGAGAAACCAAAGCAGCATTATTGACACTACTCAGAACTTAAGCAGAATAGGGAGCCATCCATCAAGGTTTTGTACATGAATCCTTTTATCACTATGTTTACTTTCTCACTGAAGAGAGAAGATATTTGTGGAAGAATTCTCATTTAGACCTTGCAGATGAGACAAAAAACTATCCAGGCAACAAAGCAATGAGTTTGCCTTCATAGGATTTGCAACTAAATGGTATTTTCAACATGAAATAGGCACCAATCCACACAAAGCAGAAAGCTTAAATATTTCTTCAAAGCCCAGCAAATAAAAAAGTAATAAAGGAAAAAAAAAAACAAAAATCAAACCACTTTTAAAGTAAATCTCCATATTTCAAAGCAGATTTCCATGGCCACCCTTCCCTGCACTGCTGTTTGGAGTGACATCAGTGACTGTATTTCCCTTCAAACAAGGTGGCTGTTGCTGGGTCACTTGCCCCCCACAGTAAGAGTGCCCTATTTTCTGACTATAAAATCTGCTGCTATTCACCTGTCCTAGGGCAGCCAAAAATCCACTGTTCAGCAGTCCTGCTCCCTGCTGTGTCTGCCCTACTTTGTCATATCAGGATATGCTGTTACCAATCTAATCTAGCAGGATTCAGAGGAATAATAATGTCAGCACCTTTCATTTCTAACCACAATGCCAGTAGCATCTCTGGAATCTGACTGAGATTCCCTTAACAGCTCTTGGATCATTCTTGAATCCTTCCCATATCAAAAGTTTTCTTTCAATACCAGGTCCTGATTCTTTGTTATTAAAAGGGATTCTTTTTTCTCTCTGCATTTCCAGATCCCTGAATGAAACTAAACTTCTAGGCAAAATTAGATAACCAGTAGCCTTAAAATCAAGGGGCAATGAATACTATATTTGTGATCTAAAAATGAAAAAAATATGGGTTTGTGTTCTGAGGTCTTGATGTTTGCATGCACTATGACGACTGTTCTATCTCTCAATGGGACGATGGCAATCCAAACTTTTTCCATTACTGAGTGATCAACATTTTTCTTGATAAGAAACTTCAGATCAATTGTGAGATAGCATTTTTCTTATTTCACAAGATCTATAACTGGGAATGTCTGTACCTGAGCAAGTCACCAAAAGCTTCCTTGTAGTCAACAGACACCTAACCAGGGTGTTCAATGGAATTTAGGATGAGATCCAGTAAATTATTCTTATTGTTCATACAAACTATGAATTATAGGAATAATCTTCATACAGGCTGAGATGATCTCAAGAAGACCTCAGATGATTGTCACACTCTACTTGCCTTGACTATAACAAAAGCCTCAACTAAATCTTCAAATCAGATAATAAATACCTAAAGATTTTGTGAAGCAAGTTTACCCTGAATATCTAAGAGTGTCCTTGTACCAAGCCATTAATTGCAGCTTATGGAAAAAGGCATCTCCAGAAGAGAACTGTTCAACTGTGTTAGACACCTGTCCTGAGATCACAGCCCTCTAAAAGCACTGGCCTTTCTCCATGCTTGTTCCATGGGCCTAAATGAGCTGTGCACATAGAGGACCTGCCCAGCAATAGGGCTAAAGATGGGGCAGATGGGATATGAACTGATGTTCTGTGACTTTAACAGACAGAAACAACAAATTGGGTAAAAATAATGCTTTTAACGAACAATTATGCACAGTGAATCAGCCATAGTGTGGTTCCAACTCCAAGATATGCTGGTTCATCGGGTACCAAGTTTTTTCATTATCATTCCTCTTTTCTTTGTAATTCTGGTGGTCACCCTATTTTCAAATGATCAATGAACTGAGCAGTTTCTAGTGTCAATAGTGTGATTCTATGTCTTCCTTCTTAACAGAATGAGAGGGGCATGGACAGCTAGAAAACCTGGAAATAGCCTTGCCTGGCTCATCTCTTTGCAGAAAAAGACTTCACACCCCTCTCTCCTTGCCCAGTATATATGCAAGCTTCTCTTCAGGCTTCTTAACATTGCTGCCTGCTCTGGCAGTTCTGTCTGTCTGCCATTCTGCTCTGAATTTAGAACAGGAGGCAGCCATGGCAAATCATAACAACCTCACTCCTCCAAAAGGCAGGAGAATTAGTACCCAGCCAAGACTGCATTTCTAAGAGCTATGTTTTCACAGGTCAAGAACTAAAAAGATTATGCAATGATATCCTGTTATTTTGTATGAAGGACTAAAACAGGAATGTCAGGCTTTGTTTTAGCTTTTATCATATTTAGTTCCAAAATCCATATTCTGTTATTGCTGCTTTTCTAACCCGAATGACAGTAAGTGTCTGCAATGTCTCACATCTAGTAGGTGCACAATACTTCCATCTAATTATTCTATAAAGTTTGCACAAGAAACTTCATAGAATGACCCGTTTTGGGTTGGAAGGGACCTTAAAAATCACCCAGTTCCAAAGCCCTGCCATGGGCAGGGACACCTTCCACTAAACCAGCTTGATGAAAGTCCCATCCAGCCTGTCCTTGAATTTTGCCAAGGATGTGGCAAAAGATTCTGTTATGGAAACTGAGGATGTCAAACAACATGGAAGAAATAAGGGCCCTGCTTGGCATGGTGTTGAAAGGTGCTGGATGTGGTTTCCTGATTCTCTGCTCCAAGCTGGGATCAGAGCAGGCAGCTCTGCACACCCACGGAGACAGCCAGCAAGCAACGCAGCGCTGTGGCAGCTTCTGCCTGCCACGGCCTGACAGCACAGCAACAAGAGCACCAGCTAACCTGGCACAGCAGCTTTTGGGGAGCTTGGCATGCTGCTCTGGAGAGCAGACTGTGAGGGAGCATCTGTCCCTGAAAACAGGCGAGAAGAAATGAGAATGAGGATAATGCAGACACGCTCTTGGACAGAACAGAGAATCCTACTGATGCAAGCACAGGCATGAACAAAGGGTCATTCTGCTCCATCCCCTGTAATCCAATCAGCTAATATCCCTTTTTAATTAGCTACAATCAAGTTAGCATAATGAGTGCCTTGTCTGTTTACAAGCTTCATCTGTCCTCTTCCATTCTTGCATCCAAATCTGCAGCGCAGTTGCGGCTGGGGTTTGATGATATTTGCTAAACAGCTTGACCGAGGGCTGCCCCAAACTTCCCATTAACCTCAGGGGCACTGAAATGCATCATTCTTAACTATTAGCAATTAATAGAGAATATCCTGCTACACTCATTCCTAGTCAATGTTTTGCCCTCCAAAAAAAATTCCCCCCCCACCGTTTTTGGTGGAATATTTTTGTATTGTCTGATCTAATGCATCAGGATTAACAGAGCCTTGCACAGCCCTTGTACCTGTGCTCAAGTAGAAGTATGAAGGACATTCAAGGAGCATTGAGGGGACTGGCAAGAAGAGAAGCTGTCCTTGAAACCTAATGTGTCACCTATATTTATTTGTACATAAAAGGCATTAAAATATACAAGACATTTACAAGACTTAAAAGAAATTTGTAGCAATAGTTTGGGACAAAGTCTGCTTTGTGAGAATTTGCTATGGTTTCTTACATTAATGCAACAAAATAATTCTTTCATTTCACAGCTCATGATTCTCTGTCAGATTATTGCATAGACTGCTTTTTTTTACTGCTCAGTGGCTTTTAATTGGTGTACATTGTAGGAAAGGAAATATCAATTCAAGAATGACTTAGAAATGCAAAATAACTAGGTTATTATCCTATTTTACAGTAAGCCTTCTTTTAATAGCCACTCATTTCTGCTGTTCAAGCACACTCTGTGAAAAGGGATTTTGTCCTTCAGCCAGAATAAAAGACATCTTGATGCTAAAAATAAAAGAAATGGGAATCACTTTCCGGAGCTGGAATCCTCCCCTGCAAGAAGCCTCTGACAGCACTGAGGCTGGCAGAGGAGCATTGTGATGGAACAAAGGCAACAACAGCCCTGAGACATCTCCCCTGCACAGCAGGAGAAAAAAATTGATAAGGGTCTGTATTTCTTT
This sequence comes from Camarhynchus parvulus, assembly GCF_901933205.1. Taxonomy (NCBI): domain Eukaryota; kingdom Metazoa; phylum Chordata; class Aves; order Passeriformes; family Thraupidae; genus Camarhynchus; species Camarhynchus parvulus. Next base: position 143,421,612 of record NC_044572.1, read on the forward strand.
GAAAACATCCACCAATGTCTACCCTCAGATTCACTGAAACGAGGCAAACCTTTCCATCAGCTCCACGAAGCTTACCGAAGATTTTTCAATGACTGCCTGTAAGCTATCACACTCCAACTACAGCAGGGCAAATGGGGCCAAAATAACGTTCTGGGGGTTGAAAAGTGAAGTTAATTAAAACAACAAACTGCCAGAATTTGTCCTTTACTTTTCACTTTCCCTGTTCTCTCTTTTGTTTTATTTTTTCCCCCTGCTTTCCTGAGCAGATTGTATCTGCTGCTGAAATAAATCAGAACTCCGGGCTTCAACTGCACAGTATTGGTGTGCAGTATCTCAAAATCTGGCATGTAAAAAACTTAACATTCCTGTTGTAAGAAATATTTACCTAAAGAGACTCTGCACCTGCCCAAAGAAAATTAATATAATGAGAAAATCCTCCCTGTAAAGTATCTTTTCAAAGCTTTTTAAAATCCATCTAAAAAAGCTGCTTTATGTCACTGTTCAGCCACCAAGTGCACAGCAGCTAATTAAAATGCACAGCTCCAGCTAGGAAGCTTATTCTGACTCCTGGCTATTACTGGCAGGCTTCAGCCTGCCTAGATAAAGGTTGATGGGAACACGCAATGTCAGACAGCTCGATCTCCTGCTTTGCTCCTTCTCCTGCACTCATCAGGAGCCAACCTGCAAAGGGGGGCTGAACCCTTTCCACATAGGGCACAGCCCTCCTGATCCTTGGCACTTGTCCTAACAAGCCAACCTAGTTCAGATCAGGGAAAACCATTTTAATCAGAAAAGGGGATTCTTTACAAGGGCATATAGTGACAGGACAAGGGGCAATGGCTTCAAATCCAAAGAGAATAGGTTTAGATCAGATGTTAGGAATAAATTCTTTCCTGTGAGTGTGATGAGGCACTGGCACAGGTTGCCCAGGGAAGCTGTGGATGCCCCATCCCTGTAAGTGTTCAAGGCCAGGCTGGATGAGGCTTTGATCAATCTGGTCCAGTGGAAGAAGTTCCTGCCATGACAGGGAGGCTGGAATTGGGTGATCTTCAAAGTCCCTTCCAACCCAAACCATTCTGTGAATCTATGATTGATGTTTGCAGGGGAAAGAACTGGGAAAGAACCTGACTGAGGAGCAGGTAAGTACCTGTCTGTGTTGGCTGGCATTTCAGCATGAATGGAGAAGGAGAAAACTCCCCTATCAAACCAATGACACAAAACTTTAAAAGACGAGCCTACTTCTAGCCAGGCATCTCTGTAATCCAGTATGACCACACCTGCAATGCACCCAGCTGCTGGGTCTAAAGTCAGCAGCTGAAAAAGACGGCTGCCCAGCAAGGGCTCACTCCCATTATGTGATTGATGATGGGCAAAGAACACCACCAGCCTCAGAGGTGTCTTGTACAGGGACACATCACTTATAACATGTCTGATGTTTAATTTCTTTGTGATCTCCTCTGGGGTAAACATTGGAAACAGCCAGAAGCACAGAAGTCTCTCTCTCTAAGATGTTCTTCACTTCTGCTGTGGCTGTGCTGCATGTGCAGGAATGCACATTCCTGCTGGTCCCCTGAAGTGCAGTTGAACAGCAGGGTCACTGCTGTGCTTCACAAGCACCCACTGCACAACAAGTGCTCAGCTGCCATTGTAGAGTTTAATGAAAGAACCTCTGTAACACAATTACACAGCAAGGACAATACATCCCTTCCTGTCTTTCAGGATTAATTGTAAAACAAAGGTAAGCTGCAACTCACGACTAATACAGCATTACTTACACATATCTCATTGTCAATCCTGAACTCTGCAATTACAAGGTGCTCATTAAACTCTGTGAAGTTTCTACTTTTTCTCACAGTAGCAGTAACTTACAGGCTATGGACTGCTTTATGCCTGCTCGAGGTGGGTATGTCCACTTGATTCTTAAATCAAACTTGACATTAGCACCACATGGTATTTTGGGGTTTTGTAAGGGATTTTGATGGTTTGTTGATTTTTTTTTAACGTAGCTGTTGCAGAGATATCAGCTCAGATAAAATGTTGACAAAATAAATCTAAAATCATGGGGTAGCTCAGACAGAAATACAGAAATACATCAAGACACTCTGAGTGACACTGAATGAAGGAAGACAGAAATGAGCTCAGAGAAAAGAATTATCTGCATCCACAAGAAAAACCAATCTACATTTTAGTGAGGTCTGTCTGCCCTGGCTCCTCTCTAAGGAACTCTGAAGTTCCCTAAAATCCCTTTTTTGGCAACTCTTCCATATGCTGGTATGCTGTTAGCACACAGCAGGGACACAGATTTCCATGATGCAATTTGCTTGTTTTTCCTTAGTCCTTCACTCTGTTTAACTTTGCCTATATGCTTCCCATGGAAATCTCAGCTTCGATGACAGAATTATTAACAGTGGTGAGGGCTGATGGGGAATCTCAGGCAGAGTAAACACAAACACATCCTGGTATAGCACAGTGTTTGTTATTGCATGTGTCATGGTAAAACTTTATGAAAAGAAAAAGAAATGTTCCACTTCTTATAAAGCCAGTCTCGTGGGACACAAAGTATTCCATCAAGAAGTTCTAAGGGTAAATAAGATTTTTGGCCCTAATGAACTGATTTTTTTTACCACTAATGTCCAGAAATGTATGTGACACAATAGCAAGATTTACAGTCAAAGCACTAAGCAGGCAAGAAAATACCAAAAATGGAACAACCATGTAACTTTCCACTCCTTTTTATTAATTCTTCATGGGTACTGTGAAAGTCTTTAATGACTTTATCTCAGATGAGCTTTTCCACTGGGCCCCTACCCCATTCATTGCACATAAGACCAGGTATGTATTCAAAACTCCAACTCAATGCCCCTGTTCAATGGCAGCTCTACACCATTTTTGTCATGACTGATTCGAACTCTGCACAGTTTGAAATCATTGTTGACTTTTTTCTGAGTTCATCATGATTGTCCTTATGCACTTCAAGAGGGACCTGTTTTCATTAGACTTCAAGAATATTAATATCCCTATTTTAAATACAAGGAACTGGGGTTAAGGGAGATATTGTTAAATACACCATCAGCTTTGAGAGCCCAGTGTGTTATGCCCATGATTTGATCCTTCTGGAACATTTTGGTAGCACCTCTGTCCACAGTTACACAGACACTCATGGGCTGTGTTTGCTGAAGAGGAGAACACTTTATTGGGAAAGGAACAGTTTACTGGCCCAGGACAGCAGATGTGAGGAGTCAAATCTGTCAAACAGATGGAGTTTCTTGTTGCCACTGCTGGTGGGAATCTGTTGTGAATATCCTTGCAGTGACATCTTCCTCTGGATTGGGTAAGGCTCTTCTGCTCAGTTCCTATATTCCAGATGGGCTGTGATTCTGTGTGAACACCCCAGCAAACATAATTTATCACTACTTATATATCATAACCTTATATAAGACATTTCCAAAATAAATACACTAAAAGGACTAGCCCATATAATCAATTCTGCACTTGCAAGAATCATTTCTGTTTACTATTTACAAGTGTCTTATCTAAGCACAATTTGATCACTTCCAGGAATCTCCTGCCTTGTCATTCCACCCAGGATCATTGAATCATAGCCAATTAGAACTAAAAAACTTGATTTTCATACATTTAACTCATCAGTAACTTCAGGTCCATAAATCTTGTGACCAGTTGCCACAGATTTCAGCCGAAGATCCCAGTGCTTGACCTTTCTCCTTCTGATCCCCAAGCCCCAAGTGTTACATACCTCATCAAAGAGGACCACTGTGGTCAAATTACAATTTGCCACTCTTAAATAAAAATATGATTCAAGGCTTAGTGAGAATCAGCTTTGTGCAGGTGGCCCTCTGGTTAACCAGGAAATCTTGTTTAAAACAATTTAATTGTTTTACAACTTCCCCTAACACCCAGCCCTCCCAGGGGTGAGACAGAGCTTCTTCCCCTCTTCCTCTACACTGCGTTAGTAACAAAATGAGAGGGTCTGGGAACACTAACAATTGTCATTCTGCCTTTGAGTATTTGCAAACAAACGGCAGTGTCAAAGATCAGGAACCCAGGGGCCTCTGCTTTGGCACTGACTCAGCAGCATGGGGAACAGGCTGGATGCAAATCACAACAACACAGCAGAAGAAGCAGAGGAAGGATGGAGTTTAATATAATTAGAACCTGTGGGAGAATTCATCTCCTCAGTCTCCAGGAGGCCACAGAAATTAAGATCTCAGATCTTTGACAGATCCAGGCAATTTTGCAGAGATGAAACACCCCAACAGGAACTAAGAGCCACAGCTGGCACCTGCCTTTCAAGGCAGGAAAGCCTCTTTCTGTGATCTGCTTCTTAGAAAACTTCCCAGGGTGACATGTAACAAAGTACTCTCATTCCCTGGGCTTAATCTTCTTCACATTTGCAGCTGACAAGGGCAAAGCTCCTCACAAACTCAATCAGGAGAAAAGAATATTTAGCACTTGAATAGCTACTTACCTTTCCCTATGCATAATCAAGTCTGGATCACCACAAAGTGTTTAAGCACACAGAACCTTGGGCTCAGTTCCCTGCTTTTGCTCAGAGACTTTGAGAAGTCTCATAGGCCCAAAACTTTCAAGTTAGTTAAGAATCTCATAGTTTTAATGATTGCTTTCCTCTGGATCCCATTTCACCCATACACCTTTGAAGATCAAGGCTTTACCCACTCTGCTTCAGCTTCCCCTCTCAAAGATAAAGGCAGCGTTCCCTGATCTGAAGGCAGGTTAGGGACAATAAATGCACCATGACTTGTAGCAAGCTTGGTAACCTAAAAGGCAGCCAGGAGACTGAGGGAGTTCTGCATATTATTTTTAACAAGCATTTTATCTTATATGCATGCATTGCTGCCCAGGATGGCTGGGTAAATTAATAAAAAAAAAATACAGTGATCAAGTCCTGGAAAAACAAAGGGGTGGTGTAGTTCATGGAAAGGTCCTACTGTCCTCCACAGTCTGTTCTTCCCAAGCTTACAGCAGGGATTTAGGGAATGTTTTAGCACAGCTGCCCTGTGGTGAAAAGACTTTAGTGTTGGTGGATGCTCTGCAGGCACATGGACCCCATGGGACGTGTAAAAGAGGGAAGAATATGTCACTACAGACTCTCATGCATTGAGATGGAGTTTCCTAGACTGACTGAGATTTATGAGAATCCATTAGGACATTTATGGTTGGCATTAGCCAAATATACCCACAGCGGTGCGCTCCTTTCCTTATTATTCAGTTTGTCATGGATGAAAAGGAAATTATTAGTTTTGAAGAGGCTGTCACAGTATAAAATGAACTTTTAGTCACCAAGTGAAGCCAGACTGTGGCTGAAAAGTGCAGCCTTTCAGAGACAATCTAAGATGGAGAGATACTGTGATGGAGCACAAACCTCATGAACCCAGGCCTGATGTCTTCAGGCTGCAAGAGAGGGAGTGCAAGGTGAGCTGCTCTCTTAGACATGTTTGCACTGCATCAAATTTTTAAAAAATGGATGTTAATGTGGCATTTATCATTTTTCCATGTTAAATCCTTTCTCCTACAGGTCTAGGTTGTCCTCAGGTTTTCATGAAAGGAGCTGTTGTGAGCTGTAGGAAGGGACTGGTCCATGGCATGGGGTCCTGCCCTCTGGCATGGAGTCAGCTATTACTTTAATGAACAGCAATGGTCACTGTGCCTGCCAAAAGAAGAGAAGGCCAGCTCAGAGCACCATTAAACATAAAAAAGCACTAGACCTCAGGAAATGGGACCACAAGTACATAATACTTTATGGACAGATGCTGCTCAGCAGACAGCTCCCCTGACCAGAGGAGATTAATTTAATGCATGTATATGACACTCCCCTCTTAAAGCATCACTCATATGAGCACAGGGCTCTTCTCTATTCTTTTGACTTTGTGCCAGAGGGAGAGGACAGCCAAGCTGCCCAGCTTTAAGAAAGACAGACCTTCAAACACACTATCACCAGATTTCTGCACTAACATATTTTGTAGCAGGGCTGCTAAACTCTAAACCCATGGGCCAATTTGTGTTTTAATTCATACAGCAAATTGCCTTGTGACAAACTCAGTATTAACTCATTTATCATCCCTTTTTTCTGCTCAGCTCACCAGCCACAGCTTTATGTGCTGCCTAAATGCTGAACTATAGATAGCTTGAGAGGTAGAATCTGAAATGAAAAATGAATGCACCTTACAAACTTAGCACCTTGAGCAGGGACCTTGTCAAGCTTTACAAACTAAGCAGAATTGGGTTAGACCTGCACTGAAAGGAGAGCTATGAAGAGGAGGGGCAAGAGAAAGCAGAAGGTGACATTGAGCTTTGCTTCCACCAGGACAGCGGGGACAAGGTTCCCTTGTGTAGCCCTGGTGGGTGTTGAAGAAAAGCCATCAGCTGTAGCATGGTAATGTTAATAACTTTGGTTTGAAGGCATTAGAGGAGAGTTTTGCACTGATGCTTTTTATGATCGCAGGGTGGGGTTTTTAACCAGATCATGCACTCACATTGTATCCACTTTTTGCAGTATTTGCAGTCAGATTTGTACCTTCTGACAAGGGAGGCAGAAGTGCTCATGTCTATGGCAAAGCCCAGTGCTGTCCATCTGAAACATCTCAGAATCACAGAATTATCTGAGTTGGAAGGGAATTTAAATCCCCAGTTTAAAAAGCCCAAAACCCCCTGCAAAGTTCAGGGACACCTTCTGCTAGAGAGATTGCTCAGAGCCCCATCCAACCTGACCTTGAATGTCTTCAGGAATGGGGCATCCATCACCTCTCTGGGCAATCTCTTCCAGGGTTTCATCATCCTCACTCTAAATAACATTTTCCATTTATCTAAGCTAAGTCCAGCTTCCTTCAGTTTAAACCCATTACCCCTTGGCCTATTGCAGCAGGCCCTGCTAAAAGGTTTGTTCCCATCTCTTCAGTTGTGTGTCTGTTTCTAATAAAATAAAGTAAAAATGCAGCTGCTGCAGAGCTGAGACACCAAGAACCTGCTGGGCTTAAAAAGTAAATGTGCTAGAGGCAAGGAACAAAGCAAAAACAAAGAAAAATAAGTACAAAAATGCTGTGATGTCTGCAAGCATGCACAAGTCTGAAAAGAAAAACATACTATTCCTTGGACAATTATATTTTTTGACCTATTTATCTTTTTAATATTTAGATTTTTTACATTGAAATCAGCCTCTTTGCTGCCATTATCACATTCCCACATTTTAGTCTGATTCCCTCTGCCCTTTTCTCCTATTGCATTTCAACCTTCTTCCAACACTTCGGAGGTGGGAGAGAAAACCTTAAAGACAGAAATTCCCACAAGATTCCTGATTGCTGGTGTCCAGAAAGAGGAAGGAGAACTGAATGAGTTTCTCTGGTGAGGAAAACCTGTGATGGGAATTCCCCTGCTGAAATTGTACTGCACAATTCCAAAAGTCCCAAACCTGTCAGTGCCCAGCCATCACCAGGCTCCAGGTGCCAAAAGCCACAGGCAGAAGCTCAGATCACAAACTCTGACAGCCAGACTCCTGCTCTCTTGGGAGAATGACCCCAAGGCTTTATCTGGTGGGAACTTTGTCATGGCTCTTTGGGTCCTCTCCACCCACCAGCTCAGCCTCAGAGGGCGCTCTTCAATCTCTTTTGAGTTCTGTTACTGTTAGAAATTAAACTTCGCCCTCTAGGGATTTTTCACTCCTTGTGTGATGAACCTTCATGCCTATTTGTGCTATGCCACGAAAGCAGGCTTTCCCATAATTTCCTGCTCTTCTTTATGATTAATTTCCTCTGCTAATCAGCAGAAAAACAACAAAACATCTTTACCAGGAAAGAACTCTGAAAGGCTAAAACCTGAAAAGTCCTCAGCTTTCACTTGAAGCTCTATGCCATCCCCAAAGTCTGGTTTCTACTTCCACAAAATTCAAGAGGTGTTTAAATCCCCTGTTGCAATCTATACCAAGCTGACCTCCTTGGCATGCAAACTCTTATATAACAAGAAAATGCCACTGTGCATAAAATTAAAAAGGATGGATGGCCTCAGTAATAGACATGACTCCAATTCTTACCAGCTTCCTCAGCAAATCAAGTTATGTCACTGAGGTAACTTTTCAACATTTCCCACTAACAGGAACAGCAAAGTCCTCAGAGAGTTGATCTGGCATAATAGCTGACACAAAACACATGGGACAATTCATCACACTAAAAACTGCACACAGGTAAACTGCTTTCTCAAATGGCTTGGGACAGTCCTCAGAATAACACAGACGTCAAGGGAGAAAAAAAATTGCTGAAATACAGACTTTGAATTATTGCCTCTCGCAACTCAGAAATTTAAAATGGAGCAAACAAGGGAATCCCCCAGTGCACCTCACCCCAGTGAGGGCATCCATGAAAGTTTGCAAATGCTGAGCTTTTTGGCTGAAGAGTAAACCTCAGCAAAAGGAAGGACATAAATTTTTGCAGGTGCAGTGAGTTGAATGGGACAGAGAGGTGGGAGGGGTGCTATGGGAAGCAGCAAGAGCAAATTTTGGGGTAGCAAAGGGAGGAAGGAGCCTGAAGTAGGGGAATGGGACCTCAGTGAAGAGGCAATCCCAGCTGCCTGCTTGAGCAGTTTTCCCCACAGCAGCAAATTCATCCATTTTACTCCACACTGCTGCTGAAGCACTGCATGGTGGGGAGAACCCAGACAGTGCTGTGAACTTCTTTAGAACACAATTGTGCTGTTAAAATACCACATATTTTATCTTGACAAAACTGCTCCCCTGTGTAAGAGATGCTGATGCCATCATGGGAGGCTTAGAAAAGTATCTGATGGCACAATGAGCCCAGAGAGAGAAAGAGAAAGGATGAAGTAATCACTTTGTGAGCTGTTAAATGCAGCCCCTGCAGAGTATAGGGTTTTCCTGGGTGAATACATGTCATTTTTCAGATTTTTCTTCCAGACATTGGAAAAAACATAAATATATAAAAAAATTCATCATTTTGACTTGACAAAACATGGTTTTCAACTAATCCAAATTCTCTTCAGGTATGCTTTGTCCTATTATTTAACTTGGCAGATAATTACAAACCAAGCGCTCTTGCCCACAGATTTGCATCCTAATGGTGAACTTCTGAAGAGGTCTTTGCCATTTTTTATTATTATCTTTCAAAGCAATCTAAAAAATCAGATACTTGTCCATTGAATACACTATATATCTAAAATCTGATGCCACTTTGGAGATCTCAGCCTATTTTTTAATTATCATTATTTTTGTCAGGAGTGTGGTATTCCACAGTTTTAAGTCTAATTTTGTTCTGGACAAAAATCACATTGTCTTATAACTGTGGTTATCTCCTTAGTATACAAGATATACTTAGATATTATATGTTTATATTTTTAAAAAGAAAAGCAATTGGTTTTGGACAGGGAGCAGTTTGGTTTGGGTTTATCTAAGAAATACCTACAAGAATTATGTGGAGTGACAGATTCGGCTTGTGGGATATGGCTTGAGGTACAGAGAAAAGGGAGGGGAAATTCATGCCATGTTGAGCCCAGGTAAAATCCCAATTTACAGAACTGTAGAATCTTTAAGGATGGAAAAGACCTCTAAGGTCATTGAGTCCAATAACCAACCCTACACTCCCACCTGCCCAACCCACCCCATCTCCAAGCACCACATCCACTCATCTGTGAACACTTCCAGGGGCTGTAATCACACCACTTCCCTGGACAGCCTGTTCCAATGTGGGACCACCCTTTCAGTGAAGAAATTTTTCCTAATATCAAATCTAAATATCCACTGGGAAAATCTGAGGCCTTTTCCTCAGGTCCTGTCACTTGTTACCTGGGAGAAGAGAGTGACCCCCAGCTGGCTACACCCTCCTGTCAGGAAGCTGTAGAGAGTGACAATGCCTCCCTGAGCCTCCTTTATTCACGTGCATTAAAAAACAGCTGCATTGAAAGCTCTGCTTGGGGCCGCCCCTTTCTTTGGATGTTGTTTGCATGTCCAGGTGCATCTTGGCAGAGGTGTTTTCCTGGCTGTGTGCTGAGGAACAGGAAAACTTGTCATGTTTGCTGTGAGCAGCTTTGTTCAAAACCCCCATCCATCACTGCTGATGAAACAAAATAGAACAAAACAAAAATTTGAACAAAATTCAAAACATGGTATGGAAAAAAATCCATGAGAAAGCCTGGTTGAGCCAAGCCTGGATTGGAACCAGGTCACTTCTGCAGTCAGTGAACAGAGGCCTTGAATGAAAGCTGTTGGTGGCCCAAGGTCAGATCCTTACTTAGCAAGTGTGTCCTGCAAGTATCAGGCATTCTGTACACCTCAGAGAAGACCTGCAAAGCACTTTGCAAAGCACAGATGAAGCCCCATCATATTCAATAAAGTTATCAGTGGAATTCATAGAGGAAACAGCTGTTGAAATGTGGAGTTTTGTGGCAGTGGTCACACATTGCCAACAGTCAGTGATCCTCTGCTATGTCATGACTGGTTTCCTGAACCCTTTGGAAGCAGAAACTGTGAAGATTCATGCTCTTACCCTGCCATGTTTCCCCTCCTATGAAGCTTTTCCATTCAAACTTTGGGAGGCACCCATGGCAGGCTCTTGCATTCACTGCACATCCATCACAACACCAAGTCTGCCTTTGTAGACCAATGGGGATCCATTGGGAAGGGACTCACAAGGATCATCAAGTCCAGCTCTTACAGAGATCAGTCCCACAACCATGGCATTATTTACACCATGCTCTAACAACTGCTAATCTAAAAGCAGCTATTTAATTTAATTTCTTAATCAATACATCAGAAATACAAAACACCAGTTAACTAACCAACACAGGAAGAATTTACAGCAGCATTAGGTCCTAAATATGAATATTAAACAACCAGATTCTTCCGTGAGTCAGAATTTTGACCCCAGTCCCTCAAAAAGGATGAAATATGGAGTTTGCCCCTCGTTTACTGGAACTGAAGTGTCCTGTTGAATAATTAATAAATCAGGATGAATTTAAATAAATTTCTGTCAGTTTTGTTTTAAAACCAATGGATAATAATTTTGACCATATATTATACACTGTACTGTCAGATTATTACTCACAGCTATTGTTTACCATGGCATTGCAGATGATTTTTTCAGTGGTGACAGTACACAAAACACAGACTCTGCTTTTACCAGCCCCTCCTGGGGCAGGAGCTGGGGGCAGCCAAAAGCACAAACATGGCCAGCCAGCCCAGCATGCACTGAGCTGCACTGATTCCCTCCCCATGCCTCCCAGGGCTGTGCCCAAAGCTTGGTTGTGTGGTCAGCCCAAGATCACCTGGAAATGTTGTGACACAAAAAGAACAGGGAGCAGGGCTTCCCTGGGTGACAGCACTCTGGTCTTGGGATCTTCCTTCATCATTTCAAAGGAAACCTGGAGAAAGGCAGCACTGGCAACTCCAGTGAATATAAAACATTACAGAGAGGTCACCAAGAGCCCCATTATTCATACTTCTCCCCTAGCTGCTACCTCTTCCCTGTAAATCTTCAGTTCAGCACCCAGATGTATCCTTGACAGTCTGAATTCAAACTGGGACCAATGCAGCAGATAAGAGAATACAGATCTCTGAGCATATTTGTTCAAACTAATTCATTCCCTTTCATGTCCTTGACATTGAGATAGGGTGGAAGAAAACTTGTCATTTGATGACACATTACTTTTTCCCATCTCCATGCATCTTCCCCAATGCTTATTCAATAGTTACATGACTTGAATTCATCACATCAAGTGTACACTAAAATTGAATTAAAACAATTTGAGTCAGAAAGCATACAGATGCTCACATGTTTTCCATAGCTAAGGATATCCTGTTAGAAGTGCACAGCTGCAAATTTTGAAACATTTAAAAAGAAAATTGCTTTACATGGGGGAAGGAGAGAGAGGAAAGATGCCTGATTTTAAACAATTCATGTTCTACATTATGCTGTTTGGTGTATTTTTTAAGTTTTAGAAAGGGGAATACTGGGTAGAAAGAAGGAAAATTCCATTAGTGTCTCCAGAAAGGGTTTTAAAAATTCTCTATAAAGCATTTTAGCACTGAAAAGCATTCTTCTAGACACATTATGCAGGGACAAATTAGACACATTCTTAGTCCACTGAGAATTTAAAATAGAATTAAAGAACACATGTTTACAGCAGCTTTAAGAAAGAGATTTTTAATCAAATGAAGGTAACAAAAAAACCCAAAAAAACAGCACTAGGATCAGATTATGAGCTTGTTCAAATTGGTGGTGAGACCCCAACCATGAATTTCTGATCAATTTCAGTTGCGTTTTTACAGATATTTGAGTGAGAGAGGGACAGATAACTTTGATTTACTGTTTATTTAATGGCATGAGAAGCTGACCAAAGGCAGAACTCAGAATACACTCAGCAGAAGAATATCAGGGAAATCGACCTGACAGTAAACAATATTTGCAATCAGGTCCTTCTCCCTGCAGCTCCATGGCTCTATAACAGAGACACAGCAGCAGTGATCATGATGCAGGATTTGCCTCAATGGGCTTTACTTTGAGCCTCCTCTCCTTTGGGGAAAATGGGGATCCCACTTTTTTTTGCACATTCAAGCCTTTTCCTCAGTATTGTCTGTGAGCAAGGGTGTCATTTACTTCTATTGTTTCCAAGATGCTGACACATTATAATCATCTAAGATAGCTTCTAATTCATTTAGTATTGCATACATATAAATAGCAGAGTATCAAAGCATTCTTCTGGCATAATTCCTGATTTTTGCTACACAGAATCACTGTCAGGAGAATGCAGGTGAAAGTTTCAGCTTTGCCAGAAACAATGGCTCTTTTGTCCTTGTTTTCAGAGGTAGCTCAAGAGAAAAGGTGAAAAACTTAATTTCAGCTCTCTGCAGGAAAACTGCTGTGGAGTTATGCTGTCTTTCATGATATTTGTCAGTGTGTTTCCTTTTCACAGGCTGCAAGTGAAGAAAAAAGTTGAGAAACTGAGCAGGCTGGGAACCTGTGGGAGTCCCCAGCCCTTTGATCCTTTTTACTCTTCCAGCCAACCAAACAGCTGGCTGAATACTGGTTCACTTCCAGGAGTAAGTGGGTATTCAACCAGCTGAGTCTTTTGTCCACATCTTTGTTCTTTCCAGGCAAACAGTAGCAGGGAGAGATCTGTTCCTTTCACTCATCCATGGCAACAGAAAGATAAAAGTGTCCAAAACACTGCTGTAAGCAGCTTTTCCTTCCTACAACCACAAATCGGGGCACAGTGATCTTCTCTAAGGAGTGACATCATCATATGTGTGTTTTTAAAAGCAATTTTTCTCATGGATCCAATTGATTTAGGTGATTACTTATCTGCAGGGAATGGAGGATGGTCCCTGTGAGGAGATCTGTGGCACCCAGCTGGACCAGACGGTTGTGCCCATTTCAGCTGGCAGAGTTCCCTTGGCCCCAGAGTTCCCTGGCCTTGGCAGAGACAAAAGAGAGCAATGCCCCACTGACACAGGTGTGACAGCAGCTCTGGATGCCACAAGGCCTCTGGAGATGGACTGGACCATCCACACCAAAACCTCCTCCTCTGGAAAATGCACCACAGGGTGTTCAGTGAGTGTGTATGTCCAGGACAAGGGTGTCTGGCACCACAAGACAAGAACAAATGCAAGACTCAGCAGTCTCATACAGCTGACACATATTAAATCATCAGCCTGACCTGCAAATACACCCAGGATTAATCCCTAACGGCATTTTTATCCAGTTCTAACTTGACTTGGTATCAATTAATTCGGGACATATAACAAGATCACAGCAGGAGATGAAATGGCTGAATCTTCACATGCCCCAGTTCTTAACTATTGAATTTTCTAATTAAAAGATGCATAAATAAAGAAGATATCCAAGAGCTTCTAAGTTCTTTTAATTAGAACATACAAAGCAAGCCACACAAGAGCATCCAGAGAAATGACAGCAATGCTAACCAAATCTGGATTCATTAAACAGTTGCTTACAGCAACTCTCCCTCTCTTCATATAGATTAGGATAAAAATTGTCTGTAAGTGACAATTATGGCAATAACTATCTGAATTATCTGAAATATCTGAATAACTGAATTATCTGAAAGCTAGCACCTAATTCCTTAGTATGTGCCTTCATAAAAAAGGGTTTGCTGTCCATAGTGTAGAGAAGAGCCACTTGGATAAAAGGAGGCAGAATATGTCACCTGAAATGTCCTGGGTTATCTCACTGGCCTTGAGAAAGCCCAGAGCAGATTCCAGCATCTTAGTTTCTCTTTAGACCCCATCTCATTTTTCCTGCTTTACCTTGGATATGCCAGGACTTCCCATACTGCACACCTGTGTTTGGGCAACTGAATCATTTCCACCAAGCAGCACTGCATGCTTAGGCAATGCTGATAACTCCAGAATTTTACGGAGTCAATACTGGATCCTGACCAAAGATATTGGTCACTGCTGACATTCCAAAGTAAACCCAATTACATATATATTCCAATTAGTGACAAAGGAAATCTATAACATCCCCAACAAACATGGTTCATTCCAAGATAATGTTATACCTCTCAAAGTACACTTATAGTCTCCATTTGAGGAACTACTTCATTTACTCGCCTAGAAATGAAACAATTGATATGAAAAAGCTCTGTGATGTCATAAATTGTCTCACATAAGAGACAGTGAAAGGCTGAACAACTTCCAGCTGCCTTTTCCAACAAAATAGAAGGGATAACATAAAACCAGCGAGTTAAAAAAGATTAAGAAAAAATGAGATCATTCCTTACATGCCATGCTTATAAGTGGCTGTAGATAGAATAAATTAAATAATGGGAGAAAAAACAGATGGGCTTTACAAAAAAAAAGAATCTGGAAATTACTGAGCCAAAAGTCTTAGAAAACGGGGGAAAGATCCTGGGGAAAGATCAGGATACAGTTAACCTTAATCTCTTTCTTTACATCCATTTCAGGTAAGGATTGGGAAGAACATCCTGAGCTTGTAAATATTTTCTGATAAGGAAGACTCTTAGATTAGCAAAGTGCAAGTGTAATAAATACAGCATGTGTCCTTTGGAAACAAAGAAATACTGGTGACAGTAATGACCTAAATGTGTCCTGATTTCTTTTCTCAATTATTACGCTACACAATCTACATCACAGGCTGCAAATCAGCAGGATTGCAAAAGACCTAAGACTTCCTAAGGAAGGAGGACTTGTAAGGAAATACCATCCAAATAATTTTTTTCCCCTTGACAGATGTCTCAGTTGCAGGCAAATTTCTTGATATTTTTGTGACCTCACAGGTGAGATTCTACACATTTTCTCATTTTACAGGTCACAGTAGAAGGATTATGGGACCGAGCTGCAGCTGGGAATGAGCCTTGACCAGTGGGACTCCTCTGAAATGTCTCCTGCTGTCAGCCGGCTGCCCACAGAGCAGGAAGAGCATGGTCCTATGCTCCCAAAGCAGAGGACAGGGATTGGAAAAGAATTTGAGTCTCCTGACCATCACCTGGGATTAGGCTGGTCCATGGCTCATTTTTATTCAAATCCCTTTCTCTTCCAGGAGAGCAAACATATCCTGTCCCAACAAAAGAGAAAGGATTGGGAACTGGTTACATCATGGAGATATGTTGTTAGGTATTTCATAGTGTCTGGGACACAAAGGAACCCACAGGAATTTTGAATTTCTAAGTTTCCCTGAAATGAGCAGTTCTTGCAAAAATCCAATCTCCTCACCCAGGATTTATGAATAGTTTAATTTATATGCCTGTGCTACCACCCTGCTTATCCAATGCACCTTCCATTTCTACCCTTTCATGTACACCCTCAGATCTACATGATCCCTCTGCTAGTGCTCAACTGGTCAAACCTTTGACACACCTAATGGAAAATTGATTCCCACAAGTCAAAGTGGAAAAGCTAAATGCTCTACCTATCCTCAGAGCTGGACTCTAATCCCCACAGGAAAGGGCTAGAGAGAGCAGTGTTTAAGCTGCAGGAGTCAAACACCCAATTTGTGGTTATGCAGCACCCAACACGACGGGCATTCCCATTTCCATTCCTTCCTTTGTGCAGCACTGTAACAGAAATAAATAACAATAATAATATTGCAGCACTGAGCTTGCTGTTCCCTGCCACTGCTTAATAATTTCTCATTATTATATTAAGGAAATCCAAGTGTGTGCATGTTCTGTAATTAGTCATCTCTCTGCCATGTGGCACAGCCAGTCCTTACACTCTCCCCAGTGATACAGATGTTAGCAGGGAAGCTTACAAATGCATTCCCCTTTAAAGGCAGACTCTATACATTTAATTTCTTTTAATTATCCTCATTTTTAAATATATTAAATAACAGTACCTTTCACATCTGATCCTCCTATAATTTTATCTAATAGCTCCCCACACCTTCAAAAGGGAAACCTTTCACTTTAATTGCATATTAGAGCTTATTTTTGGAGAGGCATACAGCTATTTATTAATTGAGCTATTTCATCTCAGAGGCAAAGCAGTCCAGCATTCACTGAGTTAAGTGCAGGGTAGCTGCTGCCACTGCCTGTGACACACTTAGTTTCTCAGAAATCTATATCCTCCAAATTCCCCTGAGTAAGTCTAGAGCCTCTCGACCAGCATGAGCCCAATGATGGAAAATAGGATTTTTGATACAAAAAAAGTCATGTTTGGTCTCTGATTTCTACTCTTGAAGCTCCTTCAGCTAAGCTTATCATCACTGCCAGTGAGATACATGCCTATTTATCAGTAAAGAAAGAGTCTGACAATGTCGGCAAATCTGGTATGCTATAGAACACCTGGCAATGTAAAGCATGATTATGTATGCAAGCAACTCCTAAAAATACCACAGCTCTTAACAGAGGGTTCATTACCTAGACAGATGAAGCAGGTTTTTCCCAAGACAACCAACATCAGTAATAAAGAAAAGGAATTAATTCTGCTTATTTTGACTAAAGAGAGGGGAGGGAAGAGGGAAGTGAAGAGCAGCCAGGAAAAGAGATACTAGATAAAAGGAATGAAACAGCCCCTGGTGAGAAAATTGTCTTATTAGGTGTTATAGGCTCATTGGTGCCTGTATGATGTCTGCATCTGAAACTCCTGCCAGTAAGTCTGCAGTGCTCAGAGTTTTGTACATTATTGACTGATTTCCTGACAGATAACATCAACCATCTGTGTCCCCATGAGGCCACTCTGCCCAGGTGTGCTTCTCACAGCCTCTTCTAGAGAACTGGCTGAATTGGGTGTCAGTCAGAAGCTCCTGACTTGGAGGAGCAATGGCAAAAACCCAAAGAAGCATCACAGGCTGACGTGATGGGGCCCAGCATGGCCAAAAATGCTCTTAACAAGAGCAGGAGTTGCCCTGAACAGTTCCACAAGGTCATGAGTCATTTCCTAGGCAAAACCAGACCCTGCTGCAGCCAAAATTAACTTTAAATCTGTGCAATCCTTCCCAGTGCCTTCCCCAGGCTTTTGGACTTGCCTTTGGGCTTGGCCATGACAATGCACTGCCCTTGAGGAATTAACACCTGCTCTGCTACCAGGAATGAGCAGCTGGTCTTCCACAAGGAGGGACTGCCAGCAAACAAAAGGATTTTCCAGCATGTCCCACTAAAATGACTTTTGGCAGGAAAATGAGAATCTTCCACAATGGAGCCATTTTTAAGGGATGCCTGTACCAATTTCAACAGAAACAAAACTTTTGATTAAAATGCAAAAGGCAGAGAGAGACAGCAAAAAGAGATTGGATTATAAACTCCCTCCAGCAACCAGGTTCTCCTTGGCCTCTCCAGCTTCTTGTGGGAATTGCTCACTTTGCATTCCCAACCACTGCTGACCTGGAGAAGAGAGGGAGGGAGAGGCTGTGCATTTGCTACCATGGCCTCTTTCACTCCCCATCAACCCCAGGTGCTGTCACACCACCTGTGACATGATTCCACAGTCCCCACATGGAGATCAGGGTAATTTTCACTCTCCTTTTATGGTTCTTTTTCATGTAACAAAGTAAAGCTTCAAGGTCAGGTCCATGATTTCAACCAGACAGAGCAGGAAGAATTTCAGGTCCTGTCTCTCATCATTGTTCCATCACCTGAGAAAACTCCCTCTCTAAAAAGGTCCTTTAATTGTGATAAGAGGCAGGGAAGTCTGGCCTCCCACACACTTTTCCAAGCGGGAAATCTCTTCTGTAATAGTTTTAGTTTCTTCTAGAATTATGTAAGCATTTATATTTCAGTTCGTTCTAACTTCAGAATCGCAATGTCCTTTCCAACCTTTTATAATTTTGCATGAACATAACCACCTGTTTTACTCTAGTAATAGCCACAATTTCTCTTTATTCAACAAATTACATGAAATTTAAACAGTTTCTTGATTTCCTTTCTCCTCATGACAGCAAAACATCTAAAAGAACAAGAATTTTCTTTAAAAAACTTCTACTGTTGACCCATGATACAGTTTTTTGTCTGGGAAGGACTGCTCATCAAGATGCATTGGTATGAAAGGGCTCTGTGCTATGGCTTCTCCTCTGGGTGGGTTAGATCTCTGGTGTAGGAACAACATAGAGAATCTCTTCAGAAAATTTAAGGTATCCGAGAAAAGCTGAATTTCCTGGACATTCAATGCACATTGTTTGCATTATACATGCACCAGTAGTCCTGGTTTGACCACAGGACCAAAAAATGATTGGTTAACCTTGTCCTTCAGAGTATTCTGGAGTGAGGCAGAGAGCAGACAGAGAAATTAACAGTTTCAGTGGTGGTAACCAGCTTCTCACTTCCCTTTTCTCATGGTGCCAGATATAAGATTATCACATGGCAGGGATGGGACCAAAAAAGCTGGCTGGATGTAGAGAACCACTCTAAATATAGTATTTTGCTGCTGCACTGCTTTTCCTTATGGGACACTTCCATGTCCCTTAACCAGGTTATCTTTTGTCCATTGCAGCAATGCTGGTCCAAGCAAACCAGAGAACAGCCCCATCATACCAATGCTCACAGACATTTCCTAAAACCTGCCTACATCTCCCCTTCAGTAATTCCAGCCCATTACAGATAATTATACCACCTTAAACCATCCTCTGTGATTCCCCTTCCTTCTTGCTGTTTACACTTCTCAGGGATGCATGGGTTGCCCACAGCAAGAACTTCACTCTGGCTCATTAATATTTAAAACCTCCAGCAAAATGTTTAAATGTTTACAAGGTTACCTTTCTTTTAAGCCAACATAAAGTATGAGTTTTTCTGTGTGGTTGGATATTGTGATAATTCAAAAATACAGACACTGACAGAAAAATGGAAGACTACAATAAAACGGATAGAAAGAGATTCCAGGATTGCTAAAATGAAGCAAAGGTTTTCTGTATTTTTATCTCTGAATTAGCTGGAGTGATTTCTATCTTAAAACTTACTTTACTCAGAATCAAATAAAAGGACATCTGGGCATTCTGGTCTGTGCTAAAGGTTTGCTGTGGTCAAATTATATTCAGTATGAAGAATCAAGTCTAAATTGTGACATACACTGAGCATTTTATAAAACGAGACAAGATATTCTGTCTGCTCTGTTCCTCCTACCTCTCTGTGTGTTTCCTAATCTGGTGCAGTCATAAACTCCTGTTGTTTTAGTTATGCAGTTTGCTAGCAAGGATATTCTGGAACAAAAGAAAAGCCCCACTGAACCCCCAGGAGACACCCAAATTCTCTGTTTCAAGCTCTCCCATCAAAAATTAAAAAGAATACTGAAACCAGAAGCTTTTTTTCCATACAGACACTGTCCTGCTTTCCACAAATCCTTGAATGTCTGATGCTACCCAGGTGTTCAGCTGTAAGATGAGAGTGCAATGAGACACCTGCACAGAGCAGACCTGTGCCAGAGCTGCAGCTGGCAGGTGCCCACAGCTCATCAGATGCTGCTTGCTGGGGCAGCAGTAAAAGCAAGGAGAAAGTTTCCACATTTGCCAAGGAAATCAAACTGAGTGAAGCAAATAAACTGGGTCAGCCAAGAAAAGAAACAAGCACACGAAGGTCAGCCATGGTCCAGAGGATGCTGAAGATGTCTGTTGTCTGTTCAGTCAGCCACAAAACCCTTCCAGCCTGGACACCACTGCTCTGCACCTGGATTGCACGAGCTGCTGATCTGCTGGCCCGTCAGTGGTAAAATGGAGCCTTATTTTTGGAGACCACAATTCAGCAGTTCAACTTTGACTCTATTTTGCTGCATTTGCAGCAGGTTTCTGTGAAAATAATGCCTTTCTTAAAATGTGGAAAAGAGGGATTATTTTTCTAATTCAAATAGACACTGCGTAAGGTGTGTGGAGGAGTAAAAATAAATGATACCAAGGACTCAATTAATTTACTCACATATGGGTGTCAAGTGCCACTGGAGATATCCAAGGGAGATCACATAATCTAGAGAGCTCAGGACTGGCTGATTGAAGGACAGGATCTGGGTCTTCCAAAGGAGAAAACTGGGGGTAGCCACGATGCTCTAAAGCATCTCACATGGCCCATATGGCTGAAACTGATGCTGAGGGAGGAGATCACCTCATCTATCTATAAATGTCTGTATCTGAGCGAATTGCCTTGGCTTTTTTTTAAGACTGTGAAGAGAAGCAGGTGCATGTAGATCACAGCTTTCACAGCTTCTCTGGCCTATTTTAGGGTGAGAGAAATATTCCCCAAAAGACCTGTTTCTCTTCATTGATTAGATGGGAAGCTCAGATGTGGGGTAGCCTAGCTAAAATTGGAATTTCTCAACTGCAAGAACATAATGTCATCTGAGCAGAGCAGTATTTCCTGGGGATGGCTATAAAGGTGAAGGCTCCTTTCTACATTCCCCTTCTAGCTGAAGAAAGGCTTGAGGAGACACAAGTTCAAGGTGACACAAGTTCAAGGTGTCAGAGTAGATTTCTGCCTTTGCAGAGATGAATCCTGCCTTTGCATTCACTCAGATGAATATTGCCTAAGGCTTGGGCTAAGCCTGGGGCAAGAAAAAAGTACCAAGAGGAATAAAGGTTGGCAAGGGAAAATGAGAAGTGCTGCTGCAGTGTCTGAGGTCCAGCATTATAAATTAAAGGAGAGAGTGTTCACACTCTGTGGTTCTAAGTGGGATGTGAGCTCACCCACACTTTAAGGTGGGAAATCCACAGGAAGCTTATGGGAAGGAAAAAAGGACGGGAAAAAAAAAGAGAGGAAACTCACATGCAAAGTGAAGTTTGGCTGCTCCTGAATGTCTGTGTTCTGACCCTTCCAAAAGTTTGGGTCAAAGTTCAGAGTAAGTCAGCTTTTTTAATGAATCATTTAGTACTTACAAAATAGTAAAACATCCCACAGCATTAACTTAGCAGTGATTAATGTTCTATAAAAGATTTTTTCATGTGTGGATATATCATGCAATATTTATCACAGCCCCACAAGTTGCTGGGTCATCACTTTTATGATGAACCTCCAGAGTCTCTCATCTCACATGGGTATAAATCAGGAATACTGTGAAAAGGAGGGTCATAATCTATTCCTCCCCTGTGTGGGAGGGTTATAATGTTATTAAAATATTAAGTGTGTAATATTTCACAGTTGGGAACGTGGAAAATTAGTCTTGAGTCTTCTTCATCAAGAATTTAGTGAAGAGATGAGGAATTTTCCACTTCATTTCACTCTGTAAGAAAAGGAATGAATTTCCTTCATTAGGGCTCCTAGTCTGGAGTGTTCCTGCACTCTCACTGTGGAGATTTAGTTAGAAAAGTTTAAACTGAAACTCAGTAATTAACTGCACACACTCTCCTGGTGCATTTCGGGGTTTACTAGAGAGGAGAATCATAACACTCCAACATGACTCCTGGGCAAAAGAGACCAATGTAAAGATACACATGTGAGGCTCACATCAGCCTTTCCAGTTGAGGAATTGCAATTGTACCATGCCTCAGTTTCCCAACCTGTTGTGTGAGAAAAGAAAACACAGGAGAAAAAAATGTGGTTTAGGGTCCATTGCATAACTCCTCAAGGTTTTCTGTCACCTGGATATACAGGTAAATTTTTTTCTCCCTGCAAATATAACTTTCTGAGATACTTGAAATTCAAACTGTCTCTATTTTTCAACATTCCTATGTCTCAGAAGAGTGACCCTGAAACTATCAGCCTTGATACAGTTCAGGGAGTCAGGCAAGAATCTCTACAATGAGATAATTTCCCAGTGAAGTGTTAATTCAGTCCATTTCAGAGGATGATGCAGATTTACCCACTCACCATTGCAAAAAGTAGCCTGGGAGCATGTGTCAAAAATTTGCCCTGGCCTCCTAGTTATATACAATATGAACTGTGTTGTAAAAGGATTTCCTGTGACCTCTTCCCTTATAAATCAATTTTATGATCATTTTGCCTGCCAAACTCAGATCAGCAGCAGGAGAAGAAGGTGCTCAGAGCTAGAGGGAGTCACTTGGTCATGGCTGTTATCAGCTTCAGGTCAAAGGGAGCAGTGATGCTCTTTCCTCCCACCCTGGCTGAGGCATCCTGGCTCCCTGCCTTGATTTCTCAAGATCAGCTGTCAAAGGAGGGGACAAGGCTGTCATTCCATGGAGCTGCTGCCTGGACAGGCTCTGCAGCACCTTCCCCATCTGCTCCTGGCCGAGCCTGCAGGGTGGGACAGCCCAGGTGCCCCCCAGGGCTGCCAGCTCCAGGCTGGGATTCCCAATGGAAACATCTCCAGCAGAGCTGGAAGCAACATGCAGGGACCCAGGGCAGCTGGAAGGGTTCAGCTCAGCCACTCTGGGATCTGCCAGCCCCACAGAGATGCTCCTGGGCATTTCAGGTACCTTTAGACACATTCAGACCTGGGTCTCTGCCCAGTATGAGAGTGTAGACCCCAAGAGCACACTACAGACATCCAAATGTCTACTTCTGAAGCTGAATCATAGCCCTGGGGCTCAATTCATGTGCCTAAATATAGGCTGCTAGTGCCATCTAGATGTTCTGAAATGTCTGAGGACCTCTGAGCATGCCACATCCTTCTGGACAGGCAGCTGGAGCCTGGGCTGGATATCCCAAGGTAGCTCTGATGGCTCAGAGAGATGAATGGTGACCCCAGCATGTTTGGGGAGTGGAGTCGACACTAAAGCCAGTTGCAAAGCTATTCCTAAGTTTTCTGTTTGAGCCCTTTCATGTTTCAGGCACTGTGAATTTAGTTACATATATTCACATATAAAGAAGGCAGATGAGCCTCATTTAATTTATTTTCCACAGAAGTTGAAAGCACTAGTCTGTGCAAGACAGGTTGGTAAAAATGAACTATTTCCTTTGGGTGTAAAAAAAAAATACCTTCAGCAGAAATCAAAAACATTCCCAAAAAATGTTAAACTAATAACATCCCTTTACCTTCATCATGTCTCTTTTCTTTGTCTCACCCTTTCTTTTTCAGTGATGAAAAGGAACCAGAAAGAACAGGAAACAGATGCTGGGATCACAGGAGAAAGCACAAAGCTGCTGATAAAATGAAGGGGGGAAACTGTGGGAAGAAACTGCTTCTCTAAACCCTTCAGATCAATCACAACAACAAAAGTTTCCTTCCAGAGCCTACTGAATTCACAGCAGTGACTTCAACTGTCTGCTTGATTGGTGAAAATAATTTTTTCAATAAACTTTCAGCTACTTTAAGGCTCAGCTAAAACAACATTCAGACAAACTGATCTCTACCAACCTCATAAATGTAATTTCCAGGGTCAAAGGCAGCAGTACCTTTTGCTACAAAAGTCCTTTTGGTTACAACTATTATTTATGGACATTGCAGAAAACCAAATAGGGACTGTCCATTAAATAGGCAGTTCCCAAATAATGAGTTTCACAGTCATGGCAGCACAGATGCCATTTGTAAGTTGTCACCCACTGGTCCACAAAGCACTCATGACTTTATATTCAATGATCAGTATCGGGCTACTTTCTCCAGCTTAGTACCAAGATTCTCTACCTCCCTTTGGTATCTCCCAGGAAAAAACACATCCTTGAATATATCACAGATACATCAATAGGTGAAGCTCACTTAAAGTACTTAATAATAATAGCAAGGAAAATTATTTAAAGCCATTGTTGGACCTTTCCACCAACTGGCAAGTACCAAAACAGTATCAAGCCATTGTGTATCCAAAGGCAGGATGTTCACATTTTTGTTGAAAACTTCATTTTCTTCTAGTTTGTCCCAGGTAAGCTTCCATACCCCAATGTCTGTGTGCTGCAAATGCCCACTGCATTGCAGATTGCATGTCTGTTCTCTGATCTGAGGGAACATGGATGTGAGGGAGGTTAAGGAGCTGCCACCACACCTGTGATCTCTGATAACAGCACCTGGAGTCTCAAAACTTGTTCTCTGTTTCCAGGCTCCCTACAAAGGCATCTGATCAGATGTCACTATGCACTTAATTAGTCACTTAAAAGGGGAAGATACCTCAATATACACTGAAACATACAAGGGGCAATGTGTATGAGTAATAGAGTAAAATGAATGTGGGAGTGTCAGCAAGAGGCAAAACAAACTCTGGTGCTACATCCCATCAGCAATAGGCACAAGCCAAGAAAGAAATATATAAATGAAGTTGTTAGCTATTTGTTAGTTCAGAAAATGCCACATCCCCTCACAAAGGTTTCTCCTCAGAGTCATTAGTTTTCCCTTTGCAACAAAATGATGAGGCAGACTGAAAAACATTGTGTTCCATTCAAGAACAAGTGGTTAGAATTCATGATTAGGCTTGGTGAAGGGGAGAAATGAACATTTCTCCTCTGACAGGAGGGCTACTGCTAAGTTAAGGAGCAGAGAACACAGCCTATAGCTTCTTCTTGGGGTCTAGCAAGGCCTTGGTCTGGAGAGAAAAACAAAACTGGCACCATAATAATCAAAATTATTTAATTCAGATCTAGACAGGAAACAAAGCAATGCATTTGCAGAAGCGTTTTTACCTAATTCATGCTGAAGTTTCCAGAATCTGTGTCCACTTGTTTCCCCAAGCTCCATAGTCTTGATCCCACGAATAAGAATTGCCTTGCTGATCTGACTGCACTTAGTATTGATTCCTAAAATTTTAGTTCTTCTGATGTGTTTTTAAAAACTGGCATTTAATCAGGCTTAAATTGCATTTTGTATCCACTTCTTTCAGGAATTAATTAATTCACAGGTTGTTAGTATTTACTGCTCATTATTTGGGAACTATTTACTTAATGGACAGTCCCTGGTTATAACATAAAGAGCTTCTATAGCCAACAATGGAACTGCCTTGGACACTGGAAATCACATCCATGATTTCTGATTTGTCTCAAACATGCAAAGAATTTGGGACTCAGATCTCATGTTCCTCCTTCTGATTTCTCAGTATCACGCAACATGGCAAATAAATCTCTTTGAAACATTTTGGTTAAAAAAAAAGGGGAAAAAAAAGGAAAAAAAATCCCCAAACCCAATAAAAAAAAACCAAGATAAAAATCACTACTCAGAGAAGTTACTTTCATATTATGAGAAAAACCCGAAGTTTTTCAAATAAAGGCACTATTGCACAAAGAAAATGAATCTAAAGGAAAACACAGTGTCTGGATCTCTGCATAATGAATAATGGATTTGTTCTTTGTTCAAAAATCCTCTGTCCTGCAATGACTTTAATTTTCAGTTAGAGAGCTGAGTTTTTATTATACTGAATTTAAAAGCTATAAAATCAGATGTTCCCTGATGTACTTCTATATGTTATCTCAAATCAGAATATAGTTGGCCATGAATATAGCAATGTGACAAAAGCTGCACTCTATTATGACATATTAATCCCTCTGTGAGAAAATAAATATTGTGCTACTGTTAAAATTCGTCTTATTCATGGAAATAAAAACAACCAATAAAGCATTCTCAGCCATGCACACAACTTAAGAACTCCTTAAATTTACTAATGCAAAAGAATAGAATATCATGATACCACTGATGCTTTAATTTCATCAGACCTTTTTTTAAACTACAGAGAGGAAGCTCAACAGAACCTCTGAAAATCTGCTACCTCAGAAGCAATATTTGTCTCTGGCCTCAGTCTACATGTACATGCCTCAGGATACTTGTGCTAGCCAGGAGGAGCAGAGCACAGGGTTGGCAGGAATTCCTTGAGACAGCCCAGCACAAGAAGTCCACAGATGATTGTGCCCTACTTACTGTTTTCTGCCACCTACACCTGCTCATGAGAACTACCTGCTTCTTCCAAAGAGACTGACATGCAGCTGCTAGGATGTTTTCTGCCAAATTTTCATTTTGATGTCAAAATGGATTTCAGTCTACCAAGGAGCCATTTCTTCCCATTTTTCCCCAATTTCTGTCACTTTGGGACTGAAAAATTTTCAGGTTTGGAGGACAAAAAGTTTCTTTTGCTTGGTAGAAGTCACTATCCTGCTTGTTTCCATACAATAGACTCTGAGCCACTGAGGAGATTCTGGTGACATTGTCATTTTGTCTGCACCACAATTACTCTCATGAGTCCCCACATCCTGACTGGGGACCAAAGAGGTAAAAGACAAGTTACACCAAACAAACCAATGAAAGACTCAATGACAGAACAAGGTTTTTTGCTTCCAGTTCTTTTCCAGATCACTTTTGTCCTAATAATCTTCCAGATGATTCCCTAATAAGCATAGCAGTGCTTATGCGTGGGCATTTGAAGATTCTGCTGTCTAAACTGACATTATAATATAATCCCATGGTTGGAACACTAATACTCTTAATTGGCTTCTAAAAAGTGACTCTTATCTGTAGCAAGCCCATTTGCACAATTTAAGGTCAGGCTCTCTCTAACAAGACCACCATCCACAATTGCAGACTGAAAACTTGCTTTTAATATTGTATTTTCTCAAAGTCCATAACCCTAATCATTCTAATAAATATGATTTGTGCCCAGACCATCAATTTATTTTTCTACAGGATGCTCCTTCTGCTTTTATGCTGTTCTGGTTTTATTTGTTGAAGTTACTTTGGAGCAAAGGTCCAACATAAATAAATAACATGAAATGCAGTGTTCCCTCTTATTAGATTTTCGGGCCTCTGGAACTCAAAAAATAAAATTATGTTATTATTAAATTTCTTATCTTTCTAATGGTTTATTAAGCCAAGCAAAGGAATATGTTGGAACAAACTTCTCTTGACGTTTAGACATGTCCTGCAACAAAGGAAAACCAAGCATCCAGCAAAAAAACATAAAGATTCTTAAAATCACCTCAGTAGAACTGCCCACCTCTGTAATCTAGAACAGCTGCCAGGGAACGGTCCTGCTTAACTTTAATTCTTGTTTTTCTTCACCTCCCTGCTTTGACTACTGGTCTTGTGTGGCTTGTGAGATTCCCTGGACAGAGACTGTGGTGTATATTTTACAGTTTCCACACTGACCAGTGGATCAGGTCTTTATCCTTCAGAAAGGTCACTGGGCACTACTGCAATGAATCCAAGCAGCACTGCCAAGCATCCCAAAGTCATCTTCCTCTCTGTCATGGGCTGCTCTTTCTGTCTCCAATTTGACAATAAGACCAGAGGGTAATGTAACAAAACTGCCTGTATGAAACATCTTATGTCCCTTACAAGGATGATGGAAGCTGATTCCATATTTCCATATTTTTTCATGCTGGCCTCGTTCCCATACTGGGTATGGTAAGCTATCTTGGTGGTACACCAGAATTTGTCCACATTTAACCCTTTCCCAGAAGGGTTTTCTCAGGTTTCTTTCTCAGCTGATTTGCAAAAGAACTCAACAGGTGAGTGTCAGGGATCAAAATCCTTTTGGAAAGTTACCCACAATGGATTTCATAGAATCACAGAATGGGTTGGGTTGGAAAGGACTTTAAAGACCATCTAGTTCCAAGCCCCTGCCTTACACTAAACCAGGTTGCTCAAATGTTCATCCAACCTGGTCTTAAACACTTCCAGGGATGGGTCACTTGAGTTGTTGCAGAGGCAAATGAATGTTTTTGTGTGGTTGCAGCATTTTCACCCAATTCACCTGCACTAAAATGGAGACTTCAGCACAGTGATTTCCTCTTAGACCCCAAGACAGGTCACTGCAGACAAACACAAAACTGCTTTATGCTGCCCAGGGCTCCTAAATGGTGCAGGAAAGGGGTAGTGTTTCATACTCCTGACCTCTCCAGTGTCCACTGCAAGTCCAGGAATGCAGTAACTGATTTTATGGTGTGCTCTGCACAGATGGGGATATTAAAGAGTCAGAGGGAGTCAAGTGTGCAGCTCCCTCCATTGTAAATGCACTTTCTTAATTTATCCTTTCAGGCATATCTCAGCCTTGTAGAGGTCTCTGTGCAAGACAAATGGGAGGGACAAATGGGTACTGCTTTTGCACAAGAGCATCAACTTCAGAAGCCACAGATAAGTACACACAGTGAGACTAAGAAATATCTGTATTCACCTTTTCAAGAGAATGAAATGCAACAATAAAAGGCCTAATGTTTACAGGTAAATGCTCTTCCCTATACTTAAGGCAAAACTCCAATTTCACTGAAAGCTGTGGAGAAATTAATTTTATGTGTAGTCAGGATTTCACTCCTATTTCTTTTCTCCAATGTCTTCACACAAAAATAGGAATTTAATCCAAATGGTCCTTATTTGTGGTAAAGGCATCTCAGCTTTGACATTCTGGAAAGGCCTCACTATCCAATTTTGTACATACATCCTGAGAAAAAGTTTGTTAGAAAATTCCATTAAAATATTTTTTTCCATTTAACTGTGGCCATTAAACAAAAACATAAGAGTAAATTAAAGTATAGCACTCTTTAGAGCACATGAGTTTAGATATATGCCTAGAGATAAAGTCACACTGCAATCTGGAGCTCAAAATATTACTTCTTATGTTTCACAGGGCAGGACCAAAGAGCCACCAAGAATGGTGGCCCTGGTGCCATGTAATGTACAACTGCAAAGCAGCAAGTGGTCTCTGCCCTGCAAAAAACCCATAGAAATATTTTCATATTCCCTTTCCTGAACTCAGAAAACAAAAATTGAAGCAAATACACTGAGTCTTAGTAAAGAAAATAAAATCCTGTTGCAGGGGGTAACTCCTGCACAGAACAGTATTACAGACCTCTTCCATGACTCCCTAAATTAGCCTGAACTTCTGCTGCTCTAGCAAGATGCTGCAATTTAGAAAGTTATTCAATAATTGCACGTGCACAAACCTTCATTTGCCTTCCCTGTGCTCATGCATTATGATGAAGCCTTTAATTATAAGTGAACATATATTATTATTTTTACAGGTTTCACCACTCAGTGCACAGAGAGAATGAGGCACTCTGGGCAAATCTCTGAATAGATTTCCTCCTTTCTGCACCCTGTATCTGCACTGAGTATAACCTTGCTGCATACTTCAAAACCCTGATGCAAATAAGACCATTGGTTTCCTCACTCCCAGCTTGGCAAACCCCTGCACACTTCACAGACACATACAAATTCCTTTTCATAAATCTGCTGTGACATCAGAGCAATCCTGGATTTATTTTATTGAGGGAGGAACCGAGGCCGGGAGGACTGGATCAAAAGAACAATTTAATTTTTGACATCTCAGAATAAGAACACCATATTTCACTTTTCTATTCTCAAGGTTTTTATCAGTCCACAGCACAGCTCTCTCTGGCTTTGGCTGCAGCTAGAAGTGATGAGCACCTTCCGACTTGCACAAGTGCTGTCCCATTTCCTCCCACATAAACACCCACTCCTCCTCCCTGGGACATCAAGGAGGAAAGCAAGGCAACTCTCCTCTTACAGCCTCCTGACATTCCTTGGGAAGAAATTTTCTCTAGGGAAGACCAGCCAAGACCCTCCACCTTAAGCAGAATCAGAGTTGGGAGGATCTGGCAAGAAGTCAGCTGCCAAATTTCAATGAGTTTCTTGTAACAAACCAGAATTTTCCGAAGTTCATAATTTCTTCACATATGGAAACTTCTACAGGAACACAAAATTAATTATCCAGACATACAGGCAATACTTCTTACCAGTGCTAAATGCACAGTCATAAAAATGTGATAAGTTTCACTGTAGCATCCCTTTTTTAGCATGAACAAAAAATATGTCCTGATTTCATTTTCTGAAATAGCTTGTTGTTTTTTGCTGAAAATTTTAAAAAGGCTAGTATCAGATTTTCAGATGAGGACGATGGTCAAATGTTGCCAGTCCTGTCTAATTATTGTTAATGACAGACATCAGTACCAGTCCCGCCTATATCTGATGCAGAAGGATCTGCCTACTTACTGTCACCAAGGGACACAAAAGTGCAGCAATTTTAAATTTTTTCTTTAAAAAACCACGTTCCTCTATTCATTGAGTCTCTTGTTTCTCCTACTACCTGCCAAGAGGCAGGAGAACAGCTGAGATGTGAAGTTTCAAGGCACCAGAAACTTGAGGAGGATTTTGCACCAAGGCTGTGTGAGCTCCCACTGCCGGCTTTGCCTCGCAGCATCCCAGCTCCTGTGCACTGCTGGCTCCTGCTGCTCTTGCCGATGCAACCACCCCAAAATTCGGTGTGTGGCTTCCTCTTCAGGCAGTCAGGACTCAGCTCATTAATTAAAAGCTGTAGCATCACTTCCAGCTGCCGCTTCAGTCAAAGGTGAGTCTCTCCTAAGTCTCGCAGGGAAAGGGGAGTGGGATTAGGAAGGGCAGCTTCTCAAGGACAGGTTCTCTCACCTTAAAACCATTAGAAAAGGAAACTGCAAAAGAGTCAACAGTAACATACATAAAAAAATGTTATCTGCTTGAGGGCTTAGAAGAGTCAGGTAACCCACTGAAGTTACCTGCTCTGAGAATCATGGAATCTTTAGGGTTAGAAAAGACCTGTAAGA
Organism: Camarhynchus parvulus; assembly: GCF_901933205.1. Lineage (NCBI taxonomy): Eukaryota > Metazoa > Chordata > Aves > Passeriformes > Thraupidae > Camarhynchus > Camarhynchus parvulus. The sequence goes on from NC_044572.1 coordinate 143,452,437, forward strand.
TCAAGTCCCACCATTAGCCAGAACTGCCAAATCCACCATTAAACCATGTTCCTACAGTGCCACATCTACATGTCTTTGGAACCCTTCCAGGCATGGTGATTTCACTCCTTCCCTGGGTAGCCTGTTCCCATGCTTGGCCACCTTTTCAGTGACAAGTTTAGATAAACTTGTCTGTGCTTGTTGGCAAGTTGCACACTCACAATGTACTAAGCAAAGGCAGCACTCAGAGGACTATGGCACGAAGCAGTGTGGGTTTGTCAGTCCTTTCCCAGCTAGGTATGACACTGCTCTGCTCACCCTGAGGCAAACAGGAGCTGAGTAACAGCAGCACTGCAGCAAACGTGAGCTGAGCAGCTGCTGAGATGGGAGCGTGAGCAAGGGCTGCTGCACAGCCAGCTCAGGCTGAGCAAACAACTCCCACCTACCTTCCTGCAGTGGGCCAGGGCTTCCTCTGTGGGCTCCCACAGAGCTCCTTCATCAGCTCATCTGAAGCATTCATGAAACAAAAGCTCAATCTCCCACCAACACTGGGGCAGCCAAGCCACACTCAGGGCAAGCTGGCAGGGCACTGGCAGAGCTGAGCACTGAGAGCTGCTCCTTCACTAAAGTCAAGAGCACTGGACTGTGATGCGCAGCTGCAGTGCTTGGTTGGCAATATTTTTACTTTTTTATTTTTATTTTATCATGTTCTGTTTGGTGTTTTTGTTAATGAGCCTGAGGACCTCGGTTTGCATTAAGGGCTACTCTGTATGAGTGCTTAAACATCAACACTCCATTGAACAGAATATGTCAGTAAGAATGGACCTGGGCTAAATTTGTGCAGTGCCCACTCTTCAAAGAATGTCCTTCATCTCTCATGATTTAAAAGCCATTCTCATGTGCACAACTCTCTGAATGTTAATGTTTTAATGCCTCTCCACTTGTGCATCCATTTTTCACATGGAAGGCAGATGGCATGCTCTAGCAAAGGATGGGAGAATATTCAGGGAAAGAACATTCCCTAGATATTAAGGGATAAATAATGCAGTGGAAGAAGACTTGTTTAAAATAGAGTTGTTGGGGTTTATTTGATGTCAATGTGCCTCCAATGTACTCTAGTTGATATCAGCAAGAACCTTCTGTTTACTCTTACATCTATATTTTTATTTAGACTAGGACATTTTCACAGGGAGTAAAGAGTGGAGGGTACCCAAACAGAAAGGGGGAAAAGGTGCCTGCACAACATCCCAGATTTAGTCCTGCATTTTGTAAAAGCTGAGATTTTACCTCCACCATCTCAGATAACAGTTAGATCTAAGAGTCACTAATTGGGAAGAGGTGGGAAGAAAAGTTTAATCTGCTGATTTATTAAAATATGTTAATGCTTGATAATGTAAATCCCTGAACAGGATGTGTGTGGGGGCAGTTGTTTGCATCTGCTCAATGCCCTATTCGTGACTGAATGGAGCAGGAAGGTGGGCACAGGAGGTGGAGGGTGGGTATTGCTTTTCATCCATTTCAACTGACATACAGAATGCTTACACTGACAAAAAATTCAATGTTCTTGTTCAATTGGTCACTTTCAGTACATTTATATTGTCAGACAGCTTAGTATCACACTTCATGCCCTGGTGACCACTACCTGGAACAGCAGCATGGATGTGACCCTTAAGTTTGGCTCAACTTTGATTTCTGAGGGGCTGTTAAGGATTGGCTTCTCCCTCATCCTGTCTGTGGGCTCCTTCTCCTCTCAAAAACCAAAATTTAATACAATTCTCTCAGCTGCAGTAAGCTGGGGATGCCAAAAGAAGATATTAGATGCTGTATATTAGAGATTGACACAGGTAATCAATATGACAGTGTATGTGGGCAAAAAGTCAGGCATTAATGCAATCATTCCACCCTACACATCTCTGCCAGGTTCTCTCAAACCACATGGACTTAATATAGCATCAGTGAACTGGCTCACACTGGAAAGTCTCCCTCCTACCAGAAAAACCCCAGTGTTTCAGTTGTTTTCTGTGAATTGCTTTTTTCAGCCAAAGATCAGATTTGAGAGTATCTGGCCACAGCTTGAAGCCCAGCAACAATGGAGATGTATCAGCTGGCAACTGCTCCTCAGCTGTGCTTGGGTTATCTTCGGGAATCTCAGCTGGGGAATTGTGGCATTCTGCACAATCTGCTTTTAAGGTCTTAAGAGGAAATTTGAGACACAACCCTTTGCTTTGGGAACACTGACACAAGCAAAATAAAACTGATATGGTAGCATTTTATGTTTCCTTCAAATGTGCTTCCTCAAGTTATCCAAAGAAATTTAAATTCAAGATCATCAGTTTCAGCTAAAAGTCATTTGCAAATCAGCATCTGAAAGGCTTAGTGGTGAGTCAATAATATTTTTTTGGTTTGGTCCAAGAACTTGATACTTCTTGTTTTGATGCTTCCCATTCAAAATGTTCTTGAGCACTTTCAAACAATTAAAACAGCAACAACAACACAACCAAACAAAACCCCAAACCACAACTAAAAAATCCCCAAGAATATAATTTTAACTCTAAGTTCCAGTTATAGATAAATACACAAAACCATTGGAACTTGTCATAGTGACCAAGTTTTGGGTTGTTTTTTGTCTCATCTCAGCTACTGATATCACTTGGTATAAGAAAAACAAGCATAATACGGGGGTTTTAGCTCAGGAAAATGAGCTTCATTAATTGACCAAGGAAGAGTTAATAAGCCCAGAAAAAGAATTAGCAATTGGCAGAAAAGTAGGTGATGGAGAATTTAGCAATCTCAGAACATACAATTTTTTTTTTATTTTTGAATTCTTTTCTTTTTCTTATAACAGTGCTGCTGGCACTCAGTTGCATTTCAGGATGCACTTGCCTGCTCTCCCAACAAGAGTCACCAAGAAAAGACTCAGCTGTCAGTCTCTGATTAAAAGCTTTCAAGCAGTGAGTGGGAAGTGGGGCAGATGTTGCAGTAAGTCTATTTTATTCCTGCACAAACCACTTCTCTGCAACCAACTTGCAGAAAGTTGCTGTTTTCACCTACAGCTGAGAAAGGTTCAAACCAAATTTTATTCCTAGAATGACCTTCAATATGAAATTCTCCATGAAACACTCCTTCTGCTGCATGAAAATTGCTCATTTCAGAAATATCTCCACTAGGTCTATCAGTTTTACAAAATTCAACAGAAAGTGTTCAGGGTCATGCTGTAAGTGGGCCCCCTCAGCTTAGGAAGGATGCTGAGATGCTTGAGCGTGTCCAAAGAAGAGCAACGAGGCTGGTGAGGGGCTTGGAACACAAGCCATATGAAGAACGACTGAGGGAGCTGGGGTTGTTCAGCCTGGAGAAAAGGAGACTCAGAGGTGACCTTATCACTCTCTTCAACTTCCTGAAGGGTGGCTGTGGTGAGCTGGGGGTCGGTCTCTTTCTCCGGCCAACAACAGACAGAACAAGAGGACACAGTCTCAAACTGCGCCAAGGGAGATACAGACTAGAATTAAGGAGGAAGTTTTTCACAGAAAGAGTGATCAAATACTGGAATCATCTTCCCAGGGAGGTGGTGGAGTCACCATCCCTCGATGTGTTTAAAAAAAGACTGGATCTGGCATTTGGTGCCATGATCTAGTTGAGGTGTTAGAACATGGGTTGGACTCGATGATCTTAAAGGTCTCTTCCAACCTAGAAATTCTGCGAAAATTCTGTGAAGTGTCCAAATATATGTTAAAAATAAAAAAATGTCTCTGTGACTTGAGATTGCAATTAAAGGGTCTGATCCTGCGGCACGGGCACTTTCTTACCCATGCCAAAGTGATGACTTTAGCACCTTCCATTACATTTTATAATTTCTGATGGCAACGAAAACATAAGGGGATGAGCCTTACTCTGAGATGAATCTTCACTGTGCTGCTTTTGTCACAGCTTCTTGAAAAGCCAGAGCAGCCTGGTGGCTCAAACACTGGTGAAGAACAGTCACACATTTTGTTATCTCCTGACTTTTGGAAGTCTTGGGACGTTTTTCCACTTGGAACCTGACTCCTCAAAGCCTGAGAGGTTTCTTTTCAACCCTTATGATGGTCTTGACACAATTTACTGTGCTGGGATCCCATTTCAAGTGGCAGGAATTTTCTCTGGATCCAGATCCTGGAAAGCATTCTCAGGAGAGTCAGTAGGTCTATTGAAATAACAAGCTTGTTTATGATAATTGAATCTGTTCGAATATTTGCATAATATTTGAGAAAGGCTGAAAAATAGACAGCCTGTGTTCTCCTGTCATGGACCCTGAAAAATTTTGGGGCTGGAGAAGGAAGGTCAGAGTATTGAAATGCCCTTTTCAACTCCAGGCTTTTTGGTGACTACCCACAGCTTTAAGTGGTTGAAGTGGACACACTACAGTCCAAAACTCGTGCGATTCATTCAGCAAAACATCCAAACTAGGAAAACAGAAGTTTCTGTTTCCACAGATATTCTCTTGAGGGTACCACAACCAAAAATGCTGTCTTGGTCTGATTAAACATTCTGGGAGAAACAATATTTTGTCTTAGACACATGGAGTTTTTAAGCCTTGAGGTAACTTCAAGGTTGCGCAGGTTCCTCCCCACAGACCTTGCTTAAAACATCACCTTCTGTCTGACATTGTGTACGTTATTGTGGAAGAAACATATTCCAAAGCAACTTTAAAATCAGTGGACAATCTACCAGGATCACATCCACTAAGTTTTTTCAGTACAAGATATCATCTCTGTGTCTTTTTTCTCATAGCAGTTGCCTCAGTTTCTAACCACTATCTCACTTTTGCTTTTTCTGCCACAGCAATCAACTCCCAGCAATGTCTTCCCCATGCAGTTTTCCTCCGAAATAAATTTAGGACAAAACCAAAAATCCTTCCCTGAATAAATTAAATATTTCCATCTTCTGAGGTGTGTTTCCCAAAAAGACATTCTGAAAACCTCACATATGTCTCTTAAGACTTTACCAAAACCTCTCTTATTTTTTCAACAAGCTCTTTTAAAGTTAGATACAGTACAGTGTCCAACAAATTAAGGTACCTCCTCAAGATTCCCCTACTCCTACAGTCAGGATCTGTTCTCCCTGTTATCTATTGATTGGAAAAAATTCCCACCAAATGACTCTGAAAGCAATTCACTGGAGGGAGTATTTCACTGCATTCTGCACATGTAATTACCACCATTGTATGACTGGGAGGGAAAGAGTTGTTTAATGAATTCAACAGTATTTATCATATTATATTCACAAATTAATATTAAATAAGACAGTACTGCATCTAGAATTTATTATTCTCCTTTTGCTCTAAGCTTTAAGCCTTCTAACACAGAATAGAAATGGATCTGGAAAGCAAACTAACAGATATTCAAGGCAGTGTTAATTGGGCTCCGTGCCTCCCTGTCACAGCCAGACAAAATGCTGTTTACAGCCAGATGCTAAAAATTAATTGTGTCTGTGGCTGAATGGAAACCAGGAAGGAGCTTCAAATGGCAACAGGAGAGCTGAGATACAGAGGTTATCCCGTGCACACGTCACATGGCAACAGCCTGGGAAATCTTGTGCATCTCCCACAAATAATCTAATTAAAATGAGAAGAGGGAAAGATATTTGTCAAAATATGTGCTGGAATTATGCAAATAAATGAGAGAAAACAAACCTCTGTGCTTGCACTCAGGGAAGAAAAACAAAAATCTGCCTATTTATAGCCAGCTCCCCTGGCCTCAGATGCTCTGTGCAAGGACCAGTGCTGGCACAGCTCTCTTCACACTTTGCACCCAGTTTACCCAGTTTAATATCCCTAATTGTGATGGTGTCCCTCCAACTGGAGAGCCAAATCCCAGCCCTGGAAGTGTTCAAGGCAAGGATGAACAGGGTGCTGAGCAACATGGTCTGAATTTGGGTAGGGAAACACTGGTGGGGAAGGAAGTGACCGAGCAGGTAAAGGCACCTCAAACAGCAAAGGAGTGAAATCCTGGTGCAGGACCAGGAATGGGACAAATTTGGATAGAGAGTCTTGTCCTTTGTAGAGTAACTGTAAGATGCTCTGCTGTAAATACAATTTCATTGTGGGTGACATTAGCAACTGTACCTGAACAAGGATACATTAACAAACCAAAGGTCTTTATTTGGAAGAAAGATCCTATTACCAAAAAGCTTCACTATGGAAAAGGAGACAGCATTTAGCAATCTTAGTTAGCACTTGCATGGCATTTAAAGCTCATGAAAAAATAAAGCAGCCATGCTTGTGTGTTTCTCTCTGTGTTTTCTCCCAAATCAAATCTCCAATATATTTTTACCACTGTAGCCAGCAATGTACAATTCAAAACCTCTGCTCAGATTCTCACACAGCTCTTCTGAAGTGTGAGCTGCACTGAAAATATGGATGAGCACTGAACAAGGTCCCTGTGTAAGTGGTCATAGCCCCGAGCCTGCCTGTGGTGGTGTTTGAAGTGGTCTCAGGACAAGGGAAGAGATGAGAATCTTGACTCCATGTTTCAGAAGGCTGATTTATTATTTTATGTTATATATTATATTAAAAGAAAATTATCTATTAAAACTATACTAAAAGAATAGAAGAAAGGATTTGATCAGAAGGCTAGCAAGGAATAGAAAAGAATGGAATGATAATAAAATCTTGTGACTGCTCACAGCCTTGACACAGCTGGCTGTCATTGGTCATCAAGTAAAAACAATTTCACATGCTGGGTAAACAATTTTCCAAATCACATTCCAAAGCAGCAAAACATGGAGAAGCTGAAGCTTCTCAGCTTTTCAGAAGAAAAGATCCTGGCAAAAGGATTTTTCAGGAAATATGTCTGTGACACCTGCCAGTGTGCAAAAAGCATTTGGACAAAAGCATTAGATACTTGGTGTAACTTTTGTGTTCACCTGTGTAGACTCAGGAGCAAGTTTTGATGACCTTTCTGAGCCTCTTCCCACCCAAGGTATTCCATAGTGGAAGATGTCCCTGTCTATGGCAGGAGGGTTGGAACCAGGTGATCTTTAAGGTCACTTCCAACACAAACTGTTCTGGGATTCTATTAAACCCTCCAGGGCTGTTAAAATATTTGCTCAGGTGTCTGATCTGCAGGTAGGAAATGCTCATTATCAAGCAAAGGGCTTTCACTGGAGCACTACAGGAGGGAGAAGTTTTAACCAACCTCTTCACCACCCTGCCCTTCATTCAGCAGGACAAATTAGCCGTGATTTAGCAACAAGGTACCCCCCTTCCCCACTTCTCCCCTCCGAGCCTGCCCCAGGCTGCAGCCACTTGCTCAGCTGAGCAGTCTGTTATAAAACTGTTGACCAGGAAAACAGAAGAAAGTCAGCTGTCCAAGTGATTGCATAAAAGAATGATTAATGACAATATTTGAGCTATTTTAGTGCAAATGGGGTTATTGGGAAGGACACATTGAAATTAACTTTCTTCACTTACTTACTCCATCTTCAGGAATTGATTATAGCTCTGGAAAGGAGATAAAAGCTGTGAAAACTTATAGATGATCTTAAAAGAGTGGCCACAAGCCCAAGCCACATGCTGTGACTGGAGGACTATGACAGGGTAAAAAATCAAGGTATTCAAAAGGCAAAGCTGGGAAGATTGCTGGGCTCTGTCTCCTGAGGCAATATTGCAGGGGATATGCTCAGGAGCATATTTCTCTGGGCTGAAAAGGCAATCTGGGAACTGTCACTGCCAGCAGAAGCTTAACTGAGAGTGGCAGAGGCAGCAACAGCAAGGGGTGCACAAGTGTGGAGCTCAAGCAAGAGCTGCAGCCCTCAAACTGAGCCCAGGAAGGATTGTGAGGGTGTGTGCACCAGCAGGGCATTGCCAGCCTGGGACAGATCTCATTTGTGCCTCAGGTCAAGCAGAAAATGAAACCCTTCTGTCCCACAGACCTTTACAGGTCAAACACAGAGCACAGGGCTCCCACAACTCCCTCCTCTCCAAACAATGCCTGCACCATCCTTGCAGTGCATGGGTGTAACCATGGATGTCCCCAGACCCCACACAAGAAGCAGAAGTGCTTTGCCATCTGCCAGCTGTCCCTAGCCTGCAAGGGAAAGGCCTCAAGAGAAATGTGCTGGATGGAGGCAGGAGAGAAGCAGGGCACATGGCAAAGGTCCAGGAGGTGCCTCCAAGGTGGGGAGCACTTCCCCACTCCAGCAGCACCACCCAGTGACTTCTGAGTGCTGTCAACACCTCCTCTCATCACCTGTGCAGATATGGGTCCCACCAGGCACCACTGCAGGACCATCCCCTGGAGAAGAAAATTCATCAGAGGTCAGACTCCCAAAGTGCACAGAGAAGAGGAAAATTCAGATTTACTGCGCAGGGCCTGAAAGGGAAGTGGGACAGCAGGAACAGGACAGAGACCCAGGGGCAATGGTCATCAATGAGCACTGATATTATCAATGCACAACAGGACAGAGACTATTTGTGAATGCAGGAATGACTCAGCCAGGGCCACAGCAGAGGCTGTGCAGCTGATATATCCTTTGCATAGCAGATAAAAGCCTGGAAAATAAGTCTACAGACCTAACAACAAAGGCAGAATTCAATGCAGACTCTGACTGCAAGAGCAGAAAGCATCCAGAGGAAATTTTGTCTTTTGATGGATGCAAAAAAAATAATAATACAGCTTTTTTTAAACCACGTTCAGAGAGATTTAAAGGATTTGAAAAAAGAGAGTAGATAGAACACATATCTAGGATTGACCAACTGAAAAAATCAGTATGCCTGACCTACCCTTCAGCTGCTTGGCTAAGAGACTACAAGAGATTATTTTATCCTAAAAAGGGAATTATCTGTATCAATAGTGATTTTAAAGTCACATTGAAGCAAATCTCAAAAGCATGAAACTGCATCTCCTGTGGACAAAGGAGTAACAGGAAGTGTTACAGCAGGATAAAAACATTACTGAGATGGAAAATCGTCCATATTGGCAGATGAAACAAGAAAATAGGAGGTCCTAGAAGAAGCACTCACACTGTAACCATCAAAAATAGCATCAGATCCTGAAATCTTCCATGAAGATCTAATCCCATCTAATCCCTGCCCAAAGGTTTAACCCAGTCCAGTCCTGTTTTAAGTATGTGTTTGATCCCAGGCTGCATAATAAAGTTCAAATGTCCGAAAGCATATCTTTAACTAACAAATTCATATCTGACTATTCATGCTATTTGGATTCCATGGATCTTTTAAGAAGCCACCCAAGATCAACAAGACTTAGACACCCTCATTTCCTTTGTGGATTGGATCTAGGCATGGTAGCTGCATTTAAGAGTTTTGCTAACCTAAATCTTTAATCTCCTTGTAATTTGCTACCCACCTCAGGACTGGAGACAATAATACTTTCCTTCCCTCATTTGTCTGTCTTGTTAATTGTAGTTTCTTTAGCTGTAAAGCCTTTAGTTGTGAGGATAGAAAATACCCTGGAGCAAGAATTGTATCTTCTTATCTGTTTTAATAACGCATAACAAAAGATTGGTAATAACCTAATAAAAAGAAAAGCAAGATCAAACAAACAAAAGTATTCTCTAACAAAATTAAACTGTTCTCAAATGTACACTCCCTGTTCCTCAAAACATCAAAACAAAATGGTTTTGAAAATAACATATTCAATCTTCCCAGCAACTATTTCATCTTTTGTTTCAACAGCAAGGGAAGCATATGTATTTTGTGATTGAATAGGAAAGAAGCTCTAAGATTCTAGCCATAAACTGCTTATCTTCCCAATAAATTAGAATCCTCAAATTGACTCCTCTTTTTCTCTGTGAACAGGCAGGAAATGTATCTCACCAGAATGTGCTGCTCCTGTAAGAAGCAACAGCTCTTAGAAACCCATGAGAACAGCACATGAACCCTGCAGCACACCTGTTGGCAATGCTGACTCATGGTGCATTGGAGCCTGTACACAGCATTTAATACACAACAAAGTGAGCACTGAATAAAACTGAAAAACTGAAAATCTAACTAAAAGATGAATTCAGATGTTCTTCTCAAATTGTACACAGAATAACATCCCCTAGAAGAATTTCAGTATCTTAGTACCAACATGGGGAATTCAATCTTCTTGCCTTTCAGCATTATATTTCTCCAGGAGATTAACCTCTGAATTTAACTTTGATTCATGTCCAGAAGGTCCTGATTCTCCTTCAGGGAGCCACCAGCTCAGATAATCCTCTTTGGGACAGACACTGAGCCATTTTAAAGGAAAGGTGTGGGAACAATGTGGGTCCAAGCACTCCTCCTGTGCTTGTCCCTGTGTGCCCCTTTTCCCTTGCTTCATGCCCCTTTCTCTGCCTGAAGCTATTTTCACTCAGGATCTCTGCTTTGAAGGTACCTGTCTATGGGATAAAGCTTTTATCCCTGGAAGGAGGAGTAGGCCTGATTCTTCCTCTGATATTTTGCTAGTCTGAAAAAGCTCCTGAAATCTACTGCCCTTTTCAGCCCAGGAGCACTGGCAGGGCTAAACCCCGAGTCCTTGCACTGGTGGAGACGTGGTCTTAAAGTTTCCTACCCAAGACTAACTTTGACTTAGATTTCATTGTTTCCCAATGAAAATACACCATTTCCTGACACTCAATGTCAAACTGAGTCAGGCATCAGAGTCATCATTGCTCTACTTAATGCCTCCCACCCAGGATGTTAATTACTGAAGCTATGGAAGAATCCAGGCAAAGGAGAAGAAAACTGGGGCAGAGAGACTGAGATGTGCAGAGGCTGTTGTTCTTTCCCCAAAACCTGCAGGTGAGGCATCTATAATTCTTTTCCCCAGTTTCCCACTGCAGCCTGCACAAACAGCCCAAACCCACTGTACCAGCAATTCAGACACCTCATTTCAATTTCTAGGAGTAACCTACCACAGCTGGTGTCCCCAGAGGTGGTGCCTGCCAGGATACAAAGCCTAAAAAATCCTCTTTCACTCCTACCTGCATCACATGAGCTTCAAAGGATCCAAAGAAAATAATTTTCTCTTTCTGTTAACACATCACTCTCCTTGTAAAAGCACTTCCAGAAGTCTTGCAAAGGAGGGTTATACAAGAGCTAGAAATTATTATTATCATTATTATTACTAGTACTACTACAATTCCTCCAGACAGGCTTCAAAGCAGTGCAAAATACAGCACTGAGCAGTCAAAAAGAGGTTTTGCACTAAGAAATATCTTTAAAACAAGCTTAGTGATGAATCACTAATCATTTTTCAGTGCTTTTCCACTGCACAATTGCACATAGCATAAAAATATTAATTAATTCCCAGACCAGCAGGAGGGGAGGAACTGCCAGTTCAGCTCAACCTTAGGTCTCCTCAGTTACAGCATCTCATCTCCCACAGGAGAGTTCAGAGAAAGGTATCAGAAATCTCACAGCTACCCAGAACAGAGGAATTCAACCTAAAGAAATTTCTTGTTCTAACCTCACGTTATTTGGAAGCTAAAGCCAAAATGATAAGTTATTGCTCATCACCCAAGGCAGACAGGCAGCGCCTTGTCATTCTGACAGCTAAAGGAGAACAGGATGTTTAATTATTTGCCTAAGGCATTAGGGCTGTGTTTGCATTGAGGAAACTCCCTACAATGTGACCACATCAGTGAAAAATCTATAATGCAGTCATCTGCATTGGCTCGAGGCAGTGCTTAAACTGCTGCAAACCCCACTGGAGTCTATTTTCAGATTAAATACATTGTCTGTACATGCAAACTGCCTTAGGGGTGGCACCAGCGACAGCTCCCAGTACCAACCAGTCCTGCACTTGACCAGCCAGAAACTCAGCAAAACCCAGGTCTGAGAGTGTGACATTTTGATTCAGCTGATGCTCCTGTTGTGATACAGCCAACAGGAAAAGCAAACCCCTGCTATGGGGAGAGCATTCCCTTTCCTACTGCTCCTGCTCCTCCTGCTCTGCAGCATTGCAGCAGAGAGCAACAGGCTGGGCTGTGCACGGGGAAACCCCTCTGCTCTCATCACAGGTTCATGACTGCCCATGACAAGCAGATGTATCTTTAGCTTTGGCTCAGAGATGTTTGTGAAGCTGTCTAAATAATTCATCTTTAAGAGCTCGTGCCAGCCCTTCCAAGGGCATGCTCCATTGAGAGCTGACAGCCAGAAGTCCCCGCAGTGCATCGAGCTTGTATGGAAAACGTGTGTGGAGACTCAGGCAGCTCACCATGCTGCACTGCAAACAGCAGGCAGAATGAATAAATCCACATGCCTGACACAGACCTGTGTCTCACTCTGCTCCTGGTGTCTGCAGTGCTGCTGCTGGGCTGTTATTTGCACAACAAACCCAGGCCTGATCTGCTCCAAGAGCAGGAATCGATACTGCTCTTTGGCAGGCTCTGCAGTTATGCACAGTAATGAAAGCTAAAAGGGGCTTCCCTGGAAGAAAGAAAGCTATTCTATCACCATTAGGAACCCACTGATTATATGATAATAATTTCTTCACCAAGTCTGTAAATGCATGACAGCACAAGAAGGCACTAAGCTGCGTGTAAAGATTTCAAATGACAGAGAATCTTCCACACTCTTTCTGAGCCCCAGAAAATTCCTCAGCCCCTTCCACAGCATGCTGCAAAGGCATTACCAGCACATCCCAGAAAGAAAAACAGTTTATTGGACAACAATTCTCTTCAAAGTGAAAAAAAATCAGTGACAATGTTGAATTAATTGATGAAGACATTGCCTCCAGGCTGACCAAAACCTGGACAAGGTTTACAGGAGAATAAAGTCCCACCAGTAAAATTAGGGGTTTGATTTTGAAACATTTAACTGCAGCTCCATTTTGTTTTGTGGAGGTTTTGCCTGCCTCATCCCAGGCAGTCCATTTTCATGCACACATTGCCTGCATGGCTACGTGGCAGGGAAACCCCCATCTGCTCCCCTTGGATTTACACTCAGCCGTGACAAATGACTTTAGCTTCAACTTTCTGCTAGGAGATGCATATAGAAAATGAGGTCAAAAAGGCTCATTTTAAATAATTCATAGTGAAAAATTCTCCCTGTCTTTTCTAAGCCTGTGCAGCCAAGAGGAACCACCAGCTCTCTGGAGTCAGAAGAGCTGATCCATGTGTTTGCTCTGCTGCCTGTGGCTCTGCTCTGTTGGAGGGACGGCACCACAGCAGGGGTGTGGGAGTGAGGAGATCGGGATTACTCTGTTCCAAGCACCAACTGTCTCCATGTGTCAGCCTGGGAAAGTGAGAAGCATCCATTTGGAGATCAGAAGGGACAGGGTTGCTGCTGGAAAATCCCCACTGTGAAATCCCCAATCCACATGACATGAGAGGCCAGGCTGATTGATCATAATGGGGGGAGTGCAGGCAAATCTGGGGGGACCATTAGGATTGTCTGCCCTGATTTTGTGGTGTAACACAGAAATTGACACACAAATTTTCTGCAATCCAGTCAGTTATTTTTGCTTAAGTGAAAGAGAAAGAGATATTTGCAGTGAAAAAGTAAAAAACCTCCACTTTTAGTGCAACATGGTAAAAGACAGAGGAAATCCTCATAAAACGATGTGCTGGGCTGGGAAATACTGAGGCCATAAAATCAAGTGTCTGTAATCTCCAGCTAAGATGCAGTTCATGCTGTCATGTATTTATCTGCTTTCTTGGCTATTTCTGTAGGCTCACTCTGCTTCCAGCTGTGCTTCTCTTTCCAGAGGGACTGATTGACTCTCATTTTTCCTCAGGCTCCACACACTCTCTTACGAGCATCTTACATGACACAACAACCTAATTTCAGTTTATTTGTCCAAGCAAATGGTATGTCTGCAACTGGGCAATTGTTTTGGTATCAGCTAGTAAGTTATTGGTGTCCATTGGGAATAGATAAAGGCTCATTCCAAAGTGCCAGCAGCTGCCAGGGTCTCATTACCTTCAGAAACTCTCCACATTTTTGTGTAAGTCTCTTATAATTAAGCTGTTGACTGCCATTACTAATCTGCTTTTAATGAATTTTAGTACATTTATGTGCTTTCATTTCTGCCTATATCAGCTTATTTTAAGCACCAAGACAGGTAATTCCTAAATAATAAAAAATAGTGGGTTTCTATTAAACAGATAGATTTCATTATTTTGGGAACCACCACTTGATCACTTTTTGCTTAGGGCAACATTTCAGACACACAGACCTAGAATATTGATTACAATGTTGTGCTTAATTTTAAACCTACACAGAAGTTTGAAGAGGTCCATTCATGCATCTTGAGAGAAATCCTCTGGAAAGGAACATTATGTGGACAGCAACTGTTTAAAAGGGCAGGTAGTGGTAAGACAAGGGGAAATGGCCTCAAACTGAAAGAAAGTCAATTTATATTACAGATATTAGGAAGGAATTCTTTACTGAGAGGCTGGTGAGGCACAGGTTGCCCAGAGTGGCTGTGGCTGCCCCATCTCTGGAAGTGTACCGAGTTGGGTTGGTCTAGTGGAAGGCATCCCTGCCCACGACAAAGAGGCTGGAACAAGGTAATTTTAAGGTCCTTTCCAGCCTAAACCATTCTGTGATTCCATGCTTTGATGCTCCTAAACTGTTAAAACTGAAAGAAGGCAATGCACATGGTGAGAGTTTTACCGAGCTGGCATTCGGACAGTAATAGCAACAAGCACATAGACTTCTCCTGGGGGATACAGGGGGCTGTAGCCTTCTTTTTAATGAATTCCAAATAAACATTTCCTGTTTTGCAATTTTTGTGGTTTTGCAAATGACTTACAAGATAAGACAAGTAGAAGCAGAAAAGTTATTCCAACCATAAATATTAGAAGAAAAAAATGTGGAATCTCAATTTTGCCCAGCATTGCAAAACACTCCCCTTACATGGTGTTGAGAATCAATACAATCCACAACAGGAGCTCAACAGGCAAAGGCATTACCAGTCCTGCACTGAACATCATCAGTTGGGGTGGGAATGGACATTAGGAACAATCTCATAACTGCTTACACTTTGGGAATTGGAGCCTGGTCCTGGAGGGCAGAGAACATTCCCAGTGCCATTCATTTTGGTAGCAGCTGAAGAAATTGAACACCCTCTTGGAGGAATGAGACTGTGCATGAGACTGGGCTTTTGCATGAAATTGAGAGTGAAGGAAGGAGGGAGGTAAAATAACATTATGATGATGGCCACCCAGTAGGCTTTATTTACTCTCCTGAAAGTAGGTAAATACCAGTCTGCAGTCAGCTAAATGCATTGCCTGCTCAAGCAGTTTTATAAGCATGGAATTTACTCAGCTGTACCCATAACCTAATAGGCCAATTATCTACAAGAACATGCTGTCTATGCCAGGATTAAGAGCTAAACATAGGTTTTCTTAAAAATGCATCAAGAAATTAAAAAGCCACATGGTCATTATTGCTAATAGCATGAAGGCAATGCCTAGAGACATGAGGTAGGAACAGAAATAAGTATGCCAGGAGCTGTATAAAGAGGACAGGACAGTGTACGGCAGAAAAAGCTGAGAATATCAGAAGAGGCATAAAAATATGGGGAAGGAACAGCAGGTAGCAGGAGAGCTGCAAGGAGAGATGCAAGTGTCATCCAAGGGTCATGAATTGTGTGTGTGTGGTTTCTATATGGGATGGGTTAAACAGAGGGCATGGAAGCTACTGGGAAGGCAAAGGAGAGGCTCAATGACAGAGAGGCAATGCTGAGTTATAAAAGACTAGGAAAAAGGAAATCAGATTACTGGCAGATAGGAAAATTGAAGCAAACTGTTAGTGGAACAGTCAGGAGCTGAGATAAGGACAGTCCATGTTCCAGCACAGAAAACCTTGTGGAACACACACAGCCATGCAGAGATCAGAAGACCACACTGGAAATTTCTCACCAGCCCACAGAGCAGGTGTTCTGGGAGCCTGAGGAGGGTCTGCACAGATTCACTTCTGTTCAGATCCCCCAGGCTCTCTCACACTCCCAGGTGCTTCATTCCTGTTGCCTTTTTTGAGCTCTCCAAGTGTCTGAGCCTGGTAACACTCCTGCTTACTTAGCAGTTGCTTCTCCTCCCTCAGCTGTCACATTCCTTTTGTGCCTTCCCAAGGGTGCTTTCCTCAGCTTTCCTTATGTCCTTTCTGTTTTCTTCAGGCAATCTTAAATCTCCCTGGCACAGCTTCTCTCCTCATCAGGGAGAGGTGGGAAGATCATCACAAGTTCCATGTTGCCTTCTGCTCCTGGCAGCACTGCAGGATAAGCTGTGTGTGTGTCTGCTTGTGCCTGTGATGAAAATCACCTCTCACCACCAGCATCTCCAGCCCCAAATGGACATTGGGGAAGAAAAATTATCAACCTGTCTTAAATAACTTGTGTAAGTGCTGGACTCTGAGGTCACTTTGTTTCTTCAGCTTTGCCAGTGCTGCTCTCCAGCAGCAACCTCAATCTAGATTTGCTGCCTGTCCACACATTGCACAAACTTCTGGGTGATCACCTGATGCTCCTGGAGGATGAAATGTAAGTTCATCCTCCACAAATGATCCACAGGAGCAGAGTTTCCTGGCTGAGGCACAAGCCTGGTGCTCAGCTCCTGTTCCAGCAGGATCATCTGTCCCACCCATCTTTACAGCATCGTTCCTTGACCGATTTTTGGCAGACAAGGCTCCCTAAATTGCTCAGAGATTTCTCTGCCATAAGGCTGCTAGGATTTGTGCACAGGCTAAAATGAGGGTTGGCTGAGGCTGCCTACAGGAACAGCACCACGAGGTGCAGGCAATGAGAGCTTGGGTATAGCACATTGACTGAGCCACTGCATCTCTGCTCTGCCACCAGCTCAATGAGCCTGGATTTTCTACTGAGCTTTCCCCCTTTGTCTTAACTGGGACTGAGATGGGGAGTTTTGGGCACAAGAGTGTGTGTAGCTATGTGCAACACCAGCTTCAGTCTAAGAGGCTTTTTTCCCACCACGTTATAGGATTCCCTCCAGAACCTTCTACATCAGGGATCAGCTTCCCAGACAACTCCTGGCCCACATCATCCTTCAGCTCCCATTTGGGGACAAATATCCATCTCAAATGACCTTCAGGGAACATAAACAAGGATGACTAATTGTCATTTTAAGGGAGTCCTAAGATATAAAACACTGGGCAAATCACTGGGCATTATTCATGATGATTATCATGTGTTGTATGAATGCAGTTGTTTTAAGTTATTCATTTGCATATGCATTAATCCACATTATGTATGGAGAAGTGGTACTTGCAGAGACAAATTGAGCATGCAATACAATGGCTAAATTGTTTAAATAACATGAATGTTTGTCATTTAGTTCCCTGTGTGAAAGACTGGGCTGTTAATAATTAGTTTCCTACCTCCAAAAGAGCACATGTTAATTAATTAATAGTTGCAAAGTACTTTGAAGTTGCAAAGCACCACAAGAAAGCTGTCCATTATTATGTATAGTAAATGTAATTTTAATTTAAATAATTTGCTTATTTGAAATTATTTCCCTCCTCAAATCCCCTAGAATCCCTTATCTGTAATATTCATTAGCATCTACAAATAAATAAGTGTGTTTTAGCATTCATTTGGAGCTTCAGGAGCAGAACTGTTTTTCCACCCCTGGTGTGCCAAGGATAAGACAGAGTGGCATGAACAAATGCACACACAAATACAGTTGTGTGAGCTGTGTACCACAGACAGGGCAAAGCAAGTGTTGTACAAGAGCAGAAACTCCAGGGTCAAATTGTGCCAATGTGGAAGAAGAGACCTGGGTGAGACTGCAAGCCCTGGGGTAAATTTCTGTGTAACCCTGGACATGTCTCCTGACCTGCAGGTTGGGATTCACCAGACAAGTCCCTAAGCCACAGCCCCAAACACAGGGGGCTGCAGAGCACAGCAGCTGGGGTGCCTGGGCTCCAGCAGCATCCCCTGCACTTTATGAGTGTCTCCTGACACTGAACTTCTCCTGAAGCTGCCAACAGAAACCAAGACTGGAGCTCCATCTCTCCTGTTTTCCCCAAAGTCTCAAGATGCTTCAGAAAACAGGTCTGAAGTTTAATCTGATGTCATGTGCCAGTTCTTATCTTTGGACTTCAGGTCCCAAAAGCTTGTGGTGTTTAATCCTTCAGTGGTTTGCTGCTGCCTCTCAAGGAAGCATGTCATCTTCAAATGAATGAATATTCACATACCATGTGAGAAATTACACCAAATGTGAACAGTCACACAGGCTACCAAGAGGGAAATAGCTCAGCAGGACCTCCAGTGCCTGCAGTGACTCCAATTTCCTGCTCAAGGAACACCCAGCAAAGAAAGCAAGAACCACCACAATGCTGCTGTGATACCTGAAAGAGGTATTTGATGCTAAAGAGGCTGAAAAAAAGACTTTCAGATTAAAAGTTTATGGGCTTCATCTTCTCAGGATTTCCCAGGCACTGAAAAGAGCTAAAGAGCCATGTGCTGCCATGAGAAATAGGCACCTCCAATCTTTTGAAACCTGGGGCAAAGTCTTTCAGCTGCTGAGCCTCACCTGGGGGCACAGGGGAAGGTTGGTAGCCCACTGACTCCAGAAGTAGCCACAGCCCCTCACTTCAGTGCTCTGATATTTCCCAGGTGGAACACAGTGACAGGGTAGGACTAAACTCTCCTAAATGTGCCATCAACTTCCTGAGGAAAACAAACACAACACTTTGGATCATAATTTCACAGATTCAAGAGAACTGGATACTACCTGTTTTCAGTTTCTCCATCGCACTGGAGAATTAAGAAACCTGATCTATGGGCTTCATATTCATTACAGGTGACCTCACTTGAGATCCCTTTTTGAACAAGTGCAAGCAACAATTAAACTTTCCCCAACATTCTAAAAATAACAGGTAATTTCTTGGAAGAGCAAATTTTCCACCTAGCATAGTGTAACTTAATACTAGACCTCATTTTGATGGACAAAGAAAAATCAATCATGACCTAAAAATGAGTGGTTGCTTAGGTACTGAAGATTATGGGGACAATCTGTTTACATTTATTGTGTGCAAACAGAAAACACCAGTGATCTGCAGTGTAAGAATTTTTGAAAGGGCTGATTTTGGACAACTTAGTCAGATTGTCAGCATCACTGACAGAAAGAGAAATTTAAAGGAAGAAACCCTAAAAGAAGACTGTAGTGGGAACTGTTCTCAAATATCCTGGTGAAGACTTCAAAAGCCAGAAACCCCCACTCATGTCAGTGCTCTACAGAGAAAAAAATCATCTTCTTAAATATTGAAAGGGGATATGGAAATGGCAGTAAGGCATTAATTTTTATATATTTACAGAGTCGGGAAGAAAATGGAAAGGAAATGACAATTATAATTACCAAAACATTTGACTAATAATAAGGAAATGAAGGGAACAATTAAATGACCAATACTGATAGAAATAATTACACCAATTTTTTTCAACATGAGCTACTACTAAAGGTAGACAGAAAAACCGTTCTTAGGAAAGTATAAAAAAGTAAAAATTTTCAGAGGATAGATATTTTTGTCTGTATATCAAACTGAGCAGGAATTTTATACCGAGGGTGGAACAGAAAGGTTGCCATCTGTGATGAAAAGGGGATGTGAGGTAGCATTTGCTAAAATTAAACATTTTTTAAAAACAACAGACACATATCTTGCACCAAGAGCCTTTAAGGGATGAGGAACTCATGATAAAGTTAATTTCAACAAAACCTGGGAAACAAAATTTCAAATGACTGCAGGATGATCAGCATCATTAGAATGCTCAAAAGTATAGAAGGGATGAACTAGAGAATTACAAACTAGCCAACTACAAACTAATGCTGATCCTGAGTAAAGAATATAAAACTGAATTCCAGACTATATTAACAAAAATTTGAGGGAAAAATGTAATTAAAACCTCCAGCATTATCTCACTTTAAAAAGTGGGTTTTAAAAACCATCTTTTTGGAATAAAGAACAATTGATCAATTAAGTATTCTGTTTGTGTCTAAAAACCTGTGAATTAGTACCCCGCAGCATTCTAATGTTAAAATCTTTCATTAACATACAGTGGATGGATTACCATGGGCTTACTGACCAGACTCAGCAGACAGATGTCAATGAGAAATATCTTTTAGAAGGTGTTCCCAAGAGCTCCTCCTTGGTTTAGAGCTCCTTGGTCACTGACAGATTGCTTTTACTAGGGAAGCCTGAAGTGATGCACAGGGCAGCAGGTATAAAACAAGGAGAATAAGTCACTACTACAAAATACATCATCTACCACAGCTAAAAAGTCAACCATTAACCCCAAAAAGGTGATTCAGATGGAAATTTTTCACGGATTATGGTCATGACATGAATTCCAGCTGTGGTAATAAAAAGGGGATGATCAAACAAAAGTGAGTAGAGAGACAAATGTGAGAAGAAATGGGTTCCAAATAGACATGGAGGAAAATTGTCCAGCACAAAAGGTAATGAAATAGAGGTAGATGGTCTAAAGCATTATTCACTCAACGTGATTTCTGACTTTTGGGAAGAGACTGGACAAATACCTTCCACAAATGACTGAGATATGTTGGTGTGCTTTGGTTTCTAGTTTAACCGCAGACAAGATGACCAGCAAAGGTCCCACCCAATCTTACATTTTGATATTACAATGAATTTGGTGGTATCCATCTATATAGCTACTCCTGGTGTTCAGAAGAACATGAAAAGAATGGGAGGAGTTCAAGAAAGTGCTTTAAAAATGTAAAAACTCAGAGGTTTCAAAAAGCCTTCTTCACAAAGGCTGCCTCCTCCCTTACAAAGTAGAAAAATTACCCTCCAAGCTAGTTTAATAAAACTAGACTCCAGAGGAGAGAAAAGGCTACTTTCGATACATTTTTTCCCAGCCCTGTGTTACTACAGTGGCTTTTTAATGTTCCCAAACTCCACATGACATCTAGTGAAGCTCATTAATAACACAGGATAATCATCCACTGGATTCTAATGAAATTTTAGAAGCCATTAAAAAAAAATATATATCCTGGATGCCTATTAGTTACTTGGGTTTTTTTCCTCCTCCTGCTCCATTAAATCATTGGCCCTAAACTTAACACAAAGGGGCCAGTCAATCACAACCATTTTTATCTGCTGTCTTTGTCACCATTTATCTGCAGAGCTTTAAAAACAAAAGCTGTTGGAGACAGCATCAGATGCTTCCCCTTTGTGCACTGCTCCCATCACCTGTCTCACTGCTCTTGTGAAAGCTTTGATGGGAGGCTTCAGCATTCCTGCAAAATGATTTATGCATTTTCCCCACCTCTGCAACTACCTTGTGACAAGAACCAGAAATCACAGAGTAGATGTCTGCAATTAATGCATTTCCACCATCTGAAACCAATGCTGTAACACCAGTGCCCAGCCTTGCCACAAACATCCAGTGGCATTGCCTCTACTGACACAGCAGCTCATTGCAACCTGGATTGCTCTGACCATGGACCAAGAGTGAAGCTCAGTCACACCTGGGCCCAAGTCTGCAGTTAATTTAGCAGTTTATGGTAAAGGAAGACTATAAATGTGACATCTGTGCAAAGATAATCTGTTTGACTGATCCCTTCCTAATGCTGGGGCTTAGCTTCACTGAACAATCCCATGCATTGAATCATTCATATGTGAAGTTAAATCAAAATTAAAAAGTTAATTTGTCCCATTAAGGTTATCATTTAGAGGAAATACTAATCTGTTAGGAAGAATACAGAAAAGTGGAAATCAAGGATAGACCTACCTAAGGAGGAGATGTTAAAGGAAATTGATTAAGCAAAGAGCAAAACATCACCAGAATTATAGCTGGAGCATCTTCAAACAGTCTGGAGAAATTCATAAGGAAAATTATTGGATTTCATAAGGAGCTCAAGTGGAACTGCTAATCAGAGAGGCAAAGCCACTGACACTGCCTCAGGGGATCAGTATTGCAGCCTGTTTTTGTAAAGCAGCTGAGCCAAGGCTGTGGGCTTTGCTGCTGATGCAGGGGAGGTTTCAGTGAGGCATTGGCCACCAAGGGACTCTCTAGTGCCACTGGCTCTGCTTCCCAGTACTCAGAGAACAGAGCTAGACAGATCTCAGGAGCTTCCAGCAGCTGGACTCCAACACATGCCAGAGCCTCCTCCACAATAACAAAGATTAGCCTTGACATTTCCAATATTCTAAAATATAAAGTAAGAAAAAAAGCAATATGTGTATTTTTAGTCGCTCTTCTTGTCTATATTATTTTTCCTGTAATAAATCATAAGGGTGCAAAAAGAACCCAAGTTGAAATTTAAATATTTTCAAGAAACCTTTATGAGAAGTACATCCAGTATCAAGGTCCCTCATGTTTATAAATATTACAAAATATTATAAAACAAGGTCGCAAAAAATGGTTAAGAAATTCCAAAAAGGATCTCAAGGTTGCTTTTAGGGTATTTTTCCTCCTAGATACACAAACGTTATGTTTCTAAGCTGTTAAGATAGAAGATGACTATTCCCTTTAATTATGCTGGGAAAGTGAGGAATGGGGGAAGCAGAAGAGCTGTTTGAACTGAAAACCAGCATTGGCAAAAGACAGAAATGAATATACACAGGCTGTGCATAAATATAGATATGGATTTGAAAGGTTTTGAGCCACTAAAATAGCAAAAGCCTTGAACAGGCTTCAAATAGCAGCCGTGGGAGCAGAGCAGTGGGATCCGCGCACCCGGCAGGGATGTGCAGATGTGCCCAGGCTCTCTGAGCACTGCTCACTCTTGGGAACTGCCTGGCTACAGAAACATGGGCCTCATTGTGGGGTAATTTGCTGAGTATTCCAGCCTTTTTGCTTCCTTCTCAGCCTCCTTCATGGTGCCCATGGAGCTCCGTTCTCAGCTGCTCCTGACACCTGAGCTCATCATCCCAAACCAGTGCCAGTCCCGTAGTGCACTGCAGCCCTGTTCTGAGCCCAGATTCTCATCAGCCTTCACAAAGACTTTATCCACTTAAGGAAAAGACCACATTATGTTCCTGCCTCAGATAGAAGAGACAGTCCCTGCAAAGATTTCCTTCCTGTCCTGGATTCGTCTATAGGGGCTTGCTTCTTTTCAGAGAAACAAATTAAAATCTCCTTCCTCCAAATCCTTCTGTCACTAGCTTGCCAAGGGAGTCTGAGAGCTATAAAGTGTCTGCTGATGCCCAGGCAGAGATGCCTGAGCATACGAAGGAAGGATCAATTTTACCTCACAGCTGTGCAATGAGCAGCCCACTGCAGCCCCACTGACCAGGAGCACTTGTAATACCACACAAGTAAATGGGATATTGTCTCACACAATACCTATTGAACAGACTTGTCACTTTTCCCACTTTACTGTATCAGCTATTTCTTCTTTTGCCCTCTTAATCTCACCCACACCATTATATTTTTTAGACTATGAATCTGTTATGTTTCAAAAATCTGCATTTCTGCTCTTCTGGAAAGATACAATAGCAGCAGACTTTCACTGGCAAAATCAGAACCAAGCCCTCAGGAGAAATGAGAAGTTTATGATTTCTATATTATCAAAGTTTTCTTTTTAAAAAGCAAATTTGAGAGAGATGGAAGTATTCAGTTCCCAGTATTTTGGAAAGCTGATACATTCACTTACATCTCTCTGACTGCCTGGTAACGTAAACCTTCCAAAGGCAAAAGGAATAAATAAAGAAGATTAACATATATGTAAAAAGCTGCTATAATTGTCACAAAAGGCCCCTTGTGGTTAAGACTGCAAGAAACACTGCAAGTATCTTGGGATTTGTACTCAAACTGGGAGTCACCACCACTCAAAGACCTTTTTTAAGAGATAGCCAGGTCACCTGTAATTCAAGATTCAATAAACAAATTTATCTAAGTTGCTTTTATAATGTTTTTGTCTAATGGTGATAGAGACAATATAGGTCTAAAGGGTTTTTTGTTGGTTGGTTTGGGTTTTTTTCCTAAGTAGGAGCAGATACAAAAGAAAGATTGTAAATGGCTTTGCAATTCTTAACTCCTAAAACGGCACTATGAAAGTTACAACATCTACGAAAGTTATTTTTGTAGAAGAATCCCTGTGCTTTCTGCAAACACTAAGATACAGGCAATGCTAGAAAAAAAAAAATCTTAAAGACTGTGCTTTTCTACTTTAACAAAGGCTGTTTTATAACCTGAAGGAAAATGACTATTTGACTGATTTTTACATAATCTGCTTATTGTCAATACCTACCTTTTCAGCTTCTCTGGCTATAAATAGCCCTCACTCACATGACACAGCAAACCCACAGATTCCTCACATTTCTACCCACTGTAGATACCCCAAAAAGTCTGCAAGAGGGGTTTGTAAATCTTCCCTGGCCAAATTTCATGAAGAACATGGACACAAACAAGGGGGACCCACAGCGGAACCACATGCTCCAAAGGGACAGGGCTGACTACACCAGGCCTCCTCTCTGCTGCTTATCACCTGCTGTGAAGAGATGCTTCACAAAACCATAATAAACATTTAAACCAGCAGTTAAAGACCTCCTTAAAAAAGATGCCCAAACCTGTTTTTCATAAAAACATTTTTATTGCTTTAAAGGTTTTATTAAAATGCCAACAGACCAATTACACTTGATTGTTTCCAGCATCTACCTGCCTTGGCTACCACTTAGCTCACAACAGTGAAGGATGTTTGCTCCATTACAGGCTCTCCTCTCCTTCTCTGGAACTGCATTTTTTTATTCACTGCTGTTCCCCAGGTAGTCCAGAAAATTTGGAATATCAATCTCTTTTGTTAACAATATAGTACTTTACAATGAAGGAGCTCATGTATCCAAGGATTTGTGCTGTCTAAAATGACAAGGAAAGCTCCCTCCCAAACAAAACCCCTCATGTCCAAAAACTGATTGTATCCAGGAAAAAAATCAATTTATAGAAAATGCTCTGCTTGAAAAAGCACTGACAACTTAAGGCAGAAAATAAAAATTCTGGGTAGAATATTCTTTGCACTGGAGACTAGGATTACCTAAAGTGGAAAGAGGCAGCAAAGCCCAACCATTGCTGTAAGCACCCATTCAGTTCTTCCTGCCATGGCAACAATGCCATTAAATTCACTGTCCTGTCACACAGCAGAGGCTCACAAGGAAGCTCTTCCCTGGTTTATTGGAGGCCCAGGGCTGCAGGCACAGAGCCTCAGGGACAGACTCCAAGGATGTGGCACCTCTGAGGGGGACCAGGTCACTGCTTTGGCTCAGCCACCACACCTCCCTCCCCTGCTCTGCCAGAGAGGTGCCTGGGAGGTGACTGTAATGCAGAAATAGGAAGAGCTACAACGTGGAAACCTTCTCCCTTTGAGCTGTGAGGGGCTGAGCCTCTGCCTCGCCCTGGGTTTACAGGAGTGCCCCTGTTGCTACCAGTGCCACTGCCTGTACAAGTGCATTACACACCAGGAGGTAAGTCTGATAGTTACTGTCCTTTGAAAGATATCAGCATTGCACTATAATCCTGGAAAAGCCTACCAACAGCGTGTTCAGAGAAACAGGAAATACTGGCTGCTTAAATTACATTGTCTTAAAACACCAAAATGGAGAAAAAACCAGAGACTATTCTTGTTTATAATTCGTGTATTATCTGGCCACATTGTTCAACATCAACAGAGTCATTTGTGAAATCAATGGTGACATTTAAAATGGTCACACTTCCAAGTTAATGTTGTATGTAGACACTGAGCAGCTTCTTCTGGTTCCTCTACAGTTCTCCAACTCAGAATTGTAGCATACAAGCTGTCTGTACCTTAGAAATCTTTTGGGGTTTTTGAAGGAAGCTGTTTGGGTTTTTAATAGCTGACTGCTATGAGAAATGACGGAAATCCGAAAGACATTTTGTCCATCTCATTTTTAATGTTTTCCAATTGTTGTCTCCAGAATAAGCTCATTCCTCCACAACCAGCAATTTTCCAGCCAGAGATTTAAATAAATCAGTGAGCAGTGATGTGCCATAGCAGCATTTCTAAAATTAGGTGCACACTTATAAATTCTGATTTCCCACCTCTGCTCTTCCCTGGAGTATTCAGGCTGCAGAGCCAAAGGACACAAAACTGAACGATAAAGACAGGCATGATGTCTTACAGCTTTGCCAGAAATGTATTTTTGGCATTTATGTACTACAGGCCTCTCTTCAGCCAGTTTATCTTTCAGCTCACTTCATCTTCACCAGAATATTCAGCCAAGTTTCAGCTCAGCTTATGCTACATTGAAGTCACACTGTTCCTCTGAGAGCCTCCAGCACCCTATTCAGAGCTGCTCACTCATTTTTCTTGGCTGTTGTCCGGGATAACCTCCAATGTATTTACAGATGAGAAAAGGATCCTTCTGGAAAATCCTTCTGCAGCTGAACTGAGAGAGCTAATGGGGCCCATAGTTTGTTGGTTTTTTTTTCCCCTGAGACACCACAAACACCTTCCAGCAGAAAGTGCCCATTGGTTTGCTATTGAAGGAAGCCCTTTGGACCCCACAAGTTTCATCCAGGATCTATCTCCTGGTATTCCCAGCTAAGGCTGAGGAGCTGATGTGGAGCAGAGGAGCTCCACGAGAAGCACCCACAATGTTTTTTAAATCACAGCCCACTGTCCTTAGGAAAGCTTTACCACTGAGGGTTGGGCTTCAGCCCCGGTGCCAGAGCACAGCCCAAGCACTACAAGAACCCCTTGACTTAGCCCTGAGTCATGGTTCCTGCTGTGCCTTCCCTTTCCTCCTGCTGGGAATAGCAGCTCCTCACAGATCTGTGCCAGCCCTTATTGATCCTGTGTCAGGTCTTTATTGCACTCACCCCAAGTCTATTAGTTGCTCTGGCATAAGCTGGAAGAGGCAAAGATGCATGAAGCTGCCTTGCTGACTTTTCTAATAGCTTTTCTTCAAATAAGCTGTTCCTGTAGTATATACAACATTATTAACAGTTTATACTGAGGGCAAACTGTGAGTACTGCTAATCCTTCTTGTTTCACCCCTCTTCTTCTGGGTCCACCTGTAAATACCCCCATTACACCAAAATTGTAAGGTCTTTGAGCAAATACCAGTTTTTATCTGCCTTTGCAGTGAGATCACAGACCATAACTAGGTTCTTGCTGCTGCTGCCACACAAATATTTTAAGTCCTACTTCCCATGAACAGGCCTTCCATTTTCCTTGCTTGCTCCGCCTTCCCTAATAAAAGAAAAATTACTAAAGTTCAGCCATTGACCCTCCAAGCTGCAGTTACCACTGTCACCTCACTGTAACAAGTTTTGAGCATCAAATGACAAAACCTCATTTCCCTTTCCAGCCCTTCTCTCCTCACAGCTGCTTTCCTCCCCAGTAAAACCAGACACTGTGCACCAAAACCCACTTGTTGAGACAATGCAGACTGGGAGAGCTGGATGGGCCAGCAGTTCATTAAATGTGCCAATTCTGCCCCCATCCCCTGCTTGCAGCAGCACCACATACAGGACCCAGAGACACAAAAACAGGTTTTGCTTTCCAGAGTTGCCAGAAACAAAGCCAACCTCAGCCTGTCTGCATAAATCAACAATAAAAACAACATGCGTGAGCACTTGCCAGCTGAAGGATCACAACCCACCTTGAGGTTTGTGCATCAGATTTAGCCCATATATCTCCAAAATGCAGCAGCAACTGCCATGAAAGGTTGTAGCTCAACAGCTCAGGGTGGCCCAGAAAAGGAAGAAAACCCCAGTGCTATATGATTCTCAGTTTTTGATTGCCTCCCTAAATCCTCTGCATTTCCATCAGAGATGGGTCACTGCAGGAAGGGCAGAGATGAGACAATTCACAGGTGGGGGCAGATGATGTACATCAGCTGCATTTTTAAACACTCCAGTCTCCCAGTGTCAATAGGCCAAGGAAAATGAGATGGAACCACAGATTTCAGACTAAGTGAATCAAATAAATCTACCTAATCTACCAGGAGCTTGCATATGAATCTGAGTGAGATGTGGCTGAAAAACATGGCTTGAGAACAAAATGGATGGGATCTCCAGAAACACAAACCCAACCACCCCCAGCAAAGAGGAGGATTAATCAAAAATATCCCACCCCATCACAAGCTGTGTATGAGCAGCTAGCTGCATTTGAGGGCAGCTGGGAGACTGTGACACACCAGCCATAGAACAACACATGTTCTTGAATTAATGTCATCAAATATTCACTCCTGTCTCTTCAGCACTATGAGCAGAACAGTTCCCAGGTCCCGAAGTCAGTAGCTCCTTCATCCATGGTGAGCTGAATTGATAAAAAAGAAGCTGAATTAGTGCTGAAATATGACTGCCTTTAGTTGGTTTGTCTTCTGTCCCCGAGAGTGAAAATAGCAGGATTATCAGCAGTTTGTGTGCGCACAACTTGTTCCTGAGGTGAGCCCCACCTCAGGAACAGTGACAAAGCAGAGGTGCCTTCAGAAAGTCATTCAATCTGTGCCATAAGGGAAGACACTGCCACTGAGGATGCCAGCCTTGCAGATGTATGTTGAACACCATTTAAAGGCCAGTTAGAGGGGACAGGCTCTCAAGTGATCCCTGACCTTGACTCCCAATGTCTTCCCAAAACAACCATGAAGGGCTTAATCCCCAGTTATCAAAGAATATTTATTAATATTGAACCACTAATGGTTCTGGAGCGACATCACTCTCTTTTCCACCAGAGACACCATCTTCTCCTGTTCACTGGCCCACTTTTTCATGCTGTCCTTTTCACCCTCTGTCCCTTGAGCAAGGAAGGAGCAGCCTGTGGGAACCAGAAAATCCAGC
This sequence comes from Camarhynchus parvulus, assembly GCF_901933205.1. Taxonomy (NCBI): domain Eukaryota; kingdom Metazoa; phylum Chordata; class Aves; order Passeriformes; family Thraupidae; genus Camarhynchus; species Camarhynchus parvulus. The sequence continues at coordinate 143,481,101 of NC_044572.1, forward strand.
ACTATGCTCCTTCCAGTCTTCCCCTGCAGGACGTTTTTCTCTGTGCCATGCATGCAAAACACTAATATTTACTAATTATTACAGTAAGCACAACTGCTTTCTTGTTAAATTATACTTGCCCCAGCTGGTAATCACAGTTATTTTCTGTGTCCTGTTATGTACCAATTTGGCCTCAGCTTGAGACAAGGATGCTCTTTTCTCTGTCTGGGCAGTGCAGAGCCCAAGGGATGGTTGGGCAGGGTGAGCAGCATCTCTGAGGAGGGCAGGTGTGGGCACATCTCATCAGAAGAAGGCTGGAGATATTATGGAAGCACTGTGGTGGGACCTAGAAGTGCTGGAAGAAGCCTGGGATACTCTGGGAGTACAAGGATGCACAGCCCAAAGGGTTTTCATCTCTGCTTGTCCCTGAAGGTGCTTCTATAATATATATATAAATACACTACAAATAATTTCTGAGTTAGTAAAAAAGGCCCCTACATCCAAACAGGGATAGGGGCTGCAGTGGCTGTGTGGTACCACACTATTTCAAACACACTTTCATAGGTATGTCAGACATAACCTGTGCCATCACATTCATCTCCTATTCATTTTGACTTATCACATGACTGCACACTGCTAATAATATCCTTATTGCCACTAAAAATTATTTGGGAGCTTAAAAAGGATGCCATGACATGAAGATTAATCTCAGACTAAAACTCTAATTTTATGGTAGATTTGCTGACTCATAGACAGGCCAGTGACTTTCCTCTGCCTCATCTTAAAATAAAATATATATATAAAAAACCCAACAAACAACAACCAATCCGCAGGGAACATGATGTAAATTTTATAAAAGCAATAACAGAGAATTACAAAAGATCTTGCACCTTGATAGCCATGTTGCAGAGTAGGGCATTTTATGAAACACAGAAGTAAAGAAGTAAAGAAACCGAAACTTATTGAAGAGAAGTGTTGTCAGGCCATGAGAAAAGAGAACAGCTGAAATCATCACCTCATTATGTGCTTCTCCCAGTCCTGTGAAATCTCAGGTTTGAGAATGAAGTTTAGTTTTGAGAATGAAATAGAGGAGCCACCATCCTGAAAATGTTCACAAATACATAAATGTAGCACCTCATGATATGGTTTAGGGGCCATGGTGGTATTCAGTCAGTGAATTATGACCTTGAAGGTCTTTTCCAACCTTAATGACTGATTCTAAGCTATTCCTCTTTTATCTGACATTTAACATGCCTAGAAGTTGCAGCTTCTTTGGTGTCTCTCTTTATTCTTCACACTTTCTTCAGGCTTGGAGCTGACCCATGAGCACACAGGGCAGAGAGGGAGGTTCCCTGTTCCAGGACAGCCCAAATTGCCACAAAGCACACTCTGCCAGGATTTCATCTCTGAAGGCTCAGCTCTGCACTGGAATAACAAACAAAGCTTCAATCTCCTGCTCTTGGGGTGTCAGGACAGAGCTCACAGCCCTGTGCTGCCAGGAGCAGATGACAACCATGACATGTGCAAGGACAATGGAGCCACCCTGAAATAAATCACAGCCCTGGCTCCCTGCAGAGCAGGAATAGTGCAAACAGCAAAGAGCTGGATTCCTCCACTACCTGGGCAAGGCTCCTCACTGCTCACCAGGTCTTGGGCTTGCTCTCAGCATACCCAGGGCACACAGAGTCTCCCTGCAGACCAACAGCAACATCAGTAGACACTTTGGGATTAGACAAAAATGGGGAACTTGCCTGAAACAGCCCCCAAAACACCAGGTGGGCAATTCAGTTGTTTCCCCTATACAAGCAGCACTTTCATTAAGTGCTTCTAACATGTTGACCTGCAAGAGTAGACTTATTTCCCCTCCTCCTTCTCTTCTACATGTCACAATGAGGTTATTCCTCTTGCCTCTCGTTTTTGCAAGTTTGTTTCCAACATCTCCCTTGCCTCCTTCTGCAGCTCAGCTGCTGTTTTGTCACCATCACTGGAACTGCTTTCAAAGCTGCTGGATTCTTCCCTGAGCTTTTGCTGTCTTCTGTCTTACCTCACTCTCCTCACGCTGAAAAATATGGGCTTTATTGCTTATTTTTTCCTCTTCTTTTTTTTTTCTCTACCCAAGTGGGCTGAAAATCATTATTCTTTCCCTCTGGACAAGGCAGACATCAGACAGGTCCATCTGCTCTCCTTTAGAGGATCAGCAGCAAAGAGACTGCATGGACACCTAAAACTTACATCCCACTCTTCAAGAGAGATGACAGCTGAAGAAATCACCATATTGCAATTGCTTTTTAAAATAACTAAAGAGATACAGCTAGGTGTTTGTGTTCTGAATACAATAATATTGACTTAGAGCCCTTTCCAAAAAGAAAAAAAAAAACCAAACAAACCAAAAACACCACACTCTGGCAATCATTTTTTGGTCATCAGTGCATCAGTGTAGGGACTACATTGACCAGAAAGACCAGCAACAATTTCTGACCCCAGTCCTGCAAACCTGTTAAATGAGATTTACCCTCTGAATGCACATGGAACCAGGGGGACATCAGCAGAGATCACCATAAGGTGAGCCTAAAGGGCATCACAAGAAGATTTAGGAACAAGACTGAATCAGAATTCAGCACTGCAGAAAGTTGGTGATCTTGGTTCATGCATGTACATGCTTTGAGAAGGGTGTTTCAGACTTTAGACTGTGTGGGATTTTAGCATTTGGCAAAGTCACCTCAAGGCCAAAAAGGCTGGCTTGTTTTATCCTCGTGTCCAGAGTACTTCACAAAGTTTTATTATCCCCACAAGGCCTTCAACAACGCAATTAGGATGAGATTCACCTCAGCATTTGTAATGTAGATTTCTACATCTAAGCCATGTGTTGAAGCTCCTCTTACCGCCAAAAGATCCCTATTTATTTGGCACAATCTCTGGCAATCAGGGTGTGGTAAATCACTGTCTCCTTTACTTCAGGATGAGCTCAGCAGATCAGCAATGCTCCTGTAGCCCTGGTTTATATCAGCATCTGAGGAGACTGAAATGGCACATTTAGGCATTTACAGGGAAGACATCTACATTTCATCTTAAGCTTCCCAGCACAATTACTGTAACTGCTACTACTTCTGTTATGTTACATCATGATCTTAACAATACAATTAAGATACAAGTAATTCTCCTTTTCCTGAGTTAATTCATTGCTCATTTGCTTATCTGTTGCTAAAAAAAAAAAAAAAAACTAAACAAAAACAAGACAACAACAACCCCCAAACCCATCATATTCCTGGCTACACCTTGCAGTCCTGCCTACTCACCAGTCAAGAATATACAAAATCATTGATTTAGCCCATATTTTGCAGCTAAGATACAGTCTACAGCTGTCTTCTAGAAAATTCTCCAAGTTTGGTTTAAAAATGACAAGTGGAAAATTGATAATTTCTTGTGCTAATTCTTTCAGCAGATATGTGATCTGCTATTAGGCCTTATGTATAGCCTGAATTTATCTTGCATCACCTTCCAATCATGCTATACCATCATTTATGCAATTAAAAAGCCCTCTGGTAAAACAGAAACTCCATCTTCATGGCCTGGAACAAACACTGATGGAAATCTCAGATTAAGGCTAATAAACACATTATCTACTTCAAGTTGCTGGGACATTAACCCATGGTAGAGTAAGTGAAAACAAGCATTGCCAATGAAGACAGATTTCCATCTGCTCAAAATCTCTTTTTCTTCACTCCTCCTAATGATGTTTTCTTTAGAGTTACTGTTTCCAGAAAACTATAAGGTATTATTCTATAACAGCAGATTTTCCCTATGGTGTCCAAAAAAACATTGCTTTGGAGGTGATTATGTCCTTCTTTGGTCTCTGGGAGCAATGTTCTTTCTCATCCCATTTGCTGGGGAATGTGGTGACTCATGCATTTAGCCCTGGCTCAATTGCTACAGAAAGTTGCTGTCCATTTGTTGTCACATCAAGAGCTCCCATCTTTAATTTCTTGGTCATCAACACCAGCAGCAAATGGAGCTGCAAACCAGGACATGGTATTATCAGCCTGGCTCTGGGAGCAACAGCTGCAGCTGTGGTATCAGCTGTGCATGAAATAACTGCAGGTCATGGATTATGCTGAGCTCCTAAACCACTTCCTCTTACCGCTGAGACCAGGGACAGACATTAGTCCCACTTGTATCCTTTCTGGGAAGATAAATGGGTGTCCACCTCCACTTCTTATTCCCTCTTTCTTGAGAGAACAGCTGAGTCACCACAAGGAAGCTGTTACCTCCATAGGTCATCAATAAATCACTTTTTCCCAACACCATCACCACCCCTGGGCAAAGAGTGATCAGGAACTGTGACTCACAGGTGTGTGGGCCTGAATCCCAACAGCCCTGTGAGCTTCTCCTACAAGGATCTGTTTGTGTAGGGACTCAAAAAGCCTTGCCCAAAGTCACAGGGAGCCCCCCAGAAGGACCTCATCCCTGGATGCCATATTCCCATCACAAGGTGATTCAGAGATCATTCTTGCACCTAACCTACCTTGCTCCACATGGATAAAGGAATTCTTGATGAGTCCTGACTCTGGGGGAATAGAGGCACAGTTTTAATCCTACCATAGGTGAACCCAATGTCAAAATCCAAAAAGTTAAAAAGAGGAGTAGAAAAGATAAAAAAAAAGTAAATACAGCTATGTATGAGTAAGAGACAACTTGTCATGTCAGCTCCATCACCCGGCTATCAGCACTTAGGTCGAGGGATTTTAAGTCAAACTCAACTCCACTGTCCCAGTCATGTAATGTAGGAAAGGCAGAGCTGGAGGATCCAGTGACCGGTGCTGTTCTTCAGTAGTGAGGTGATGAATGCCACCAAGGAAAAAAGGGAAGACAGGATTGAGTGAGGGACAGGGAGAAAGAGATGGGAAAGTGAGAAGGAGTTGTAGAGTTGAGACTGAATGATTCTTCTGAATTATTAAAACTGCTAAAAAAGAAAAAAGTCATTGGGAAAGACTTCCTATCTTCAATGAACTCTACTGGTTAACGAAAACTATACCTAGCATTTCCCAGTGTCCAAACACAGACAGTACTGGTTTGGGTTATCCTAGAGACACGCAACTTCCTTTGCAGCTAAATATGAACACTGATTGCTCTGCAGTGGGCTGACCTGCCCAGCATCTCTGTCTAGATGTTACACCTCACTTCAGTCCATGCACACTGAGGATTAAATGGAGTGGGGAGGAAGGAAACTCTCCATGACTCTGGGCCCAGACATCTGCACATCATGTGAAACACATTAAACAATGTGTTCTGCAAAGAGAAACCAAATTTATTGTTCCCTGCAATATAATGGAGTTCAAATCTTGGAGATGCACAAAACTCAACTGGATACAGCCCCAAGCAACCTGATTTGAGTTTGAAGTTAACCTTTCTCTGTGGACTGGAGAGGAGACCTCTAAAACCTCCCACTTTAAATGGTTTTATGGTTGCAGTTGTCAAGTCCCTCCTACAGCCCCAATTTCAGACACGACCTACACCAAGAAATGTGCAGAAACACAGCCCTTCTCTTGCACAACTTCCCCAGCTTATCTGCACTGGATTTGTCACCCAATTAACTGGATTTATGAGGGAGGAAAAAATTCTCTCTCATCTTTGAGGATCAAGGAGGGAAGGAAAGCCTCCATGCTTAGATAAACCAGCTCCCAGCATGAAGGAAACAGGCTGTGAGCACCAGGGTGTGAATACTGGCAGCTCTGGGATAGGTTGGTGCTCACTTGATATTCTGCCATAGGATCTCCATCTCTCCTACCTACCTCACTCCTCAAGCTGTCTTACACTACTGGGAGGACAAGTGTTTTGTGTGCAAGACCTTGATCCTGGCCTCTGGTACTAGCAGAATATCCAGAAAGATAAAAAGATTTTGTACTGGGTCCAGAACAAGCTTGCAGTGCAGCAGCCAAATCCAATTGCTCCTCTGACTGCAATAGATTTACTCTACATCTGCACTGACATGACTAAAAGCAGTCACTGGCTCAGTATTTCTGCAAAAAACAAGAACACAAACTAGCAGCTGTTCAAGGAAGACACCACCACCCAGATACACTTCTTTATGTCAGGGCATTTGCATGCATTCAGAGTTCATACAGTTTTCCAGTGATTTTCAACGTTAGGTTCAATTATTCTGGTGTCGTGCTTCAGCGGGTGTATGAAAGTGAGCATGCCCTTGAAAATACTGAGTGAAGCTCACACATCTGCACTTCTTACAGGCTTTAAAAGGACAATGTTCAAGCCACCCTCAAAATGTTTACTGATCCCTAAAAGGCACCTAGAAAACAGTGATGCCTGTGCATTGATTTTGGGAGGTAATTTTGGGTTATGTAGTCAAGAGGACCAATGCAAATGGACTGAAACTCAGGAATAGGAAGAAGGAGGACTGATGCTGGCAAACTCCCAGCACAGCAGCTCCTGTGCCCAGGTAAATACAAGAGACAAAGGGAAAACACAGTCAATCACAGCCTTAGATGTACAACAGGTACTGGGTTTGAATGTGGCCTCAAGATCAACTGCAATTACCATCAGAAATCAAAAGCAAATTTATGTGAGAGCTCAGGGAGACAAAGCCCAAGGCAAAACAGAGAACAAAAGGAAGGTGGAAAGTTAAACTCAAGAATCTCAACTAGAGAAAGACCTTAAAACTACTGAAATGTTATTTTCTTTGGCATAATGTCAGGGATGACTGTAGGCTTGTCATGGCCTGGTATACTAAGTAGCAACATATATAAAGCTCTTGAGGAAAGAGAATTAGAATTAATATAATAGATAGAAGTCTATGTAATAGTAAGAATCATATTCCTCTTGCCTTTAGAGGTAGAACTCATTTGTCTGAATCCTGCAGACATTTACCAAAGATCAGCTCCTGCTATAGACAAGGGAGAGCTGCTCAGTGGAGCTGAAGTTGTGATTTATCTCCATGTAAAGCAGACCCTCACATCTGGTTGGATGAATCCCACCCTAAAACCCACTGATTGCATTGACTAAATCTCCACTGACTATAAAGAGAAGCTAAATCCCTACTGCACCCACAGAACTGTACATGAACATATCTGCATTTAGCTGTCCTAATGTGGCTTTGATCCCTGCCCCGCAGGTCAGGCAGAAAGTCTCCCATTCCTCAGGTGTTTTCAGTGCAAATACCTAAATTTAAATTAGTTCCATGAGGTCTCCTTTGTAGTCTGGGAAGAGTTTCAGGCACTGCAAGACGTGATTAATCTCACCCATTTTCAAATTGTCTTTAGAATGAGATTAATTGCACTCCAGAAATTTCCATTTCCTGTTTTTCTTCAGCAGCTATAAAAGAATTCCAGACAGCTACCTCAGATATTGTGCTAGATGGATGGATCCCACTGTGGAAAGACTGACACTCAAGCCTTGAGGAAGAGCAAGGAAATGCAGTTTGTGGAAGTAATTTAACACTGAAGAGAGCAGTGTATTTGACACTGTACTATGTGATAGCACCATATTCTGAGAGCAGGAATTGCCATGAGTCTCTGTCAGATGCCATCTCTGCACCCAGGACCTGACAAGGTAATGGAACAACATCTACAATAATGAGTGAGACACAATCAGGAGAAACAGCCAAATATCAGCATCCACACAACTAGGAATATCTTCACATTTCACACAGGAAGTTTTAATGAATGATGAGTGGGCTCTTCCTCCTGGATTTCTATCACAAAAATGTATTTTTTTGTTAATATGCCAAGATGTGGGGGTGAAGTGTTGAAACCTCCATGGGAGTTTGATCAGCACAAGCAGCACTGAAACAGAAGAGGCAAAAGGCATGGCAAAGTCCCATGAACAGGAAGGAGAAAAGATGTAGAATGTAAAATATGCTATTGAACACACACCTAGGGTGAAACCTGTATTATTTCAGTGGGGTAGGATTTTTGGGCCTTTGTCTAAGTGAAGGTCTTATCCCAGGGGTAATGGTTTGAAACTAAGAGCATCAACTTAGACTAAATATAAGAAAGATTTTTTTTTACAATGAGGGTGATAAAACACTGGCAAAGGTTGCCCAGAGAGGTGGTGGATGCCCCATCCCCAAAAACATTCAAGGCCACTTTGGGTGGGGCTTTGAGCAACCTGCTGAAACTGAAGGTGCACCTGCCCACAGCAGCAGGGTTGGACTAGAGCTTTAAAAGTCTCTTCCAACTAAAATTATTCTAATATTCTATCCCAAAAATGGCTTTTTGCATGGACCCAGGAGGAAAACCTCAAAGTGGTAAGATCTCACATATAGGAATTATGTCTGTTCTATTAACCCAAAGATGCTCATCCCAGCTCTGCGTCCCTGAGGCCAGCTGGCAATAGGAGTGTCCACATCTCTGACCTCACCTCCAGAGCAGGGAGCTGCCCCAGACTCCTCCTGGGAGTGGTGCCAGGTCTGTGGCAGCACCTGAGCTGTGCTCAGTCACTCGGTCACCAACAAATCCACCACCCAGCAGTGTCCTGCCATCAGCCAGAGTGTGTCACTGCTTGGGAACACTCCTGGCACAGCTCTGACAATCAGCTAAGACATGGCCAATGACTGCTCTGGGCATGGGCAAAGCTGCTGCCATAGCTGGTCCTGGGCTGCATCTGGGGCAGGGCACAGAAGGAGGCTGGGTGTGATCAGGGAGCCCCAGCTGTGTGCTCTGAGATTCTCACAGCACATCTCACAGGAGCAACAGTGCTGGCAAAGGCACAAGAGCAAATTCCAGTTTGTGTAATTACCTTCCTAAACGAATTCCCCTGCAATTTCAATCAGGTGCTCTTGACATTCCCTCCTCAGGGTGTAATCTCTCCTCATAAACTCTGAGCCTGCACGAAGAGGCACGAGAGGAGCAAAGATAAGCAGAGCTGGTTCTGCACTGCTGAGAAGTGGTGGGCAGCTCCCCACCAGGAGCTTTGGGGAATTCACTATCAGTCCCTCAGCAGCTGCACTTGCTTCTCCTCCATCCCCACTGAAAGCAGAAAATTTTACACTCTGAATTTACAGTCAGTGGGGAATGTCCTGTAAAGAGTCTTTTGGTTTAAGATTAACATCTCTGTCATTGACCTAAAGTTAGGTATAGCCTAACCCTAATGGCTCCTATAAAACATAGAAGAGATAGGACCTTGATGGCTTGGGATATTTAAACTTCCAGCATTGCTTTATCTCTACTCCAGTGGTGGATGGCACCAGGAACAATTAATTATTTTGTTGTTTGAGATACACATCATGTGAAAAGCATGAAAAATCTGAGATGGAGAGATAACAATTAAAAGCACATCGCAGAAATAAACAGATAAGCACAGCCTGAAACTCAGGTTTGGACAAAAAGACATGAGGAAATACTTGCAGGTCTGACATAGATGCAATATCTCATAAAATCTTTGATTCAGTATTAATTCAGATGGCTGGGAGAAACTATATGACACTAAAAGCTGGATCCAGAGCTATAAATAAAACTCTAACAAATTACAATGTATTAACCAGGAAGCAGGGAAGTTATTATTTAATAAAATGCTGAATGGTGTTTTTTAGTTCTGGCCTTACTGTTTCCTTAATGATCTAGAAAAAGAACTAAATTGAATGTTAGCAAAATTGTGAGGTACTAATCTAGGAGGTGATCAAAACACTAGTGAGGACAGAATAAAGTAAACATAAAAGCACTTGAAATTTTTAAAAAAGCACCACTGGAGAGTCAACATGACAATCACAAACTAACACAGGCTGCCAAAGGAGTGCAAAGCACATTCATGCAGCTCTCAGCCACAGCTCTGGAAACACAGGGACAAGTGAGATCCAGGGATCCATGAAATGAAATAAAGTGTGGGAAGTCAAAGGAAGTAAAAGACAACAGCAACCCAGAGAGGATGAGGATTCCTCCTCTGTCACTGCCATACAATGGATCTCTGCAGCTCCACGCACCAGCAACTGAGAAAAATTAAAGCAGGAAAGACTAGGGCAAGATATGTCATGTGGTAGAGGGGAGAAAGAGCAAAAGACATCTCAAGAGACACCAGAGATGTCTCATGTCAGGGTCTCAGCATCCTTTCATTTCTTTCAGAGAGAGATTTAGCAGAGTTAGAGATATTACATCTTCACTTCTGCATGGTTTGCACCAGTAAGGAGGACAAGGTGGTATCCTGGTGACTACAGCCAGAGGTGGTTATTAAGCTATGGGAAGGCTGAAGATGGGTGATGGATCCTTGAGCTTAGGAGGATCCCACCAGGCCTGAGCAGAACAATGAGCTGGTTGTACAGAGGAAGATGATGGTATCTCATGCTGCTTTCCACCAAATCCCAGTCACAATCTTCTGCTTTGGATTACCTCAGTGCCACCTTGGATAGGTTCCTCCTGACTTCAGAGGGACCTTTCATTTGCTCCAAGCTAAACACACATTTATGCAATTTGCTCACTTAAGACCAGGGAAGGCAATTTACAGATTTCCAGCCTGGAAGTTCTCCAAAAGTGCCTTTTTCCAAGCAGGTTACCAGAACCAAAATATCCCAGGGCATGTCCCTCTCTCCACAGAAAATGCTAAGTTTCCCAGCTACCATCCTAAGGCAGAAGACAGCATACACTTAACAGCTCTTGTGGAGCTTATTCCCTGCAAAGCTATTAATATTTAAGTTATCCCAATTAACAGGATCTGCCAGAAGCAATAGCAGATGCATGGCTCCATTCTTTCTGTAAAGTTTCATGCACAAGAGAGTGTGGCATTCTTAAATACAAAAAGGGAATATAATGTCATTAAACACAAGAATAAACGTTATCATTTATTGATACCATGCAAGGCTGATCATGGTAGTACCCAGCCACCTGGCTGTGCCTAAGGTCACCAGTTGTTTGTAAACAACATATAAATTATCTTAATGCTCATTTGATCAATTTTGATCAGAAATTTTCTTCCAGCTATTAAATCACAGAATCACAGAATCACAGAATTTCTAGGTTGGAAGAGACCTTTAAGATCATCGAGTCCAACCCATCTTCTAACACCTCAACTAGATCATGGCACCAAGTGCCAGATCCAGTCTTTTTTTAAACACATAGAGGGATGGTGACTCCACCACTTCCCTGGGTAGACGATTCCAGTATTTGATCACTCTTTCTGTGAAAAACTTCCTCCTTAATTCTAGTCTGTATCTCCCTTGGTGCAGTTTGAGACTGTCCTCTTGTTCCGTCTGTTGTTGCCCGGAGAAAGAGACCGACCCCCAGCTCAAATTCCTCAAGTTCAGACCTTGTTCAGAATATGCATTGTCCTTGAATATGCCATTGTCTGACCTTCCACATGCATCTCAATGCCACAAAGGACTTTTTGACAGTCAAGGGATACAGAATTATGTTCTACATACATGCATAGGTTTGCATGTTAGATAAGCGATAAATAAAAATGATTCAATCAAGTGATATTTGAAGATGAGGGCTATCAAAAAAAAAAGAAATGTGCTGGTTGAGTGGATTCTGAGGTGACCTTTGGGAGAAGTAGGAATGGCTGGGGCACCTTCATGTTCACCTCCACACAAAAGCACCCAGTGACAGATAACTGGCATTGTATGTATGTATTAATTTTTTAATCCAGCTGTTAAAATGGATTAGTATTAGTCTTTAGTTACTATTTATTTCCATTAAATTTGTTTTTCAGTGTTCCTACATTTTACAGCAAAATGAGCAAAAGAAGTGTAGAAAGCCTCTCCCTGCTCATTTTTGTACCATTTCCTGAATCCCTCTTTCAGATGAAAACAAGAAGTAAAGCTCAGGTGTCCTCTGCACCCAGCAGCTGTCCCAGAAGGGCACAGACCCTGCTGTGCCCTACCATGTTCCGTTGTTTGCAACAAGGAACAAACAGAGGTTGGGAAGGGGCTGGGATGGCTTTTATGAAGAGTGATACCTCTGACCAGAGCCCAGGCTGGAGATACTGAGATAAATCTAGTCCTGGGCTTTCCCACTGACAGTGTCTCCAGAAGTGCTGGGGTGGCACTGAGCTGCTGCTGCTCGTCACACCAAGTCTCTCAAAAGAGAAGAAAAATGTGATTTGCTGGCTGCTGTGGTGGCTTTGCTATATCATTGCTTGTCAAACTGATTAAATTTGGGACTGTTCAGTTTTATAGACCTAACACCAGGGATTGTGACTTCTATTTGAGGGGCTATCCCTCAGCTGAGCTGGCAGCACTGAAAGCCCAGCTGCAGAGTGTTTGCTGGCACTGGCAGCGCTGCTTCCCTCCGACATTCCAGGGATTCCACTGCCCATCAGATGAGCTGGGGAGTGAACTTGCAGCAGGCTGTTCAGGGACCTGCAGGGGCCTGAGGGACACTGAGGCACACGCTGCGCACCCTGCAGCCCTGTGCCTGCAGCTCCCAGGAGCCGTGGCAGCACAGAAACTTGCCAAAATTGAATACAGGGCAAAGCAATCCAATCTGGGGGTACCCACTGGGGAGTGCGCATAGCTCTGAGCACTGATGCCCAAGCACAAAGATTTGAGGCTGCAGGTGAACACTTATTCCCACCAAAGGGCCTGGTCCATAATTTCAAAGGAAGTTTGGATGGTTAAATAAGCAATGGGCCCCTGTGAGCTGCTGAGGGGACTCCGGAGCTGCAGCTGGGGATCACCAGCCACTCACTACCCAGGCACTGGTTTCCCCAGGCTGTGCTACCCCTTGTCTTTCCCCCAGCAAATCCCACCTTCCTTCAGTCCTGGCAGCTGATGCCAGCAGCTGAGCTACAGCCACATCCCCCCAGGGCACCCACAATCCCAGGGCAGCTCCTCAAGCCTCGGTGGAGCTGCAGGAGCAGAGGCGTGTGGTAAGGTCTCCAATGACTAAGACTTCATTAGTTTTTACAAAGTATACTGCAGAATATTTATGCATGCATTATGATGAATTAGCATCAATAATTAAAGCAGAACTCATATTGGCACACACATAAGCAAAGGGCACTTGCTAATGGACCAGGCTGGCTCTGCTGCCCTAGGGACGCCCTCAAATACAAGTCCATGCCAAAAAAGCCAAGAAAGGATTCATAGTTGTCCCTCTTTTTACCCCAAGCCTTCCCCCATCTCCCTCCAGATGGCTCACAGAGTCTGGGGGTGAGCACATCTTATGGAGCATCTCCTGAAGGGCAAAGAGAAAAACAATGGAAAGCCTCCAGACCTTCACCCTGCTCCCCAATCCCATGACACTCTTTCCTGCAAACAGCCCACCTACAATCAGTCATGCAAGAGGTGCTTCCCAGAAATGCTGATTTGATAGATCTCATGACTCTGCCTCCTCTTCTTATTCCAGGTATGAAGCAGTACTGAAAAAGATTGTATGGCAGAGAAGGGTTCTCTAATGTTCCCCATGGCTTCCCCCTCACATCAGCACGTACATCGTGGTGATCTACGCCAGCAGAGTGCAGGTGATACTGCACACTCCCCCAAAAAGGAATATCTAATCCCAAACCTCTACCTAGCCTTTTTCTCCATGAAAGTAAAGGCTGTAGTTGTCTCAGAAGATGATATGAAAATGAGACTATCTCCTAGTTACTCCTCCTTCATCCTCTCTTTAAGTCAGGTTAAAAATTTTCCACAAATTGCAATCCTAAACAATCTATATTATGTTACCTTTCTGTACTCTGTCCTTTATCCACCAAATATTTTGTGCTTACAGCTAAAAACAACACTGGAAAAATAAAAATCTCACTTGTTTCAATTTTTCATTCTACTCATTAATGCTTCTGTGCATAAATAAAGCATTTGGATGGTTTGTGGAGGCGGACAGGTCTTGAGTCTGTCTCCCTGGCCACAGCACACATCCCACGAGGCACAACTGCAGGGGTTTCCTACAATATATTGCACTTCCTAACACAAAGGAAAATACAGAACATCATGGGAACATCAGCTGTACCTACAGTGACATGAGCTCAGAAAAGAACAGGGATAGGCTGTAGCCTGACCTGCAACACCCAAGAGACATTTACAAATGAAATATCTCAAAAACATCTCAAAATCTCAGGTTATTTTATTTTATTTTACTTTATACTGAAAATGTTCAGCTAGAGTTTAGCTTTACAGACATGAAATTTTTCATGGGGAAAAACATTTTTTCTTACCACGTAGGACCACTAAGACATTGCCATATTGCCAAGAACACCATGAACCCTGGTGACCCAGCAAAGGGGCTCATCATGAGAGACAGATAAATCTTCTATCTGTAGAGCTACTTGAGAGCAAATGTTTTCAGATGGTGAAGGAAACAGAGCTGGCTTCTTTAGGGACCAAATCCCCAAGGATAGGCTTGGATAAATTCACTTGTGCAGAACAAAGAAGAAGGAAGAATCACAAGGAAAGCATCTCACAACGCTTTCTCTTAATTACTGCCAGTGAAAGCTGAATGCTAAAATTTCCATCAGGAATTACTCCCTTTCTCAGCTGCACCTCTGTCCCTAGGGCTTGGCAGGGCCTGATCCCATTTATGAGCTCTCCTTGAACGACTTCCTCAGACAGGATCATTCCAGAGCACCCAATGCCAACCCAAAGCCTCCTTTATGTGCACATTCCAGCAGTGAGATCCACACAGGATCCTCCTTTATGTGCACATTACAGCAGTGAGATCCACACAGGATCCTGACCCCTCTGCAGCCATTTGTGCATCTCTGCATGATTTAACAAGATCCCCTCTCTTTCAAAAGTGCCACTCTTTCAAAAGTTGTGGCATGCAAAGTTTTCACCAAGAGCTTGTCACAGCCCCCTCCTGCCCCTCACACAACACCTTCAGCGTGGATGGAAAAGTTGCAATCCTCTTGCATCAGCAGCTGCCTGCCTCCCAGACCCTGGGATACACACAATATTGGAGTGCTTTGCATCATCTCTTCGTTAAACACCTCTGAATGCTCAGATCTACAAGGAATTCATCACATCCAGCCATCCTCAAATCCCTTTTGGCCCTCAACTGTTTATTCTCTAGTTATTTGTATTTGACAGCAACAATCTTACTGGTTAATTTTGGGTGCATGGCACTTACTGCAAAGTTACTCAGATGAGACAAATCATAATATGCCATTAAGATAACATAAATGGGACTTTCCTTGAAAATTAAAACAAGATCAAATTTATAGATTTTATGGGAAGACTGGCAATCTCTCACCTTCCCAAGGAAAAGTGTAAACTGTTCTAGTGTGAAAAGAAGCGCTGGGAGACTGCTGGGATGGAACTACACTGCATCACAGCAGCACCTCCAAACAAGAGAGACTCCTTTAAAGAAGGAAAAAAGGTTACAAGACAATTCATTTGAAGGCAAGAATAAAGACTCTGGGTATCAGCTTAGATGCTGCTTCCCCACAGCTCCTGCTCTCAAGCAGGTCTTCCTCCTCCAGTGGCAGGAACAAGCCCTGAAGCCTGTCAGCCAGATCCCAGAACACTCCTCCATCACTCAGCAGATTCCTTTTGTTGGGCTGGATCCTATAGTGAGGTAAGACCCCACAGCTTCAACTGAGTTCAGAGGGAGCTGAGACTGAACAGAAACTCAGTGGGGCCAACTTGCACAGAAAGATCATCTGGATGTCCTGGGGAGGGATGGAGTGTCTATGCTGGGCTGACAGACTTGTGTCTTTTACTTCCTTTAAGGATAAGGACTTCTAGAAGTGTTTTGTTTTGTTTCATTTTCATTAATATTGAATTTGGCACTGATGGTTTTCACAAGACTGTTACTGACTTTTGTGAGTCAGACTGACATTTCAGTTTTGCAGGAGTGAGTAGTCATCAAAGAGAAGTTGACCACACAGTGTCAGGTCCACTCCTAAGACGAATCAAACCTTACAAACGTCATGATTTTTTCCCATTCTGTGATCCATATTGCATAAGTACCTTAAAGTCAACCACACATCTAGAGAGTTATCTAAAATGAATGGTCTAACTTGGAAATTCTTATACCATTGCAAATAATTGTCAATTATTTTATTCATTTCAATTCAATTCAATGAATTCAATATTCAATTACAGTATTGTCAATTGTCTGAATCTCACCTGAGCCTCTCCAGACACATCCACTGTCCTATTGCTTATATCCAGACATGAGCCTGGATACAGATTTGACCCAGCTGCCACAGAGGGGTGCAAACTGCTTGGAATGCTCTGCTGTGTGCTAAAGCCTCACTGAGGTGTGAGGGCTGGCCAAGGCAGGATGAAAGGGGTGCCCCTCTGTCCCCAGCAGCATTATGTAATGCTGAACAGAACTTAACAGCAAGATCCAGACCTAAGAGCCTTCCCAGCAAAACACACTTCAAGTGCTGTCACTGCCTGCTTGCTAGCACGAGTTTTCCTATGGCAAAAAGAGGTGAAAGAACCAAAAAAGTGTCACAGCATCCAGTTTCCAGTTTCAGATTTTAAGCTGGAAAACAGGACCTGAGTCCCAAGATATACTTGATGAATAAACACTGAAAAGAGGGGAGCAGCAGTGAATGAGTGGTACACAAGCAGCACTCTAGTAGTGATGGTTGCCTTTTAACTCTTGCTCAGGGCTAAAACACTGTGAACATAACAAAAATATGCCTGAAGGTAAAATCACAGCCCTACACTCGAATTGTTTATTTGCAGGTGCAAGGACTAAGCCAATGATCAGTACTTCCTGAGATCCAGGCTCACAACCCATGCAGCCTAGAGAGCTTTGTTTGTCTTTGGCAAATAAACCAATTTCAAAAATCACTCCTTAAATCCTCTGTCACATAAAGCTCTGCACACCTTATAGTGCCAAAGAAAAACACTACCACCATGATCGCTGACAAACCCCTGGGTTTTCAAACACATTCACAACACTAAAACAAACATTTATTTTAATACGACTCTGCCAACTCCATTCTGTGATGTTGACAGAATGATCTTTTTGATATTCCTTATGACAACTTAAGGCAACAGAATTTTTAGGAATGCAAACCAGTTGTCATTCTCTTGACTTGTCACCTATGGGCCCTAAAACGAGTTTATTTCCTCTCGGTTCACTTGTGGTCAGTGTAACTTTCTGGTTGACAGCGCTGCAATGCTCGGGTTTCATGCACTGCGGGGTGATGCTTATCGGACCGAAACCCGATGGTTTTCATTTGACGCTTTTAGCTACGGAAGGGATCGGTTCACCCGCGGTCTGCAACAGCGAGCTGAACCTCACGCTCCAGGCTGAGCTGAACTGGCCGCGTTCCCCTGAAGCACTTCGAGCCTTAAAACCGCCCGGAGCTTGGTTTTTCTGGCATCCTTCCTCCAGTGCCTCAGACACACAGGCTCGGGAATGCCACTCCAAGGCAACGTGGAGGTACGGGCAAGACAGAATCACAGAGTTAAGAGCAGCTGCTCCTTTTGGAAAACCCGACGACATAAGAGAAATAAAGCCGCTCAGCAGCACCCCCCGTACCAGACCCTTGCTCCAGGCACAGCCGGCCCCCGGAGCGCCTCACCCCGAGGATGATAAAGCAAAACGCTGATGATAAACCCCCCAGGGCAGCCCCGGCCGCGCCCCCGGAGCCCCGCTCCGCGCCCCGCGTACTCACACGAAGGCGTGATAGAGCAGCGCCCAGCCGCGGGGTCGTTCCAGGGCGTCGTAGATCAAAGTTTGGATGCGGCGGTACCTGGCGTGGTTCCGCTTCACCGGGCGGCTCAGGGGGGTCTTCGCCAGCAGCCCCAGTCCCGGCGGGCTCCGCTTGCCGCCCTCCTCCTTCCCGCCGCCCTCCAGCAGCAGCGTCCCGTCGCGGTCGCCGCCGGTGCCCAGGGCCAGCGAGCCCTGCTCGGGGTCGCCGCCGGCCGCCGCTCGCCGCCCCGCCGCCGCCGCCGCCCCCGCCGGCCGCGCTACCGCCCGCCGCGCCGCGCCGCGCCTTCAGCCCCATGGTCGGGCCCCGGAGGCGAGCTGCAGATCGGCGGCGACAGCCCCGGGAGCCCCAGGGCCATGATCCGAGCTCCCCGTCCCTCCCCCCAAAATGACTTCTCTATATATTTATATATATATATTCATCTGTGAATGTATGTGTGTGTATATATATATATATACATATATATATATATATATATAGCTGGAGGGAGGGGGTAGGAAGAGGTGGGCAGGGGAGGCGGTCACATCCCCGTCAGGTCACCCGCGCCGGCGGGCAGCGGGCGGGCAGGAGCGCGGCGCGCACCTGGGCCGGCGCGAAGGAGGGGAATCATCGCGGAGTTTATTTACCAGCCCGATGCCCGAGCCCCTTCTTCCCCCCCCCACCCCGCCTCCTCTTCCTCCTCCTCCTCCTCCTCCCAGCTCCTGCCTCCCCCCAGCCCTCACGTTAGGGAGTGGCCCATTGTATGCAGCCAGCAAATAGCCGGGCGCCCGCCCCCCGCTCCCCCAGCCCCGGCTGTCGAGTCATCCGCGGTGTGGGGGACACCGGCACCGGCCCCCCGCCACGGCGCTGCCCCCCCCTTGTCCCCCCACCCCCCGGGTGCCACCCCCCAGCAGCCGCCGCCGGGGCCGCCGGCGCCGAGCGGGGAGATCCCGGCAGCCGGCGGAAGGGGAGACCCCGCTCGGCTCCCGGGGATCCCCCTGCAGCATCACAGCCCCCCTCCCCCGCTGCGGCTGGAGGGAGGGAGAGGAGGGGAGGGCATTCCCGGCCCCCGGCGGGGGGCTGCTTCCACCGCCGAAGCAGGAAGGAGCGGAGGATGGGGATGAGGGATGCCGGGAGAGGCGGCGAGTGGGCGGCTGGAGGCGCTGGCGGCCGCTGCGGATCGCTGCGAGCCGAGCCGGAGCCTCCGCCCGCCGACCGGGCTGGGGCAGCACGGCCGGGCAGCGCCGGCCCCGCCGGGCAGCGCCTTTGAGCGCGGGTCTCGCACGGAGATGCTGCTCCCGTCCCCTCCCGGGAGGCTCCTGCACGGAGCGGCGGCGGTGCCAGCCCAGCTGAGACCCGGGGTGCGCCCCGACCCTGCGACTCAGGAGCTCCCCTCGCTCCGCTTTGCCGTGTGAACCGCAGCCCGGTCCATCTTCGGACCTAAAGCCTGGCGGGATGTGATCAACAGCCGCGGACCCTTTTCGTTTCCATTTCTAGGCTGTAAGGAAGAAGGGAAGAGACAAGCTTTTGTGCGCCTTACACCTTTGGTGCCCTCGGATTTCTTCCACAACGCGCTAGAAACATCCCCTCTGAGCGCTGCTGTCGTGTAAAAATCTGCCTTCAGGGCTGGGCGTTCGCATAGCTACACCTTGGGAGGATAGAAGTGGTCTAAAAATAAAATAAAATGCAATAAAATTAAATACATGGTAAAATAAAATGGAAAATAAAATAAAAAAATGAAATTAAATGAAATAAAATGGAAAATAAAATGAAAAAATGAAATGAAGTAAAATAAAATAAAATAAAATAAAATAAAATAAAATAAAATAAAATAAAATAAAATAAAATAAATAAATAAAATAAAATAAAATAAAATAAAATAAAATAAAATAAAATAAAATGCAAAGCCTTACAGGTTGCTGGTGGTTTTCATGGAAGGTTCTCCTCCTCCAGATGGGGGAGTTTTCCTGGTATCTCCTAAAGAGATGCCAAAACACCCAAGAGCCCTTCCAGACTCAGAAGCAGATTTGCCACCTACTCTATCTGTTCCTGTTCCATTCCTGAGGGATTTATGATCTGAGCAGTCCTTCCACTGCTTCACACACCAGGAAGGACAGCAGATGCAAAGGGAGCTGCTGGAGGTGGTTTCTGGACCCAGCACAGGCCACAGTACTTAGGACCAGACAATCCCAGGTCACTCAAAAACCACACTTCTGTCACTGCAGAGCTGGGTGGAAGAAAGGCTGTTTTCCCTCCCATATTTCACCCTCTGAGGGCATAAATTGAGCAAATTCTGTGCCAAAGAAGAAAAAAACCCGCTTCTTCCTTCAACTCTGCAAGCTCCAGCATTAATGTGTCTCAGTCACCATCTGATTTTGAACCTTTGCAACCCCAGTGATTTGTCTGTAAGCCGATGAGAGCAGAGTGGTACCTCATGGAGTGCCTCCAGTGTCAGCAGCCAGGGTTGGGATGCTGAGCTCTCCTGGCATTATCAGCAGGAAGGAGCTGGCCTGGGCTCAGCACACGTTCTGCTGCCTGCTCAGCTAACATCTATCAGCATCATTTGAATGTCATTTATAGCTGTATTCCCAAGGAGGGCTGTGGGAGGCTAGGAAGTTTTGATAACTAGGCCATTTATCTCTCTCCAGCTCCTGTTCTACCTCAGTACAATAGCGATTACACTTCCCAATGCCACAGGGGAGCTATGAGCATTAGCAAGGATGTATGGGGCACTGAGAATGAGCACTTGCTTCAGATAACACCCTATGCCTTAACCTTCATCCCAGTGCTACATTAGGAAGAGGTGGGAGGAGAAGGGGAGAGGAAAGACAATTTATAGCTAAGCAATTCATCACAGCTTTGAACCACAACAGTAATGTTCAAACCGAAATGGGGATGGTAAATAATTTTCATGGGGGGGGGGAGGCAGTAAATTATTTTCACTTGCAAAGGGTTGCACCAATGTCAGATAGCAATAGGTGATTGATAGGAAGGAACACCGACTTGTTTGGCTTTTATAACACTTACACCAGAGACACAACACTTTTCAATATCAGTTACATGTAGGGGTTTTTCAGTGGCAGGCTTCTGAGACATTTTCAAGCCTCAAATCACGCCCATACAAGCCACCACTTCAGACCCAACAGGAAAGAGCTTCCATCGCCTCTCTAAAATTAAAACCCCACAGCTCAGTGTCAGGAATTCTCCTCCTCCATATTCCATCTGGGATAACTGCTGCGCAGATGTAGCCGTGCTGGCTGAGCAGTGTAAAGCAAGGGAGGTTGGCTAAAGTCTTCTAAATCAATCCAAAGACACACAGCAGTTTCAAGGGGATCTGAATCAGCGCCCAGTAGTGGTTTTACAGTACCCCATTGATGGTACTGCTGCTGGGGACCACATTCCTATTGCACACCTGCTGGCAAAGCTCCTGCTGATGTTGGAGGGAGTTTGGCCAGAGGGAGGGCTCAGGGCTGTGATTTGGCTTAATGAGCAATTACACTCCATTACTGTTATTTATGAAGTGTTGCTGGCAGCACCCAACGTGCTCAGGTTTGATATCCAGCTCCTTGGCTGACACTGGAGATGTCCGTAATCAAAAGCAAGTCCTTCTGCCGAGCTGGAGCTGGCAGCCAGGAGGCTGTAACAGGCTCTGACAGCAACATGCAGAGGGACTTCAGAAAAGCATCTCCCAGTAGGTTATGCTGGCCCCCATCAAACAGAAAACTGGTTCACTCAAAGAGGTTATAGCCTAAAATCAGAGGAAAACAGGACTACATCTGTTGGTCAAGATAATATGGCTTTATCTTGGCTTTTTCATAGGTCATCTGGATTCTTGTGAATGACAAACACAGGAGAGCTTGGTAAACATCACATTAACACACAGAGTGTATTCTGGTAGAGCCACATAAACACTCAGCTGGACCATCTAGAAGGAAAGTGCAAGTGGAAAATCAGTTACTGTGCAAAAGACTTTAGGAGCAACATGGACAAACACCTGCTCATGAGCTCCAGTGTCAGAGGAGCAGAGATTTGTTAGTTGAAAAAATGGTTAAGGCTATCTAGGAACCAGGAGCAGAAAGTAACACTGTCTATACTGTGAGTGAAGCTGTCGTTGAAATGTCATTTCCTGCTCTAGTAGGGCATGCTTTGAGAAAGGTGAAGAGCAGAGCCACAGGGATCATTTCCTGGGATGAGAGATTTGAAGCTTGAGGACCTCTTGACTCAGGAGTCTTGTATATGGAGCAAGACCCAGTGCATGGAGGGTGAAGCTGTATAACCATAGAAGTAAGTGGGATCTCAGTTTCAGTGTAAGCACTGATGTCGAATTTTATTGCCCTTTTCTGTCCTTCTTCTGGCTCCTGTATCTTATCAAGCAAAATTTTTGCAGTACTTCAAGGCTTCTAGTTTCTCATTTAGGGTGACAAGAACTAATCCCATTTTTAGCTGTCTCTAACACCAGCTTCCACTCAACCTTTGGTGTAAGCTCCATCAAGCATCCTCATGCTCTTTCCTTGGAAGCTCCAAAAGCTTTAAGGAGGACTCCCTTCACACACAAACCTACCTTGCTTTTAATCATTTTGTTAAAACTCACTACTTGGATGCCCACAAAATCCACCAGTGTGACTGAGCATGGTCTGGAAGCCCCTACTGAAGAATGCCAGGTGAGACACTGCAAGTACAGCACTGAGAGCCCAAATAATTCAGGCAGCAGGAGCAGCCTGGCTTTAAAAGAGACCTGAAGCCCCATGGGAGCTGATTTGGGGGTTTGCTAGCCCAGACACAGGCTGTGCTCTCTCAGCTGCATTGTTAAACAGCCATCCTGAATCTTGTCCTGTGACTTCTGTGTTCAGGAACATTTCCTCTCCCCTCTTTGTGCATCCACGTCCTCCTCCTTCCTTTCAGCTACATGTCAAACTTTTTTAAGGGTTTGTTTCTTAAGGATTAGCATTGAAGGAATCTAAGATGTGGCTTAAACCAACATAAAGTGTAGCTCAAAAAGAACTGGTTGGAACAAGACAGAATAAACTAGCCAAGCATGAAGCACTCTTGGATTTGGTCTTTGACAAGTCAGAGTTGCAGGCTTGATCTTTATTTTTAAAAGCTATAGGTTGGTTTAACTTGAAGTTATGTTCTGTGATCAGCAGGTGGTCAAACTGATAAAAATGTCTCACTGGCATCCAGATCATTGCATGAGCTGCATGAAACCAGGTCAGGCACACAACAATCATGTTGGGGAGACTGAGATAAATGTCTGATCCTAAATTTGGTGGTGGAAGAGTGGTTGAGATGTCCATGAAATCTCAAAGCTGTGCAGAAAAATAATAAAAATATAGTTATGACAGACAGCTCTTCCTTCCCCAGACTGCAGATGAACCTAATGAAAAGTAGCTGCCGCTCCAAGCTGTTTTCTGTGCAGTGGAAGCCAGAGCCTATATTAGCTGTATGTTCAGAATCAAAATAACTCTAGGGCTGGTGCTGCTGGTCCCAAAGTGGATAAAATTCATTAAAAGAAAAAAGAACAACAAATGAAATAAAACGGCAACTCTAAAATACCTTCACAGTGCTCACTTGAGGGAAGGACTTGCCAGAACAGGTCCCCCGGTCCAAAAGCAAGCACAAAAAGTGTTCCCTGCTTTGCAGCTGCAGCATCTTTGGCCTAGCAGAAAACATCCCTGTATGGCAGTGTGGAAATGAGGCCACAGAAACCCCCCATGCCCACTTTGCTGTCCCTAAGCATCAAGTTCCCTGGCACTCCCCTCCTCAGAGCACAAGAGCATCCATAGGAATGGGAGACCAGCTGCCAGCTGCCATTGGCCTTGCTGCCTGCCACCTTCGTGGAAAACATAAGGTGGAAAATAAATCTCCACCACTGCAAATTACTGCATGGGCAAAAGAAAATCAATACATTGTAACTTCACACTGCCTTAATGCCATTAAAAGATTGTTGAGAACCAATCAAAAGAGCGTCCATAATTCACTCATAGTCCCCTTGCTGAACCCCTGTCACAGTCACAATGTGTGTGTGCATCCATAATCTTGCCCCATCATTTTGCACAGTCCTTGTTTTTGAGACAGAAAGCAGGATTTCAGCCAGCAAGGTTCTTACATTGCATCAGTACCTTCAAACCTTGGGTTTCCAGCTGTGCTCAGCTCTGACTATCCCAGTCCTTGACTTTCTTGAAAAAACTACTCATCCAAAACTTTTTCATTTCTCAACCCTGTGAGCTTAACCCTTTCACATGGTTGAATCTACCTTATCATGATTCATTTTCAGGCATGGCCCTTTAGCGCACAAGGCAGGAGGGCAGCACTAAACCATTAAAAGCCCAAGGGCTGTCTGAAAAAATTCTTCAGGGAAGGAAAGAAGCAGATAAAGATGGGTCATCATGAGTCTTTCACTTCCTCTCACTCAGTCTCATGCTTTATAATTTTTTCTGAGACTCTTGGAATTTCTCACTTCCCCTTCTGACTATGAGTGAATGAAACTAAGGTGAGAGTCTCCCTTCCACATGCTGGGACATCCCACAATGAACCCCAAATCCAGACATTTGAACTCCTATCATTACAGATGGCAACTCTGAGGAATATGTATTGAAATCCTTTCTGACTCCAATGATTTCTCCATTTCATTTCAGATAATTTTTAAGGCTCCATATTTTGCCCAAGATAGTATTGTATCTCCCTGTCAAAGTGGGTCTCTCAATTGGATATTTTCCCTTAGCACCAAAATAATCAGTTGGAATGTCATCAGTGGAAATCTGATTGTGCATCCATTCAACATCAGTCACTGTAGAGTTACCAGGAGGTGCAGCCTGTGACTGCTTTTACAGAGGACGCCCATCAAATTCCTTCTTTGCCTTCAGACCTGCAGAAATCACACTTGCAAAAATGTGTCTTGCAAGAAATTTACCCCCTGGTTTCCTTTATGCTGCCTGTTTTCATACAAAGAAGCAGCCAGGCTCAGCAAACCTGTACCTCCTAGGTATTTTCTAGAAATACTTATCCAATGCTTCCAATTTTCTGCAGGATAGGAATGGCCATGTGGCACAATTGGAAGTAGAAAATAGGAAGGAGTGGTGACTACGTATGGCAGAAACCTCTGAATATCAGTTTTAAATTGCTATAAATGGATCCACTGCAAATTCCTCAGTCAAGCCCCTTTTAGTGGAGCAAGACATAAAAGGCCTTTGCTTTGAGGGTCTTGTGTGCCAGAATTGTGTTGCTCCATGACTGGGGCTCCATCACTGATGGTGAAATATGAGGATGATTGAATAACTGGTACAACTTCACCACCAGCTGTGAGTGGGGCTGTGAGTGGTTGTGTAAAGCATCACACACACTGAAATAGGGATGTTGTCTGGCAAGCCCTCATGGAACAATCTGCTTTACAACACTCCAGTCCTATTTCAGGGAAATCCTGATTACCTCAGTGGAAGAAGTTCTCAGATATTCACAGAATCACAGAGTCAAAGACTCATTGAGGTTGGAAAGGACACTGGAGGTCACCCAGTCCACTCCTCCGGCAGGGTCACCAAAACCTCAGGATCTTGTCCAGATGGCTTTTGAGTCTTTCCAAGGCTGGAGACCCTCCAGTTAAATTTTACCTCATTTCTTGCTTCTGAACACCCAGTTTCACAAAAGATTGGTTGAAGTACCTGACACATATTTTAATATCAAGGAATTTAGCCCAGAACTACACTATGATTTACAGCTGTCAGTCTTTCATATGTGGAACCCAGCTCTGGTTTGTACGGGGATCTCATCCCTATTTCAAATTCAGCCCTTGGGAGGAGAACATCCCATGGGCTGGCAATGATTCTAAGGGCAAGTTTCTTTACGCTGCCTTTGATAACTGCAAAATTTCACTCCAGTCATTCCAAGGATGTCACTTATCACATCCCCAAACAGAGGAAGAAATTGCCCTGTCTTAGGACAACTTCTCTCTTCAAAAATATAAAACTGAAAATCTATTTCCAGCCTCCTTTTCCTTGCCCACTCATTTCCAAGATGACATTTCCCCCTCCCATGGGAAGCAGTCTCTGACAAGAAGCTCCTCCAGGGCTTTCTGAACACTGCAGCTCTAAAGGAGCAGCAAATCCCCAAGTCCACACCACACATATCCTAGTTTTTAGGCGGTTTGTCTCAAGATGGACATTTTCCTGCACAGGCAGGCACAGCTCTCCAGCCCATGCAGTTTCTCCATGCTGAAAGCAGCACTGAGCTGCACAGTACCAGGAGCTCACAACATTTTTTCCTCTTGGTTTGCAGCTGAACGGACCCACCCTAACACACAGGTTCCCTTTGATTGATGCTGTCAAATCCACAGCTTCTGTAGAACCAGCACATTCTCAAATGCTGTCTCTCTCTTTCATAATTTGCACCTTCTGTGTTCAGAAGGGGAAGGGTTCATAATCAATTGTAGAAAACTGTATTTCATTGCACAAAGATGAATGTTGATCAGCCTGCGCAACACCAAAGTTGACTTCAGGAAGAAAATATGGTGTGGCTGTCACCTTGGTGCAGCTCCCAGGTATCTCATAATTCCTGCAGCTCAGTGAACAAGGGATGCACTGTGAATCTGCCAAATTAAATATTTTTTCCACTTTCCTGGAGAACAAATGTGCCCACCTCCCACCTTGAATGATGTGGGACCCTGCACTATGAGAGCAGCATTTTTCTGCTATCATCATCTTTCCTGTTGCTCCAAAGGTCAGGTTAGGAATTAGCCATGAGAACAAGGCTCTGCTTGGGAATAACCCTCTGCCTGCCTATCAAGTCAGCCTTGCTGGACCATTGCAAATGTGGGTCTGGGTGAGTCCAGGGTGCCTGACAGCATGGATGTGCTCCTTAAATCATATTATTGCTTAGCTTGATTTCATAGTGAAAAACCCAACAAAAGTGTGAACAGAGACTGTGTGTCTAGAAGACAGAGTGGGGAGGAGTAGGAATTGCTGTCATGTATTCAGGAGGAGACCTGAATTGGAAAATAATTTGTAGGTGTAGCACTTAAAAGCTCTTGCTTTCTTGTCCTGCTATTGCCTCTTCCCTGTGTGGCTGTGATCAATATCACTCCAGGTACCATTCAGGGAGCAGCTTTTTCTCTCAGTTCCTGAGGATTTGGTCCTGTGCTTCCCTTTCTTCCATGGCCAGTGCACACAGTTCACTGGAGCATTAGGGCTTTACTGCTTTGGGACCACAACTTCTGGTACTGTGCAGGGCCTGGCATGATGGATGGGATCCCTCAGCACCTCAAGAGCAGGTATGCTGCATTATTAATGAGCAGGTGAGCAAGGAGGGGTATGGCAGTGCAGTTCTGAGGTGTGTGCACTGAGGCACCAACAGTGAGAGCACATCTGTTAGTCCCATCTCCACCAGATGGTTCCTTTCTGTGCCCAAAGCTGCTGTCATTTATTTCATCAGTAATTTAGCTCAGGGCTAACTGAGGAATGGACACATCCCAGGTAGGGGAATAGTGGTCTGACACCTGAGAACTTTGACAGGAACATAAACCCATGGAAATTCTTCAGCAATAAGTTAAAGAAACTCAGAGTTTTCTTTTGAATGGATTGAATTTTCATTGAATCCATTTCAATCAATGATTTTAACTGAAAAAAGAGAAATTTTTTTTATTAATATGTGCTAAGATAAGCTCGTTCTTTTCATTATTATTCTTTCTTGGAAACAAATTTTTGGAAAAGTTTTTTTTGCTTGGGAAACAAGTTTTTTGCTCACTAAAAACAGTTTGAGAGCTGATTCTATTTCAATTTAAAAGAATAAAAACAGCAAAATGGAAAAGTTTGGCAAGAAGTTGTTAAAAGGCTGAGCAAACAATTATTTAAGATTTCAGCAGTGAGCATTTCCTCATGCTCAGAGCTTCAGGAAGGTTCAAACCAGGGCAGCACTTTCTCCTTGGGGTGGACAGGGAGGACATATGGGGGCAGCCAGGGCAGCAGCAGGAGCAGCTGGGACTGAACAGGCTGTTTCCAGTCAGTCAGTATCTGCTTGCTGGTCTGTAACCCTGTAAACTGGGAATATTTGGTACATTTTTCACTGAGGTTCAGTAACAAGGCCATATATTTGTCTGAATCTTCACGCAGCCTGAGCTCACACTCAGTGGTGCAAAGCTTCACCTTTTTAAAGAGGGTGTCATAACCTCCTGGGCTCCCAAGATAAACATCACTTCTATTCTCTCACTTTTGATGAGAAGACAAAATATTTTTTCCATGCACAGCTGAATGTTTATCTTGCTGTCCCATCCCATTTTCACAGCAGCAAATGCTGGGCTGTGACCATGGCTGGAGCTTGGATGGGGGTCTGAGCAGCCTGGGCTGGGGGAAGTGTCCCTGCCCATGGCACCAGGTTGGAACTGGTTGATTTTAAGGTCTTTTCCAGCACAAACCATTCTACAATTCTATGATTCTGTGATTGTTTTCTTGGACACAGAAATCAAACTGAGGAGCACTCAATCTTACTTACAGCTTGATCTTTGTTGGGCAGAAGATCATTTGTGATAGCCAGGTGCACTGGGATCTTGAAGTCTTTGGTAGATGTTTCTAGCAAGCTATGAGAACAAAAGCATTGTGAGATGAATGGTTTCAAACTCTTGAATTCATGGTGGGACTTTAGGCTGAGCTGAGGGGATTTTATTTTTTTTTTGTCAAATTCAAAACATATTAATAGGAAAATGATAACAAAGAAAAAATTGAGTGGAGGGTTTTTACCTATTTTGCAGAAGCTTAGACAGAGTCAAAAACTTTCTTTTGAAGATTGGTTTGAGGTGTGTGTTTTACCAGTTCAAAGCTCTATTTTTTAGTAGTTCAAACCAGTAGTAATAAAATTAGAAAAGTGGCCAAAGCCAAAATGCAGCATTTTGAACAGTTGAAACAGATTGCTCCCATGGTTCTTTCTGAGCCTTGAGGTTACTTGCAGTACTGATGAAGTTGCATGAGGTCCCTTAATGCAACTGAATTTGCAATGACTGTTTTCATGGCATTTCTCTGAATTCAGCAACCTGACAGCAGCCAGAACCCAATTTTTATTCCTTTCCAGTGCACCATCTCTTTTTCTCCACATGTTTGTGTGTAGTGTGTGTAGCTGTACCATTGACAGCCTCAGACACCCCAAACTCCACCCAGCAAAGACTGATGATGGCTGAGGGGTGTTGCTCAAGCAGAGGAACAGGGTGCTGTGCCTTCCTCCCTAGGGCACAAGCAATTTAGATTGGCTACAGAGAAATCACATTTAATTCTGCTGAAGCCATGGATTTTGGTTACCTAAGCTGGCTGTTGCTCTTTTAAGGTAAAAAGACATCATTTTTCTGTTCGCAGAACATGTAAGACAAGTCCAGATCCCGGGGGTTCTGATGGTCACTCTTTTCTGCCGTAGGGACTTCCCATTCCTGATGTTTGATCCCAGTGGGGACTTTCCTGGAGCAGTGTTCAGGCACCTTTCTTCAGCTTCAGAAGAATACTGCAAACCCACTTTTGCAATTCCATGGGGGGAAAATGCAGGCTCAAACAAAATGTTTTACTTTCTCTTAATGCCACAATGTCAGGTCTTGGAAATCATTTTCTCTTGCATGGCAGAGGTTTTGGGCAGTGCAAGGCTGAAGACTTTGCTATTGCTTGCAGAAGCTTCCAGTTCAGCAGCTTCTTGAAGTTTGAATCTCACCAATTCAAGTGATTTAAATGCATTTAAATGTCTTCCTGGGTACTTTCTTGTTCCTTTGAGTCCTGGTGGGCCGTGTGGATTTCTCAGAATTTAGCACAGAAGGGAACAAGTGAATAAAAAGAAGAGCTCAGAGGAAGAGATGCAGATGAGGATCCATTTGACCAGATCACTATCAACTTCCAGGCTGAATTACAACTGAGCTGCTCCTATCTTAGCTCAATCAGTCTGCCCTTAGAAGAATGATCTATCAAAGAAAGTCTAAATATATCCAGGCTTGGAGAAAGGGCTCCCAGCAATTCATCATGGAGGCCAGAGACACAGCAGTGTAAAGGCGTTCTCAGCACAGCTCCTTCACCTGTAGCTGACCTTTCTGCTCACAAAGAGAATTAATACTTTCAGACTGTCAAGAACTTGTTCTTTGGAGGCATCACTAAAAAGGAAAGTGCCTGTACCACAAGACATTTTTGTCCTCACCAGGAAGCTACAAGAGCTTTAATTTAAATGCATTAACATGATGTTGCAGTTTGTGGATGTTGGAGGGAAGCCCATGTTCCTCCCCACTCCCTCAGCTACCTTTCAGCATTTCTGTCTGTGACAGGGCTGTGCTGGACCAGAGCTGGACACTGAAAGATGTTCCACTGGGAAGGGTAGGAAGTGTGGGAAGATGAATTTGGTATTTCCAGGTCTCACTGCAGCAGCTCACAGCACAACAGGGAGCAAGCCTTTTGGCCTCCAGTTTCTAAAATTCGCCCTTAGATCACCCAGCACAAGCTGTATAAACTAGCAGAAGCTCTGCGCTAACAGAACTGATGGAAAGCTGAAGGCAAGGATGACTTGGCCAAACCAAAAAGCCTCATTCAGATCTTCTGAATGCCTCTGTATTTCCCCAACAGATTTTCAGCAAGCTTGGAAAGAGCAAAACTTTGCAATTAGTTGGAAAATTTCAGTGAGGATTTCAGTGCCTAGACTGAAAGTCCCAGTGCTCACTGTTTCATGCCTTAATTTCCCTACCTTCAAATGGAAATGATGTGGCAATAATTAGTATCTGGAAAGCATTTCAGATGTTTATACAGTGCATTCCCTAGAGCCAGTTACCTACAATCAATGGGATATAATGGCCTCATATTATCACAATAATTAAATACTTCCAGCTCTCCACTTAACTAATGTTTACAGTGCAGCAGTGAGATAGAGGAAATCTTAACATTACGTGGTTGACAGAGAACACATTTAAAGGAAAAAAATTACAATATTCAAGAACTCTTATATAAAAAATCCCCATGTGTTTCTGAGCAATTAAATCCCAAGAGCTGTTAGGCAGCCTAGATCACTTAGTTTTTGTACTGCAGGAGTCCACCCTGAAACTCAAAGAACTGCAGCCATGCAGGGCAGGTCTTACCCTTAGATCCTGGTGATAAAAATTATACAGACTGTGGTTGGAGCAGCTGTACTTCTGCAGCCCTCTCCCAGACATTTACTATCTGTGGTTCTAAATATAGATCTTCAATAAATTATTGCTGGGGCAGAAGAAGTCACACTTGTTCTCTGAAGCCTCTGTCTCCAAGGCCAAAGCAAATTATTGGTAATACACTTGTGCTAACCAGCTTGTCTTTAACTCATAGATGGTTTTGGAGAATATTTTTACCTTCATCAAACTTAGGTGGTATTCAAGTGTAAAAGTCTGTTTCAATTGAAATTAGGTGACAGAGGCATTTTTTACATAAAGGTGCCTAGGACTTCATGAAAAAGACCAAACAAAATCTTCTAGGATTTTATGTGTGAAGGCTGGATTATGTTCTGCTTCTCCTTTCCTTCCTCCAACCTGGAAAAGAAAGGATAAATCTGGTACAGTCAGGCCTATGGTTTAGGTATATATACATATATTCATTTTACTATGAGCAAACACATGGGCTAGAACCATAATCACAAATGCTGGCTCACCAAAACCTGAACTTTTTACAACCTACTCCTGCATTTTGGGCACTTGAAAGAAAACAGAGACTAAAAAGATGTATCTGAATAATACAAGAAGTTCTGTGCATAGGATGGTGCAAAGTGCACCTCCAATGTGATTACCAGGAGCCAAGTGGGACTGTGTAATTTCAAACTGATTCTGAGCTGTATAATGAATCCCTCAGAGAATTTATTGCAGCACAAGTAACAGCAGACAGACCATCTCATGTATGAAAAACATACTCCATTTGATGCATCTTTAGAGTAATACTGAATAATAGAAGACACTGTGTATCATCTTAATTTTTATGATGCAGCACCACAATACAGGTCAAATAGAAATTTTCTTTCCTAAAAAAAACCAAAAAAAACCCCAAAAAAACAAGCTTAAACATGTAAAACTCTAGAAATACAGAAAGTGGGACTCTAGAAGAAAGACTCTAGAAAGTGAGAAACTTTGCTTTGACTTCTGTGCTACATCGGACTGCTCATATCCTTATTTTCTGAGTCCTTCAAATATGGCATCTGATGTCATTTCTTAAACTTGAGAAGAAGGAAATTCTTCATGAAGAAGGCTCTTTAAGCAGCTTATAAAAAAAATTAAAGGAAGTTCTGCTGCTCATTTCTTTACACCTCCTCTTGCCACTCTCATATATAAAATTGCTCATAAGCATTCACTGAGAAAATGCAATTCAGCTTCAAGTAGAAATACAGACTCACATAATGGTTCAGGTTGGAAGGGACCTTAAAGATCATCCAGTTCCAATCCCCCTGCTATGGACAGGGACACCTTGCACTAGACCAAGTTCCTCAAAGCCACCTAATAATTCCACCATTCCTGATGGACTTTTCCATCAGATGCCTGACAAAAGTTTGACTGGAACCTATATAAATTCAGTGTTCTGCCAACAGGAGCTCATTTCAGCAGTGTGTGCTAAAGATCCTTTTGTTAGATACCCCTGACCCAACTTTCTGTCCCACATGCCTTCAAATCCAAAGCTCCTGCTGCTCATTAAATCTCTACTTTTGGTTCAGGGGTTTAAATGACTCCATCAGTACCATCAATTGACATGAGACAAATTTTGCTTTTTGTGAACAACCACAATAACAGAGAACTTCTTGTTGGCTCAAAAGGTTTTTAAAACAAAGGGAAAATATATGGAGACCTCCCCTTCAGCAACATCTACTGTGTCAGTGCACTTTGTGTGATTTGAGAAGCATTAGCATTTTGTTTTGTTTCAGTCTTGTAATTAGAAGGATTGTGCTTCATTATCCCACTGTAGCTCCCACTGTGACACAGGCCTGGTTATCTTTGTAAAAGCAGTATTTTATACCAGCATCCAGTTCTGTCAGCTGAGTACAAAAGCACTGGATGTTTCTCAGTTTCTTATTTCAAAACAGTATTTAAATGAAAAGGAAACAATATCTTTCCCCCCCAGCCATTTCTTCTTATGAAGTCCTTGTATTTGGGAATGATATAAGGAGGCATTTCAGACAAGGGAGTTAATTTCCATGGAACTGAATACTTGAACTATAAGAGGGAAGATATATTTTGGGGACTTGGGTTTTTTTTCCTTTTTCTTTAAATGACAGCTCTTACTAAAAGGGAAAAAACCAGTTCACATTAATTAACTGATATTTATGTGATGGGGAGAGGGGGGTTGGGTCATTTTTTTTCCCCACAAAAGGCCCTGAAGAGCTGTTCTACAGAAGTATGTTTGTAGATACTGGCAGTTTTCAGCCTAAGAAGTCTCCAAGGTTGTATCTATGAGCTGTATCCAAAGAGCTCCACTGCCTCCTTCTTTTCTTCAACTCATCTGCCAGTATCCTGCCCTTCCTTTAACAATCAGAGCCTCTCCTTGAACAAAACATATGCTCATAGCTAATAAGATGATGTTGTCAGTGATACATATAATCTTGTGTTCCTGTGTGCATATGTTAACTACAGTATTCATTTGGAGTATTCTGATATTCAGAAGGGAAAAGGGCTTTCCTATATTTATGTTAATTAGCATAACATAGTCTACCCAGAATTCATCATATTCTGCTAAGCTCTGCCAGAGAAAATGTATTAATAGCTGAACTGTTGCGATCCTTTATTAATATCAGCACTGCAAGCTCTGTACCAATTTTAAGGCTTATCAAGAAGACAGGATTCTTGTACTTATTCCTTAAGTCTTTCCTAGTAAACAGAGATAATGAAAAAATTGCTCCAGGGGAAGAAGCTTGGGAGGAAAGTCAAGTGGTTTTTAACTCCATGCTGGGTTTTGTCCTGTAGCTGTTGAATCAGTGACAATGAATTCTTCCAAGGATTCCCAGTTCAGGGGAACATTTTGTGCTTCCTCAACCCAGATAATACCTGCACCTTCAATCTTTGCCATGAAGGTCTGGAGGCCCCTCTGATAGGAGCACTTCCAAAGTAGATATGTCTGGTTTGTTTGTTTTTTGGTTTGGTTTTTTTTTTTTTGAAAACTCTGGTGTAGCAAGAGGTTCTGCCCAAGTGGGGATAAATCAACTCAAACTTTGCCCAATTTACAAAAGTTACCAGTGGATGGAGAAGGGGGGTCACACTGCTTTTGGTATTGGAGAGTGCTGAGATCAGCCTGAGCCATCAATCCCTGAGTGAAACATTCAGAGGATGTTTTCTAGCTTAAACTGGCACTGGTGAGGGTGCAGTTGCAAGGGTGGTGGCCCTTGCAGCTCACACAGAAACATCTGACTGACAACTCAGTCGCTTCATACTATAAAAGTCCAGTCCCACTTTTTAATGGCAGGGGCTCCTAACATACTCCTAGGATTGTGTGGAGATTCCTCCCTGGAGTGGGGATGTCCCTCAAGGTCACTCCTCTAGGCTGAGCAAAAGAGAATTGCCCAAAGTCATTGATATGGATAAGAAGCAGCAATCTCTAGGTAATAATTATTAAGCTTTGGAATTGTTAATTTGATAAATAATGCACTATATTAGTAGTTATAACTGTCTATACTGTGTAGTAAATAATACTGATTAAAGCCTCTTAGTCTATTCATTATCATTATCATCATCAATTTAAAAAAATCATTTTATTCATGTGTTTGGCTTAACATCCTAAATCCTGTGGGACAAAGTCATGTGAAGGGTCAATTACACCTATATAATCCTTTAGACACAAGTCATTGACTAAGTCTGGGGCTAGAAGATGATCCAGCCCCACCCAGACTCCTTTCTGAGGAGTTTAGAGAGCAAGGGGGTCCTTTCTGCTCCTCATGACTAAATGGAAGGGTCTTCCTGATCAGCCTTGCCCAGAGCTTCCATTCAGCCCACGACATTTGGTGTGACACTGTTTTCCTCTCACAAGGATTCGCTTCAACCTTCTTCTTTTCACTTCAGCTTTAGTCTTTTCTCTCTGCTCCTACATTTTCAGCACTTTTTTTTCACCTTTCACTCCTTTTTTTCAAGGTGTCCTCTTTCTAGCTGATCATCTCTGAACTGCATGCCTGGACCTGGGGCACAATTTTTGCAGAGAAAGGAAAGCAGAGAGAATTTTAACACACCCTGTGTGGGCAGTGCATTGTCTAAAACAATATACTCTGTTTGTCTGGGGGATCTCTTCTGTTGGCAATTTTTATTAAAAGAACTGTTTTGCCTGCATACTAAAAGGACTCATTCTTCTTGAACTCCTGGGAACAAACTGACACAAATATGATTAATACAAACCTCCAATAATTACCACTGTTTAAAAAAATCGCCAAGCTGAATAGGGAAAACATGAAAATAACTAAGAGAAGAAGAAAGGGGAAAGAAATGCATTATAATTTGAATAAGAACACATGCATGGCTATGAAGCAGAAAGAAAAAAAAAACCATAAAAAATTTCAATACAACAGGGCATGTTAATTCCTTTCTAGCATCTCTGCATTTGCAAAATAAATCATTGAGTCAAGGCCTACAGGTGAGAACCATACCAAGGCTACAACCTCACCTAGGCACAAGTTTTACCAATTGGCTGCATTGACCAAGAATATGAAAAAATAGTAACAATCACATATCTCCATCTGGCAAGGCTTTTACAAGTCAGTCCTGGCACAAAAGCAGCTGTCCTAGCAAGGCAAACCTTTACATCTGCAGGAGAACACTACAGGGAACACACATTTCTGTTTCCAAGTCCTAAGGTAAGGACTGTCTCCCCATGTGCCAACAATCTTTCTTTCTTTTCCCCATTCCTTGAAGGGGATTTTGAGATCCTACTGGCTTCCATGAGGTCTAAATTTCACTTAATCATAATCTTCCCCACTCTATTAATGTTGAGGGTTTTGTTTTGTTTTTGTTGAGGGTTATTCATTAAGCTTTGATATGAATTTGAAAGTTGCTAACCCTGACCACTTATCTTTAATGCAAAAAAAAAAAAACAAACAAAAGAAATAGCCTATTTGTAGCAGAAACCTTGTCAAACAGTCTCATTTGGATCACAGAGCTGTGGTGAGATAGTGAAGATGGCTGGAGTGCTACAGTGGAAGGATAAAGGATTTTCAGGAAGGACAGGCTGGAAAGTCAAGCAAATTGCCCTGTGTGAGCTGCAGAAAGGCATGGAGCTCTGCCTAGGGATGGATGATGAGCCTGCTTGTAGGGGGGCACAACAGGTTGCAGCTGATTGCTGGGAACAGCCTACACCTGTAATCAATTATGAACAAGTAGCATATAGGAGTGGAGTCATAGGAGGAGTTAGATGGCTGCTGCAAGGACCAGGAGAGTCCCAGAGATGGCTGCTGCAAGGACCAGAAATTGAGAAGCATTGAGAAGGTATGAGAGTCCCAGTCGAGGATAGAGGACTCCAGGAGAGGGTGAGGACCAGGAGAGTCCCAGAAGAAGATGGTGAGTTGCCCTGGAGGGGATAATCCCAGAAGAGCACAGACCCCAGGAGAGGGTTGGAGAATCCCAAGAGGATGGACTCTGAAGCCTATGGACATGCCAGGGCTCTGTGGCAATTTAGCAGCAGTATCCTTCATTGGATCGCTGCTGGATTAGCTGCAGATGCTTCTGGCTGCGTGCTTCAGGAAAAGCCCCTGGAGGGGATGGATTCTGTAATGTTCTGTAATGTATATGTATTGCTGGAATGTGTACAAGACAACACCTGCTGAGAGGTCAAGAGCAGTGCTCAGACAAACATGGCTGATATGGCTAAAGGCCACTGAAAAAGCAGTAGCCTCAGCTACTGAAAAAAGCTAAAAAGCTTCCAGAAGCTTCATGTTCACAGACTCTGGTCTCCAGCAGGGTCTTGAATCACTCTGAAGTGATTCAAGGTGTCTTCTGAAGGGGGAACAACAGAAGGTTGTCACAACCCACTGCCAGGCTCAGAGTTCTGTGGTCATGTCTTGGTTTGAAAGACAGGTGTCTGCTCAAGTAAGGCAGGAGCCTCCCTTGAAATGAAAAATTTAAACCCCTCCCTCTGAATTATTATAATTTTGAAATTAAAAGGCTCTCAGGCAAAGATATGGGAATAGGAATATCAGTTCTTTACTAGGAAAACTAAAAAAAAAAAAACAAATGCAATAGTACAAACAAACAAAAAACCACTGACAGAGTCAGAATATGACCTGACACCCTGTGGGTCAGGGTGTTGGTAGCAGTCCCATTCAATGGTGGCTGCAGCCCTCCTGCAGTGCCAGGTGTGGTTCTGTTGGAGCAGTGATCCTGTAGAAGGGTGGAGTTTTCCTCCAAAGGTCCAGTGGTGGTGTAGATGGGCCTGGTCTTCCTCTGGGAATCCAGTGGAAAGGCTACCTGAGGTGTTCCAAACCTCAGATTATATCCAGGTAGGAATGCTTGGCTCTACTCCCTGGATGGAGCATCTCCCAAAGGGATGATGTAATTTTATCAGTTCTGCAGTGACACTCAATAGCCATCAACAGAAGGGATCTCCTGGAGGGAAGGTTGGTTGTGGAAGAGATAAAGAAAAACTGCCCAATTAACAAAAGATACCTGTCCCACCTTTAACAGACAGGAATAGAATACACACCCCCATTTCCACCCTAAGACAGGCCAGCAGCAGCCTGGACAGAGGTCAGTCTCCAGGGGTGTAACATGGGGTTGACACTGGCACAAGTGTTGTTTAGCACTTGCTGAACTGACAGAGATGACTTGGCTGCGTACCCTCTGGAGGTTTCCAAGTGACACAAAACTGGAGAGGTGACTGATACATGAAAGGGTCGTGCTGCCATTCAGAGGGACCTTAACAGTATGGAAAAACAGATTGACAGGAATCTCATGAAATTCAATACACAGAAGTAGAAACCCTGCACCTGCCAAGGAACAACCCCCTGCACCAGGATAGACTGGGTGCCAACCAGCTGGAAAACAGCTTGGCACAACAGGCCCATGGTGGACACCAAGTGACCATGACACAGAAATTTGTCATTGTAGCAAAGAGGGCCATGATTCCTGGGCTGTGATATTTGGAGTAGTGTCAGCAGGCTGGGGGAGCTGATCCTTCCTCTCTGCTCACCACTGGTGACACACTTCTGCAGGTTGTGTCCAGGGCTGGGCTCCCCAGTAGAGGAGAGACATGGACACACTGGAGCAAGTCCATTGGAGGGCTGTGAGAATGCTGAGGAGCATCTGTTGTACAAAGAGAAGCTGAGAGAGCTCCGGCTACTAATCCAGCAGAAGAAAAGGATCAGGGGGAATCTTATTTTTGTGTATAAATACCAGTTTTGAAGGAGTGAAGGTGACAGAAAGTCTTCTCACTGGCATTCAGTGACAATAATGGAGGTAATAGGCATAAGTTGAAATACAGGGAACTCCACTTAAAATAAGAAAATGCCTTTGTATTGCCAGGGTATTTGAAAATGGAATGTGTTCCCCTAGAGGCTCTAGGGATGTGTAGTGTCCATCCTTGGAGATAATAAAAATTCAACAGCACATAGCCCTTGGCAACCTGCTGTAGGTGACCCTGCCTTGAGCAGGGCATTGGACTAGATGAGCTCCAGATGTGGCTTCCAAACTTAGCGGCTGTGTGATTTCATGAAATAGATTCAGCCCAACTGCCCAGCGCCTGGATACAAAAAAGCATTCACAAATATTCTTTGGTTGAAAGTCAGTCACTGTATAGCTCACATTCTGAAGATGTATAAAAATAAAACAAGGAATGACAGGAAGGCTTTGCTTGGTTCTTCAATGGAACAGATTCTCTGGAGTAATACTTCAAGGTCACTGCCTCCATCCAAGCTAAGACCTGGGGCTTGTTCTACAGGTCTGACATGCTCAAATCTCCAGCACACACAATAATGTTACTTTATTCTTAAACATGAGGTTGTTCATGAGTTTTACTGGAGTGGTGGGCAAGACTAGAGAGGTCAATAGCTGACCTAGGAACTGGAGCCAGCCTCTGAGTTTAAGGTCAGGCCTGTGAGACTGGGACAATGTATCTGACACTAGGATATGCTCTAGGGATTAGACTGTTGCCAGTTGGCCAAAACAAAAATTTCACAATTTTGGATATCTTCAGGTGCTCTTGTTCAGATTTGAGCAAGATCTACCCTCTTTCAGAGCAGCTGGAGGAGGTTCTGAGTTTGCAGTCCTAGTTAGACAAGGATAAATTGTTGCCGGGACTATTCATTTGGTGTCTCAACAGAGTAACTCTTTAGCAGTCAGCACAGAAGATACAGAGATTGAATCAAGGTGGCAAATATACCCATGGACCCTGACATGTTTGTCTTTCCATCAGGAATTCTTGGGGGCCAACTTCCTCTGGCATCCAGGACCTTCTTTTTGCAAGACTCTCCATATTTTTTTGCATCCTAATGGTACGGTTTAGGAAGAACAATATTCTCTAGAATTTAATTTTCTTCTACTTCAGCCTAGTGATTTCCTGATCATCCTCAGCAGGGGTTCAAACTTAAACTTCCTAACATCTTATATATAGCAAGTAACCAATAAATGCGTTTTGATTACTGCAGTGGTGCTCAGCTGTGCCTCT
Organism: Camarhynchus parvulus; assembly: GCF_901933205.1. NCBI lineage: Eukaryota > Metazoa > Chordata > Aves > Passeriformes > Thraupidae > Camarhynchus > Camarhynchus parvulus. The sequence continues at coordinate 143,520,184 of NC_044572.1, forward strand.
TGATACAGCAATAAAGAGGAGGTGCTGTCTGGAGTCATGTGGAGATGGTAAAGGAGGGGGAGTAGAAAGTGAGAACCAAGATACCAAGACTCCCATGGCTGAGTAAAGGCCAAGTTGTTTGCACTCAGCACATTAATAGTAGGTGAAAATTACTCTGAACATTTCAGAGCAGCTGTAAATGGCTTTGTGCATGCCCATGTAGGACCAGAAGTGGAGGGTCTGGAAAAGACATGCTGGAGGTTGCAGGTCTCTGAGGTCTCAGCAGGGAACAGACCTGCAGCCCTCCAAAAGCCAGAGCAGCAAGAGCTGAGAAGGAGACTGAATTCACCATGAAAGCTATGGTCATTGAGCAGAGTCTTGGTTCAAATGATGTAGCATTTGATCCCTGGACAGAAAACCTCAGCCAGTGTTCACTGGAAGTTACAAGAGTCAGGCCATTTACTGCAATGCAAGAGAGACAGGTCATTTCAGAATTCAATTAATTAATGGGGAAGGAAAAAGTACTGTATTGTGATACCCAGCCCCTTAGTATGCAGAGGGAGGTATAAAAGCAATCTTTGGTGCACACTAGCTCAACCTATGAGTCACTGTGCCAAATCCATCCCTGGTTTTTAAAGGCTGAAGAAAACAAAAAAAATTATTCTTTTAATTCTCTAGAAACAATCTTTGAGCTCAAATACTTACATCAGAAAGAAATCAAAGAGGCTGAACACTGTGTTATTCCAGCAGGTTAGTTGATTGAAGTTCTCCTCAAGGTTTGTGCCAGGGTCCAGCTCCTAATAGTTGCTGTATCTGAGGTCTCCTTGAGGATCAACCATCCCTTCTCCTTCCTGTCATACAAGTGCTTTTCCATCCGGGTTTGTGGAGCAAAGAGGACACTCAGTGGCTGGTTAGGTTATCACAGGTATGTGTTCCAGCAGTTTTCCAAAGGAACTACTCCTGGGAGCTGGCAGAGGCTGCTCACAGAAGCATGCAGTGCCATGCTGGGTACAACACCAGCTGCAGATTTCCCGAGAAGGGCAGAACTCCCCAGTCCAGTCACAGGCATACTAAGGCAGGGATCTGTTTTTCAATTATATTTTTGACAAATGCATTTCTTAGCAGAAATTCTTGTCATTTCTGGGAGATGGAAGGAAAAAGATTTCAGAATGTCTCAATGGGATTTTTCCTCTCTGTAGAAAATGTGATTACTTGCTTTTAGTATTCACAGCCACAACTTTCCATAAACCCAGGGGCCTTTTGAGCACTGTAGGCACTCGATGGAGACAGATCAGGGCCACAATGATGCAGCAAGGCAAAGGTAATGTTTGTGGGCTGAAAGGATCCAGGCAAGTTTTTCCCCAGTATGGAGCAAAACTGAGTTTTGAGGGGTTCAGCCTGTGCCCCAGGGACCTCTCACTGTCATGGCTGAGGCAGCACACTGGTGTGAGAGTAGAAAATATCTAAGAACCACTTTGCAAGCAAAAGACCTTGATAAAAAGCCCCCAGCCATACAGTATGTGCTACACACAGTGTATATTTATTGTTATCTCTGCAGTGCCTGCTCATTTGCCTCAACACCTGCCTTCCACAGGGCCCCCTTCCCAGACAGGGAGCAATGCACAGAATCTTGCATTGGTGAATGTTGTCACACAGCTTTCCCTCTATCCCTGTAAGTCCCAGAGAAAACCTGGAGGATCGACCACAACTGTGGTTGCATTCACTGCTGAGTTACCCAGGCAAAATGAGCAGTGCCCATTTCTCAAAAAACAGGTAATGTATGGGTTCCAGAATGAATGTATCCATGGGCTCCTTTCATTATCAGCATAAATACAAGGAAGTCAGGAATTCAATTTATTCTGCTTCCTACAGGTGTGTGGCATTGGGGAATAAAGAATATTAACAGAAGAGCAGAGGCAAACTGCACCACTGCTGCCTATGGTTATCTGGCTTAAAGAAAGGAAAAATTGGAACCTTCAAGGTTTGTCTGGCAACATTTGCTGTAATTAAGCTGATGTATCAATAAAGGGGGCAGGGTGGGTGGAGAGAAGGAGTGCAATTTCTAACTAGAGTAGTGCTCATTTGGATAGTGACTGACATTGGGAAGTGATTGGCAAAGTCTTTTTTGACATCCTCAGGCTGCTAAAGACAGCAAGGGGATTTCCCACTGATATCAAGCAGAAATTTGCAGAGATCAAAGGCAGAATAAAGCATTCCTGTAGTGAGTAAACTCTGAAAAAATCTTCATTACTTCTAACATTCTGCACTGCCCATAGTCAACAACATCCTTTGCAGCACATCATCCTGCTTTATCCTCCTTTGGCACCTGACTTGGATTTCCTTACCTCTTCCTTTTTTTGCCTTTCTTGCAGTCTCCCTGACTGCCCCACCTGGCAACACAGTCAGTAGCAGAGCTTTTATTAGCAGCATCTTCTGGATTTTGCAATTATTAGTCAGCTCCAGGCCTTAAAAAGTAAATAGGTCTGATTACATTTATACTCCTTGCATGCTCTTTAGCACAGGGACCATGTTTTCACCCTGTATCAGTGAGGCACAGTAAGTGATAACGAGTCACATTGGAACTACCACGGTGGAGAAAATAGTGCAGCTGCTTCTGACAAGCGTCTGAGTGAGTGGCAGGCACAGGCAGCATTCAGAGGAGGGCTTTTAGACTGCCTGCAGAAGAAATAGCTGGTGCTGCAGCAATGTATTTGGGAAATTTTGTCAGCAGATGTGTTGGTGGCTTAAAATACAAAGGGATTTATATATTTATATGCTTATAGATGTATATAAGCTTATGGATACTTGTTCTTCCATACTATGCAGAATAACTGTCAAACACACAGGTACAGTGAACACCTCAATCTGGACAAATCCTGTGGCCAGGCTTAGGTTTTGATTTGTCATATCCCTGAGTTTCATTGGTTTTACTGCTCAACCTTGTATCAAAACAGATGGGACACATTCTTCTCATCCCTTCAAGGCAGACTGCAGTAAGGTGATGCTCCTGGACTGTATCCCTTTACATCCATCTGGGACAGCTCCTCAAACTAAAGGCTTTGTGTAAATAATCATCTCCCAGGTAAACTAATATGGAACCAAATACTGACATGTTTTCTTAAATCATATTTTTTTTAAACTTCCTAGAAGTTGATGTCTGACACTACTGAAATCAAAACAAACTAATTGTTAAAATGTTTTAAAGTATCCATTGTTAAAACAGCTGCCTGGGATATCACTGGAGGGTTTTCTTCAGGGATAAGGACTGAACAGGCTAGTTTAGGATTTGCCTTGTTATTTCTCCTTGTTTGCCTTTAAGTCAGCAATTTCAAACTGGTCTCACTGTGATTGCTTTGTCCTTCAAAACTCACTTCTCCCTGCCAAATATTTCTAGCATTATAAGTTGTCTCCAACTTGCCTAAAATTTCTGGAGTTTAACTGGATGTGGTTCAGTTTGAGAATTAATGTAATACAAGAGCATAATCAATCAGCAAGAAAAAGCAACATTATCCTTTCTCAGTGTGTTGCATGCTGCAAAAGTCAAATTAGACCAATCTCATTCCACAGTTATTCCTTTCAGTACACCCATGAGAACTCAATTAGGGCTGGCACCAAAGACCAGAAATTTTCTGAGAGTCTTTTGAACATGGTTAGTGAACATAAAAGTCCTTCAGACTTCATCTAAAAGTTGTGAACAGGAGTTCTGTAGGCTTCATAAGAATTTGGCTTGCATGCTACCAGAACATTCAAAAAGACCCTTTGTCCTTATGCTTGAACAAACTAGAATAAAAGTGCCTAAAGAATACTGGAACAAAAGTAAAATCAATATGTCAGACAGAGGGACACAAATTTATATTTGATAGTGCAAATAGGCTGATGAGCCCAGAAGTGGGAAAATGGAAGGAGGAACACATTACAGAGAGTAATGTTTGCAAGCAGTAAAGTCAGGAGCTGCTCCTTCACAACTGCTTCCCATGAAATCTGGAGTAGGTGAAACCTGGGTCTGCAGTCCAGAATTTGATTTGTTTAAAAACTGTACTTTCCCTACTGCTTTTCAGGCTCATACCTAATTCACTGTTTGTGGTTTCCTTATGCCTCCCTCATTGTTTGTCCTTTCCCAGTGTCTTTCTCCTATTCAGTATTTCACCTTCCCACCTATGTGCTCTCACACAATCACCAAGTCCCATTTCATTTCCTACTCTTATTGTAAACTTCTAAGAAGTCTTTACCCATCAAAGGGGCTGTGTTTTGTGCCTCTTGTAGCCCACCAGCTGTCATTACTGGGATTCACAAAGCCCTAAATGCCTCAGTGTTCTCCATCTTTCTCTGTACCTCATCAGCACTTGCAATTATTGGCACTGCATTTCCCAAGCTGAGTGCAACAAGAGTAGAATATCCAAACTGAAACACTTTGTCTTATATTCTTTCTGCATCCCAAAAAGACACTTCCAAAGTAGGACAGTTCTTTTCAGTCTGGATCTGTATCTTTGGCAAAGTTGGCTATTAAAATATCACTGCCCTCTCTGTACTGCCTGTCAAGTACTTGGAACCTCTACAGAATCTTCCTTAATAGTGTGGTTTGGGAAATCTGTTTCCCGCATAATGACTGAACACTAGCAATGACACTAAACCACTCCACTCCTTGGTTTCATCTTCTTTAGCAGAACAAACCTTTCATTCATCTTCCTGCTACCTTTTTTCAAAGAGGCTTAGTGCTAGGCAGAAGAAAATTGCAGGCGGGTGCATGTAGCTGAATTTAGCTGCTGGAGTGAGTGGAACTACCTTCCACAAACATTTGCACAGCCCTAAGGAAAAATAATATCTCAAATTCAAATTTAATTCAGGTTTAGTTCTAACAGAAGCTTTTAGAAAGATATTAGCTAGCTCAAGATGTCCAAATAAGAGCCGTGTTTCCTAGAAGGATCAGCTGGGAAGTAGCTGGAAAATGTGAGTGAGCCTTTTAGGAGTCATGGCACATAGGCAAGTGGCTGTGGAAGAGATAAGCAACGTTTTCTGCTCAGTGAGGGCAGAACAAATAGTGCTGCTTTAGTCCACAGCATGAAAACAATGTGGCAATAGATGCTGCTTTTAGAGGCACATTAGGCAAACAGCTGAGCAAAGTCTGGGGATAGCTGTTCTGATCTCGAGGAACTGAAAGAGCCCATATGTGTCCCCAGTGTTCTAATTCCTCTGTCTCTAGGGCATCCCCCAGCAGTTCTGGGAACTGGTGCCAGACTCATCCAGTGCTGTGGGTGGGCACAGGAAGGTCTTGACATCAGAACCCCCCTGGGATGCAGCTTAAAAGCCCCAGCAGCTGTGACAGGCCACAGGCTGTCACTATGGCTCTTCACACCTCGTTCCCAAGGGAGTAGCTGTTCCACAAGGGAAGTGGAAGAGGGATCTCAAAGGCAGTCACAGCTTTGCCAAGGCTGATTCTGCTGGCAGAGTCTCTCAGAGCCATCAGTGATAGTGGTTTAATTGCATTTGCATACTGTGCTATTTCCGAACACCCTGCGCAACAACCCTAATTTTGCTCTCAACAAGATGTGACGTCTGTGACTTCACTGACAGCCTAAGTTGCTGAAAAATCTAAGTTTTAACTCACAAATGACTCATAGTCCTGGCCTGTGATCATGACACTCAGTACTGGTTCCATTTCCTTTCCATGTCAGATCTGTCTGTTGTTCTTTAGATTAAATAATCCAAGAGGGCTCCTGTGGAGGGCTCGATGGCTCTCAGAGAATTGTAACATGACTGACCCATCCAGAGACCTCCATCCAAACTCTCCCTATTTAAATGGAGGTGATTTCCTCTCCTGCTCTGCCCATGGAAGGGCATCCATCACAGACTGCAGAGGAGCAGTGGGGCTGGTCTGTGCTGCCAGCCAGGGAAGTTCATGGTGGTCTTCAAGAAGAATCATTAGTAGGAAGTAGGAAAGCAGGGCAAAGGATGAAATTCAGAAGATTGAGAGCCTTAAATCACCTCCCTCAAAAACAGAAGCAAGTAACTCAATGTGTAGAGAGGTAAGGGGTCAATCATGCTATTGTTAATATCATATCACAAGGCACAGCAGGGACAATAATTTGGAGTTGACCTAAAATTTTTATAGTGGAGGGAATTCAGCCATGGTTTAAAAGCCGGTAATGATGAAGACTTTACTTGATTTATCATGAAGTTGGTTAATTGCCCTCTCAGTTAAACACTAGGTTCATTTTTCATTCCTGGCAATGTGGCTCCCTGGTTTTACAGTTTATAGCTCCTTGGTCTTGGTGTACCTTTATCCCCTGGAGAGGAGTGCCTGTGGTTCCCTGTCAGCTCTTTGAGGAGCTGCCTGTGGATGCCAGGGGTGTTCCAGCAATGTCTGTGGGCTCCCACAGAGCAGGGTCTGGGGCTCTCACTGGGGTGTGGTTTTCAGAGCCAAGCCAGCTGTCACTAAAGCCCAATTTTTAGACTCATGATTCTAACACAGGCACTTCTTCCTCTGACTTTGATCTGTGCCCTATTATCTATGATTTGCAAACATGGTACAAACCACTAGTTACTCATCAAATCTTCATAAATCTCATGATTTTCAGTCACTGTTTTAGACCAAATTTAGGGGCTTTTTAAACTAAGTTTTGCCCTCGGTTCCTTTTTATTACTGTTTATTTTTAGAATAAGAAATATGCTTAACATCATTTGATAGCTGAACATTGAACAAGTGGTTCTATTAATAGACTGAAGTGTTCCTGTTGCTGAGGAAGATTAGTACAACTCTGCTGAATGAAAAGCACAATAAAAATGAAACATTAGCATAAATGAGAATGTTTTGATTGTTTGCTATAGTTGTCCTTGGTAACGAAATACAAGGTGAAGCTGCAGAAATTATATGAACTTGAAAAAATTTATATATTTGAATAATCTGTGTGTGGGGGAGGTATTCTATACAAGGGACTGGTGTTTTCCCCATGGCAGTGTTCCTGCAGATCATGACATCCTTATTAATGCAGAAGATGTTAGCTTAAATAAAGTACACACCTCCTTAATTTCAAGCATGGCAGGTATGACTCTACCTCTTCATTTCAGGCTAGCTGAATCCAGAACAACATGCAACATTTCTGTTTTACAGATTGAAAGCTAAACTAGCAAAGGCAGCAACATTTCAGTTACAGATTGAAACCCAAACTAGCAAAGGCACCAGCTATCAACAGAGATTTGTGTAACCTCTGACCTCTCTTGACCAGTGAGAAGAGCCAAGGGAATGGCCTGGAGCCGTGCCAGGGGAGGTTTGGGTTGGATATCAGGAAAAGGTTCTGCCCCCAGAGGGAGGTTGGGCACTGGAACAAGCTGCCCAGGGAGGTGGTCACAGCACCAAGCCTGACTGAGCTCAAGAAATGTTTGGACAACACTCTCAGGGCACATGGTGGGGTTGTTGAGATGTCCTGTGCAGGGCCAGGAGCTGGACTCCATGACCTTTGAGGGTCCTTTCCACCTCAAAACTTCTATGATTCAATGGTTCTGATTCTTTGCTTCTGATTCTAACCACCAAGAGCACAGTCAATAATTGTTTGCTGAAATGAGTGGTTTGTTTTGCTTTAAAATGAGCAGTAACATACTTGGCTTATATACTTTCATTATATTTCATGCAAATATTTTAAAGATGCAAGAGCATCTTTTCCAACTCCTGGTGAGAATGACATGGGTGTTAAATATTAACCTGCAACCTAATTAAAATTCTGAAATAGTCCTGGTGATTTTAAGTCCTGTCATTTTTTATTTCAGTGGCACTTGGGTTACAATCTCTTGGCTGTTTCTGATCTCTCATAAAAGTTTTGTTTGGATGGTTAAAATGTTCGCCTTATATTTTTATAGCATATCTTCTCAGACTCAAAAATCTCACACTTCTAAACTGATCTGGAATTGGCCTTAATGAAGCTGATTTTCTCCATGGCCTTAGGTAAACCAGTATTATCTCTATTCTATGTCACACTGAATTTCACAAACACATACCCAAAGTCGCAAGTGTTTCAAAATCAGCTTTCATTTAATAAACCTTTGAAGAAAAGTATTTGATCACTAAAAGGCATAAAGTGCAAGATATCTTGCAGATAGAGAGAAATGTCCAGCAATATGCTGTCACCATGTGACAGGTCAGTATTTGTTTAGCTTTAAATCTCTTTCCTTCTCTATGAATGTCAAAATACTTATTATATTGCTATGTATGTGTATAAAAGCCAGGTGTAGTAAGATAAGCACTGGGGTTACTAATACAGGCATTAAATGAGCACAAGATTGGGCTTCCATTTGCTCTCAGTAATGCAGACCAAGAGTTGCACTGTAGCTCCAATATATTGAACTTGTTTTCTATTCTTTCCAGATTTCTTCCTGCTAGGCCAAGCTGCATCAAAATTGCAAGGGAACTCAGTTCTGCTGCTGCTGACAGCACTTTCTTGTTAATCTTGCTTTACAACACATGATACTATTTGCTTGATTGCCATGTTTGCCCTTGCCTTCATAGAAATGTTGTGCCATGGAATAATTTTTATATGAGGAAGGAAAAAAAACCCTTTTCATCTACTCAGATGCACAAAAGTCATGTATGCAGACAGCTCCAGAGCTGACCTGAACACTGAACTAAGTCCCTTAGGTTGTGTCTACATCCCCACAGCCTGACACCAAGGGCAGCTGCCTGCTCCTGTAGGAACAAATCCTTTTCCCTGTGAAATGGAACAGCTGCATCCTTAATCCCACAAGGAATGACCCCAGCTCCTTTTAGCTCCTCAGCTGTGTCTGGGGACTGTGTGGGAGCATGTGGGTTGGACCCAGGCAGAAAATGCAGCAGGAATAATTTCCAGAAACTGTGGCTAGTCAGCACTGTTAACTTAATGGTACAAATGGAGTCTGAGAGTCTCCAGTTAAACAGGAGAAATAGGTGCTTTGTCATAAACACCAAAAGTAGATAATTCACATCTTTAGCTGCTTATTTCTCTTATTAAAGAGACTTTTAAAGTTTGAGGAGTGACTAGAGAGACAGACATCTACATGGTAGAAATCCAAAGGTAGATGGGATGAATCTTTCTGAACTCACAGCCACACTTGCAACATAATGTCCCATATTAAGGTCAGTGGAACTTAATTAATAGTTTAGTTTTACACATGCACTTCAAATGTCCTTCCTGTCCATCAATGATTTCTAAAATCAAGGCCAGTTCTTTTAATCCTGTTTTCACTGAAGCTAAGGGCAAACTCCCATTTCTTCATTGGACCCTGGATTTCCTTGTTCAGGTTCAGTCTCCAAATGAGAGATGCTCGTTTTAATTGGATTACTCACCAGTGTCTCTGCTGATAGGCAGCAGAGACTGAGAAAAACAATTATAACTCTGATATTCTGGACAGCTTTGCTACTCTAGCTCTCCCCCAGCATCTGAAGAATTGGCAGTTCTTAGAAGAAAGTCCATACTAAATTAGGAAGTGTTCCTTTCTGCTCTATATTAACAGCTTGCAAGCAGCAGGAGACCAAAGAGTTTTGCTCTATGAATTACCTTTTTTTAAATGCAGAGAATTAGTTCTTTTCTTGTTCTCTATTTTTATTGCAACACTTTTGCCAAGACTCCATATGCCAAGATGTAATTAGCTTTCAGAGAAGACATTTGCAGATCTGGCACAGACCATGGATAGTTTAACAGCTTCTTTTCTGTTTCTTCTGAATATTAAGCAGGAGCATATAATTGCTTGTGACTTCTTTCAATGCATCTCTGGAGTTTAAATCATTTTTCAGAATTAAATAAATATTTTAAAAAATAAGATTAACACAAATAGTATTCAAAGAAGATATTTTAGGCACATACAAAATCAGGAATTCCTACAATTATGTGGTTCATTTCAGTGCAAATCCAGCCCTATCTTTTAATTATACATATATTCATTCTCTCTCTTTCTATATAAAGATGCCAGGTGTGTGCACTAGAGAAGAGCTGATTTTCTGAGGGCCACCATGTCTTTTGGTATTCCTTGTTTTTGGAGTGCTTAATATCTCATTCATTTCTCCTTACATTTTATGGCTTTTAATTTGCTCAGCAATTTGTTCTTAACCAGACATCTGGAGCTAGCACAATATTTTCAATCAGCTTGAAGATCATTGGAAGCATTGAAAATTTTTACTGATATCACTGCTTTTCACATCACCCATGGTACAAGCCATAACTGCACTGCCCTCAGCTCCTCCAGGCTGGCTGATCCTTGCTGTTTTACTGCCCACATCATCTGAGCCAAGCACAAAGATAACAAAACCTCACAGCCATGGTGATACTCCCCACATTGCACTGGAACAAGCCTGCAGGCAGGAATGAGGTAAATTAGCCTCACTCCTAGACAGGCTGAGGGTAAAGGAATGTCTGACCCCCAGATGGAAGCTGCTGGAAGCTGCAGTGATGCATTGATGGGGATCTCCTCCTATGTCCTGTTTGCAAAGAGGCCCCTCTGACTGCACCAGCTCTGTGAACAGCTTCTGCAAGGATGTCTGCATCTTTTTGATGAATTTTCCACAGCACATCTTCACCTCTGTTTGCTGGACCACCCTTGGCTCTATGGGCCTGTGTTCTCAAAAGTGACAGGTATTTTGAAGGACTTTTCCCCACACTTCTTGTCTGGCTCTTCCACACATTCATCTTCTGGCTCCTGTGCAAAAGCAGCTGCCAGTGAGACTTGCAAGAGCTGCTCTCAATGGCAGTGAAATCCCTTTACTGTTTCCCATCAGAAAAAAAAAAAAAAACTGTTGAAAGTTTTTTTACTTCTGTAAGACTGTCAGGAGCTGGACTCAGTGATCCTGGTGGGTCCCCTCCAGCTCAGGATATTCTGTGATTCTGCACATATTAGACAGCACATTGTTAGAAAATACAGTGGCATGGGGACACAGCAGGGACAAACTGGTGAAGCAACCTTGTGTAGCTCATGCATAGGCATGAGGCTGCTCTGTGCATGGCACTGCTGCAGGACAGTTCTTAGGATGTGCTGCAGTTTATGCAAAGACCTGATTATGTTTCATGTAGGTAAAGTTTGGCTGAGGTAGAAAAAGACTCTTGAAAAATCCCAGACTCACAGAATTGCTTGGGTTGGAAGGCCCCTCAAGGATCATCCAGTTCCAAATCCTATTCATGGCAGGGCTGCCATCCACTCAAGATGCTCAGGACCCCATCCAATCTGTCCTTGAACACTTTCAGTGACAGGGCATCCACAACTTCTCTGGGCAACCTATTCTACTGCTGAATTAAATAAATCCTCAGTTAAAATGGAGTGTTTGCACATGTCCAACTTAAAGACTGCTTAGGATTTTAAACCAAAAAGGGTGACTTGACCTGAATACATGGAAGACATAAAAAAATTCCATTTCTTTCATAAAATACCTAACTGAAATGTTTTGCTGCTTGACTGCACCTTGGCAATGCACCCAGAGGGGAAAAAAAGGGATCTTGGTTTGCTCAGCAACTTAATATGTAGAGCAATCAAACAAAAAAGATGTCAGTGTTCACTGAGCTGGTAACAGACACTAATCCACTGCAAGGCTGGGAAAAAAATGTGTCTTGGGTCTTACATAATCTGGATGGCTCAGCTTTCAAAGGGATGTATTTTTGCATGTCAGAAAGTCATGCTCTGATTAATAAGGCATTTAACATAAATGACATGGTTTTGACAAAGGAAAAGTGATAAACAAGCAGAATGTGATGCCTCCCCTGCCCTCTGGCTCCCTCCTAAGACTTTTTCAAATCCCATACTAATTAGATGCATGTGCAAACAATTGATGTGTCACGCCTTTAACAAGCAAAGGCTTGTTTTCTATGAGCTAATTGCACCAAAAATTCATCCAGATTCTCCTGTCCTATCCACAGGAAGGGATGTTAAGGATGGCTGAGTACCACATGCCATGGATTGCCTGCCTTCAGCCTTCTGGTGTCCCTCACCAGCTGATTGCCACCTCCTGAAGAGCTCAAGATGAGGCAGCCACTGTCAGATTCCATCCACTACTACCAGCCCAAAGTCTTCAAACAAGTGCCTGGGATGCTGCAGGCTTTCTTCACCTCTCCTGTATGAACACTCCAAACCAGAAGGCTGGCTGTCATCACTGGAATGAGAGACTATGGATATTGCAGTGGGAAGCTTCTGGAAAGCCGTGGATGTTTGATCTAAAGAGCATCCTACTCATGAGATCCAGCACAAGCCAGCTGAAGGCTGCCAGCACACCCAGCTCTCCACATGTCCCCTCCTCCTATTTACCTTCACCCTTTCTGTGCATCCTGATCCTGTGCGTGTCTGAAGAGCGTGGAAAATGTGTGTTTTTCAGACTGCCACAGTAGGGACAGTACAGGCCTCTCCATTATCACCACTGCAGGAGAAATTTTGTTGCCTTAAAACTCGAATATTCCTTCAATACAAGTCAAATACTTCAAAACAGGAAGCAGACAGAGCGAGGACCATGACCAGGTAATTACTCCAACCCTGTGAATATTATAGAATCACTTAATAAGAAAGAAGCAGGCATAAGTGACCTCAGGAAGCTGCAGGGTATATGTCAAGCTTAAACAAAAAGTAAAATAACTTAAATAGGGGCAATAAGGACAAAACTTTCAGCAAGGCCATTGTTTGAATCTGAATACAACACCAGGAACCAGGCTAGAGCAGCAGTAAGGCTGAAGGTTGAGCCCCCATACTGCTGTCAGCTCTGCATGGGTGCCTTTCTGTGCAACATGTGGAGCTCTGCACGTGGGAAATGGATTTGTAGAGAATTGTCAGGGCCTGACAGAAGGCCCCTGCAGTATGCATCTGTATGCAAACTTTGAGAAAAGAAATGCTGACTTAGACATGCCGTGGAACAGGACAGATGTTGAGAGAGAAATGGAGCTAGAAAAAAGTTTTGAAGGATTACCTTGCAAATAAGACTGGATACTTTGGAGAAATCGAACTATGAAAAATGCATTGTAGTGGGACCCACGAGGGGTAGTTTCAGATGATTGGCTTTGAGACATCTACAGCATGGTGTAGCAAAAAGCTGATAGGCAAGAAACACTTATAGTGTATTGTAAGTAGGAAATAGTTGGCTTCTGATTGTGATGGTGTGAACTATAACATCTGTATTGTCTCACCCTTCTCATGAGACTGAAAATGGAATAAGAGTTTTTAGAATGCCTCTCAGTTGCCTCATCTCAGGGTCAGGAAAAGAGCATTGTCCAACACTGCACAGCCAGAAGGATGCCTACAGGGTGGTGATGAAGGAACCAGGACCTCCAGCAGCACTTCTGACTGGGTAGACATGGCAGGAGAAAGAGACAGTGAAGGCAAAAGCAGGAGAAAGAAAGATCAACAGTCCTCTCCTTCCTAGGCCACATTGAGGGTTAAATCATTCACTTGATGTGCAATGTGAGGATGAAGGCAGCAGAACTGACACAGCAGAGACCCACAGCAACAGCAGTCATTAGGATGTTACTGGTTTGAAGCATGGTGGAGGAGAATGCACTTGTCACCAAGTCATGGATGGCATGGACATGGGCACTGGAGGAGCAGCACCAGCTGGCATTGCTTCTGTTGGATTCTGCAACTCCTGAGATAGGGCTGCAAACATGGGCTGAGAGGCTGGGCCCCATCAGGCTCCTAGAAGGGTTGGATACTCTTCCTCAGGATGGACTTTGTTTATCTACACTGTCACAGAGCAGTGCTTCTGTCCTCAATTTAAGCAAATTTGTGAAAGAGAATGAACTCTTGCACCCAGAGGACATCAAGAAAGCTGGTGAAAGGGCTGCACGGCACATCCTGTGGGGAGGGCTCTGGGTTTGTCTGGTTTGGAGAAGGGAAGGCTGAGAGGAAGCTCTCCAGAAGCTTCTGGAGGGCGTGAAGGCAAGGGGGAGTGATAAGTTCTTCTTCCTGGGATCCAAGTGACAGGATGCATGGGAAGGGTTCAAGTTGTGTCAAGAAGGTCTGAAAGGACATTGGGAAGATGCATTTCTTTACTGAGAGGATGGTCAAAGACTTAAACAGTCTTGCTAGAGAGGTGAACAATATCTTAGGTCTGTCACTGTTTAAGAGGCATTTGGACAATGCCCTTCATAACATGTTTCAAATTTTGGTGAGCCCTGAATTCGTCAGGCTGTTGGACTAGATGGTTGTTGCAGGTTTCTTCCAACTGAACCAGTCTGCTCTGTTCTATTAATTTCTGTTCTACTCTATCCTATCCTCTTCTATTCTTCTCATCCCACTTGTGTGGAGTTTGACACATACAACCTTAGGGGTGCATCAATGGATTTATATGCATAGGTTCTGCCAAAATTCATATCTTGTTTCCAAGGCTTCAACATCTATGCATGGAGGGAAATTGAATTTCTCTGTCTGTCTGGTGTTGAAATGCCAGAATGAAGGAGGACACCAATAAGAATAACTCAAGTTCACAAGGATTTAGTGCAAGAATTTTTCATGCACTGTACTCAGACCACAACTCTTCTCCTGACTGATGTTCTCAGGTTCACTGATGTATTTGCCATTTAAAAAGCTATTTTTTAAACTCCCAAGTCATGCTTCACTCCAAAATTCTTTACAATGGAATTCACAATGAGTTTCTTGACTAAGGTCTAAACAACTCCTGCATTCTTTATTAATAGTCTGCCATATTTCTATACCACCCTATCAGAATAATCAAGGTTAAACTGCCAAGGTCTGATTCTTCTGACAGAGTGCAGTAATAAATTTAGTGGAGACACTGTAATTGCTTCACCCTGAAATGCCAATGAATATGTTGAATATTGTAGAGCTTCTCACTGCCCTCTTACCATTTCCCAGAAAGATACACTATATGCAGATACTAATCTGTTAATTGTCATGCAGTCAAAGGCATGCAAATGATGTAAAAGTGCATCTACTAAAGAGTATTGACATGCAAATTTTAAGTTCTTTCAAGTCTAAAGGGAACAAGAACATTCAGCTCTTTCCAGCTCCAGTGTAAAATAAGAGTTTATTCGCTTTAAAAAATAATTTTAAAATAATTTGAATATGGGCTCCTAAAGGTAAAAGTAAAAATGTGTACCTGTAATTCTTGGCAAAATGCTCTGCTGGAGTGACCTTTCAATTGAAAGTGACATTTTTGAAAAGCATTGTACAGCCAGATTGCAGTGGAAGTGAGGAAGTCCCAACAATTTACTCTCAGGAGGCGACGTAGACAAAAATGCTTGAAGGGTTTTTTGCACTTAGTGCCTTTGGCATCTCGGTGTGCTCTCCTTTCTCCTCAACTCCAGTCCAGAAGAAGGGAAGATGCTCTCTCCTCTGCTTTATCTGCAAGTGGTGTCTTTTTTCATCTCTTCTGCCTTCTGGGAAATAAATCTTGTGCATTTACCTCACCTGACTTGATAAATGCTGCATGGGAAGTAATAAAGTATTTTCTGGTTTTTTAAGACGTGTTCTTGAAATTCTAATTCTTGCTTTTGTGTTTTGTGACCAGTCCCTGTCCAGCATAAATCAGAAATTCTGCTGTATTCTACTTTCTGTTTATATATTTCCACAAATCCAAACCAAGTTTTTAAGCAAGAACTGGTGAATTCAAGTTTAAACTTCTCCAAGGAAATGATGAAAGGTAGGGTCTGATCACTTATTGAAAAAGTGGAAAATCATTGTCCTCCAAAGGCATCTCAGATTGGATACTAAATACAGAAGCAATTGAAATGGCCAGTCATTTGAAATTTTTACTGTCAATATTTCAACTCAAATAGAAATACTCTTACTAAGCCTATGGAAAAGGATGTTCTAGTTGATATAAGGCATTCATTTTTTCAGAAAGCTTCTGACAAGGTTGAAAGATTAGGAAAAGGAATTAAGCTGTCATGGCATAAAAAGGAAGGTCAGCTCAAGGATAAAGAATTTCTTAAAGACAGGCAACAGAGTAAAAATAAAGAGTTTTCACAATGGAGGATTATCTGTGGATCCCTAGAGAGACCTGGGCTCAAAGCTGAGCTGCTCAACACCTTCTCAAACAGTCCAGAAAAAGAGATGAACAATAAGATAATTGTATTTGCTAAAATAAATGTTGAGGTGATAAAATGGCTTGCAGGAATCATATCTCAGACTGCCTGAGAAGAGCACAAAAATGTCTGAAAATCCCAAGGACTTGAGTGACTGAAGGAAACAATAGCTCAATATTGCTTAATACAAAGGGGAAGATAACTCTACATAAACCAGCTTGATCTGTCAGTACATAGTGGCAGGTTCTTGTCTAGCTACTGAAACTCAGGAAATAAAATCTGAGCTCCCTGTAGGCAGTTTTATTAATATGTGGGCACAGTTCTTGGCAGCATTGAAAATATAAGAGACCATTAAGAACCTGTAGGAAAGTGAGAGATAACATGGTGCTGTGTAAAACCACAGGGCAAGGACTTAGATGTTGCCCCACTCTGTCCTGGATGTAACAGAAGTAGAAAAGGTTCTGAGGAAAACAACAGGATGAATCAAAGGAACTGGGAATCCCCAAAGATATGTTGATAGGTTTAAAATAAACTAAGGCAAATATTTACAGGAGGCATAATTAAAGCATGAAGCTTGTAGCCACAGGATAAAGGATGGAGGTTTATGAGCATAGTTAGTGTGAAATAACAGCAACACAGACTCCCAGAGGAGTGTTCTACCAAAGAAAATTGCATGTCAGCCCCCTAGGTCAGACTTTCCTCTAGCTGCTAACTGTCTGAGATTGTGTCAGGGAAGGATCACTCTTTCCAAACTTTCTTATACAGAGCATGGTCAAGTCTTCCCTGCAGGGTATGAAAAATTGAATTTTGCCTCTCCCAGAATGAGGGGAAGGGGCTGGGCTAGGTTGGACTGTGGAAGAGAACCTGTCTGCCTCAAGGGTTAGCAGGTGTGATGGGGCAATCACACACAGCCCTCCAGAGCAGTGGGAGATTGTCACTCCCTGTATTTGCTGGCCCAGAAATGTCCTGCTTGAACTGAGGCACATCTTGGGCTCATTGGGCTTCTGGCTTGACTTCATCTGGTCTTCCTTGCACCTACTGCTGTGGGCAATGGCATAAGAAGTTCATTGGTGAATTTGTGCCTCCTGCCTCAAGTGATAGGCTTCTGAATTATATTCTTATCTCTGCCTCTGCTGGATCGAGGGACTGAGGTTTATCACTTTATCCAAAATTCTTCATATGATCCCATAAGATGAGCATGTCTTTTCCCAGTTTTGACTCAGAATTCACCAATAATTTCAGCATCAATTAAGCTGAAGTTGAGAAGCCTTCAGGGCTCCTGAGGAAGTGAGTAGAGACTACATAAAACAGTAGAGCTCAGCCCTTCCTGGGAAACTGCAGGGTATGGTGTATGAGGTCCTGAAGTAAGGCACCTGTGGATCTGAGTGCTGGGGATTTCTTATTGCAAAGGCATTTTCCCTTAAGTGACTCATCCTGACAATAAACCCTGCAAGATGCAGAATTTAAGAGTTGGTTTGTTTGTACATCAAGCTGTTCACTCAAATTCCTTTAGCAAAGGAAATGGTGAGAGCTCCTATGAACTCTAAGCAAGAACTCAAAATCAGCATGAAAGATACAAACCAGTGCCATATTCTCATGGCCTGGAAATGGACAGCTGGAGCCTGGTTTAGTTCAAGACTGGATGACAGTTTTGCAGGAGGTCTCCATTTGTTGTTCCCCTCTTTGCAATGTCAGGGAACAGATTCCTAGGACCACCTGAGCAGACCCACTGTGTCATGGTACAAAAGCAGTGAGAACACTGTGCATGACAAGAAATGGGGAGAACATTCACACCTGTGTTCACACACAGCTGTTCCTTCCTCAGACAGACTGAACAATACCTTGGGTCCTCTTTCCCAATCTGAGTAAAGATCCAGGCCAAAGAATACTAGATAAAGTCTTTACAGCAAAGTGGAACCTGGAACCTCAGTCTGTCTGACCAAACTATGCATCTTTCTTTTCAAGATCCCACTGATAAATTCAAGATCTGGTATTTCAAGAGCTATCAGTTGCTGAAATTAATTTCACAGCTCATTTAATAGGCAGACTTCTCTGTCTCTAACCACATGTGGTAATTTTCTTTAATCCTGTGGTTCAGATATATCCAGTAATAAAATCCCTCCTACTTGAGTCCTGAGCTGATTTAAATGGTCATTTTTGCCAGCTGTCCTTGAATCTTCTACACTGAATCCTGAATTAGTACAAGGGGAAAGAAAAAGGAACTTTGTCTGTCAAAAGAACATGAACTAGATTTGAGGTTTTCAGTGATGAGATAACAGGTTTGAGCTGAATTGAGAAATTCATTTGTCTGGATAACTGTGACTTCCATGCCACACATTTCTCTACTACTTACGAGCAAATATTAGACTGAGTAATGCCTTTGAAACAGGCATTAAAAAGCTTCCCTCAGTCATTAAACCCTTTCATTGCCTCATTAATTCTAGCAGTATAATCTGTTTTTGATTAACCAGGTTGTTAAGCATCCAGTGTCAAACACTGATAAAGAGGGAGAATTTGCTTTACAGATCACAGACATGTAATTATGTATCTCAACACAGCTGATAAAGTGTGAGAAATTACCTGCAGCCCCAAAGAAACCTCCCCAGTATGTTAGCACCAAGTAATCTCTGACACCTTCACAACAATAGATACATAACAACATGTCATAGGAGCCTTTGATACTCCACTACCACTTCGAGAATGTTCAGACTGAAAGTCAAGTTTTGTAGGATAGAAACTGAAAAAGTTTAATTGATTTATCTAAGATACTCTAGAGCTATACTGGAGACACACTTGGAAAAGTTTAAGAATGTTTGACAGTGACTTAGTTTCACACATGAATTCCCAGATTGAGCCAAAGTGTAGGCATAAATTTAAAAAGGCAAGCATTTTTATTTAGCATATTGAAAAATAATTTTAGTGAGATGAATATAGCTTTTACTACAGACATAAGGAAGGGTGACACTTTAAAGCATTTAAATAGCTGAAGCTGTAACTAGATACTGAGCAGAAGTACACATAAGGAAGTTCTGGAAATGGTGCAGGATATCAGCATCTTTAAATATTCAGAAATACAGTACAGAGTCTTAGGTTCATGGAAGTTTAAAAAAATGAGTGAAAAAAAATGGACTTGATTCCCTTAGAGGATTTCCATTGCAGAATAGAGTTCACTGCAGGAAAAGCAGACAGCTTGGATTTCTTCTGTAGCTGATGTCATGTTTCACTTCAGCTACACTTCATAGGTGCCTGATAAATCTCCATGGATGCTTTCCCTTTGAAAATTTTTACACTGATGATGCACTTTCATTTTAAATATGGAAGCATATTGGAACTTTATTATCAATCTCAGTGAAATCCTTAATTAAAAAGTCAGATGGCTGCCTGCCTTGTTGTAAAACCAGAGGAGCCAACACTAATTTATGTACACTGTCAAACAGGCATAATTATGCTGCTGGTAGACTTGCAGATGGTTAGCAGTAAGAGCACAAAAACAAGGGTCAAAACATAACCACAGGTCACATTTTTCTAGCCAAATGTTCACCAGTCAACTCTTCTATACATATATTTCCTATGAAGTTTCTGAGGAGGAAGGTGTTTATTGTTTAGAGCTGTGGAGGTTTTAAATGCTTCTGTTTATATGGTGCATGCTATAACTTCTGAGGTCTGTTTTTGCCCAGACATTCAGGCTGTACTACACTGAGAGTTGTATTTCCAGGAACAGAAGTGTAATCCCCAGCGTGGACCTGGTTATTATGATTTTCCTATGCTACAAAAGCTGTTGTCAAATATCAGAAAAGTGATTTATAAGTTGAGACATCTCCATATAGTGCCCTATACAGGAAAATTGACGCTTTATGCAGATCTGAACTCATCCAAGGGCAAACTATTATGCTAACACCTAGACAAAGCAGAGGGCTGGTTCTGTGCTATCCCATCTCCTTAAGGGAATGGGCTTTTGACTCCTGATCCCTGGCCAATTCCCACCACATCAGGGCTTGTCTATGAGGAGCTGTAGAGTTGCTTTAAATGGATCTGTGGCTCACATTTCTGTGCTCTGTGTAAAGTAGTGGTTGCTGTTGTCTGTAGGGTTTGTAAGGCAGAAGAAACTATGCCCAGTCTGTCTAACATGATTTCCTTGCTTCCCTGCTCCTTCTAATGTCTATGTTTTATAATTAGCTCAGGTAATCCATGGTGATTCTGAAACCAACACAGTAAACAGTCTCCAGAACTGATGTACTCTGTGGCTCTCACAGTGCTTTGACTGTGACATGTTTGATGCAGGAACAATTTGTACAAAACCTCAGAGATCCTACCTGATTATTAGATAGTTTCAGTGCACAACTGTGAAACCAAGAGCAGCACTTCTGGCACTAATAATATCTTTTATAATTTCTGCTTTTTAAAAAGTAAAGCATGAACTGTCACTCTGAGTAAGCTGTGTTTTCTAAATTATGTCATATCTTTTGTCCCCATATGTTAATTCATATGCTGTTTTCTTAGATTTCAACTTCATTGAGCTTTCACTCTGCCTGGGTGTATCAGAGGTGGAGGGAGAAAATTTCTTCTGTCAGTATTGCTCAAGTGCTGCAAATGAGAACAATAAACTTCAGCATGCTACAGATGACTATGCAACAGAAGAAATACATTTATTCACAAATAATTTGCAATTAAACTGTGAATAGGTTGTGCCCAGTGACAGGACCAGAGACAGTGGGCACAGGCTGAACACAGGAGATTCCTCTGAACATCAGGAAACATTTTTTTTTACTGTGAGGGTGACCAGGTGCCTGCACAGGTCACCCAGGGAGGCTGTGAATTCTCCCTCCCTGCAGATATTCTAAAGCCATCTGTATGTGGTCCTGCACAACTGGCTCCACTTTAAACAGGGAAGTTGGACCAGACGACCATCACAGGCCCTTCCAACCTTTAATATTCTGTGAGGTTATGATTTAGCACTGTAATTGGAAGAGCAGGATAGCTTTACCCTCTCCTAGTGTAACAGATTCCCTTCTCCTTTTGCTTTTTTTGACCAAGATGAATCAATTTAGTGCTGGAGGCCACTGGACACTTTCTGGTTTGTGCATCAACAAATCTCTCATTTTCATGGCAAATCTAAAACTTACATCCCATCCCAATTTTAGAGCAAGAGGAAGATTTTGTGGCAAATCCAAGAGCATTCCTGAAGTGTTACACATCTTTCCTCTCAGTACTGCCAGAATTTGTCATTAACCCTATCCATCTCCTGTCTACTGGATGATGAGTAAATCCATCAACTGCATGCTGCTAAAATTCCTCCAGTCATCTAGTTAGAGGTGAAATATCACAACACACACTCAGTGCTTTCTGAAGTTTTAATCTACTTAACCCAATTACATAGTAAGAGATAATGCTGTATGTGCAACTGCTGAGTCTGCAGGGGCAGAATGCAGCAAGTGGCAAATCAAAAAGCAGCATTTCTTGGTGTCCTCTAAGTATGAGAATTGTGCTCCAGATGCACAATGGCTTTGAGCAGCTGCCATGTCCTTAACTGGGGGGGACAATGCTGGAGTTTCCGTTCTCAGTCTTCCTTTCTCTGGTGGGGGCTCTGACTATCTTTCATTCCTTTTGTTTTCTTCTAATTTTCATTATACAGGGGATATTTTATCTGTGTTGTGTGATATTTTATCTGGCTGCCTGTCGTTTGTCCTCTTTTGTCTTCTTTTCTCAAAATTGCATTGCAGTAATCAGAAATTTTGTAAGGTGTGTTTATGTTCTTGTGGCATCATTTTGTCTTGTGTACTTTGTCTCTCTGTGATCAACTTCTGCTTGAAACAACTCTTTCTTCAGTGGTTCCAAGAATGTTTTGGTACCTGCTATTAATTTTCCTATGAGGTATAATTGTAGCTCAATACATTTTTTTCCCCCCAAAATCAGAGCAAAATCTATTCACAATGAAACCAGATGAAAAAGAGAACTGAGTTGGAACGGGGAAAGATACAATCATATTATCCTTTGGTTTGACATTAGAGATTATTTTTTTATAGCTCTCTTTATGAAAAAAAATAAAATAACAATACCTGACCAGGCTGCATGGAGGCCTCTGTTTTCCACAATTGTGTAAAACTCTTGAAAGATTCATCCATATTGGCTGAAGGTTAGAAAGGTTGATTGTCCCTACAAGATTTATAGATATAAGCAATGAAGAAAAAGAAGAAATCCTGTAAAAGTTTCACTTCTTAGAAACATCAGGAAATCCTCACAACAATCAATGAAATCACAGGAAATTAAAAAAAATGGATCTGCTGCCAAAATTTACTGATTTTTCTCTTCAAAAAAGTGGTGGAGCCTTTTCTCTTCCTCTATCCCAAGGTCAGCAAAATTCATACTTCTGAAACAAAAGGAAGTAGGCTTGAAAGGAATAAAAACATAAATTGTCCATCTGATTGGTAAAAATTACTTTATTTGTTGTCTGTTTTCCCATTTGGCCTGCACTGTTTCATGAAACAGCACCAACTTTCAGGACTCCCAGACTCCCCCTGGGCTGCAAGGGGGTCTCTGTTCCACGGGATTTCTCTGGGGCTGCCACGGGGGACCCCTTCTCTGAGCCTGCAACTCCTCCTGCCCTCCTCCAGCTCCTCTTGGGGTCCCTCCTCAGCTCCTCCTCCTGTACTGCTGTCACCTTTGGCCCTTGCTGGAACCTGTTTGTCCCCAAGATCCTGCAGCCCCACTGCCACCCCCAGGGCAGGGACACCCTGTGCCACCTCAAATACAGAACCTTGATGTGCAATCTAGAAAAGGATCCATGCTCACCCTATGGCCATATTACTACTCAGTGAGATCAAGAGGTAAAATTTAATATGTCTTTTCCATATTAGCTGGCAAAATTAGGCATTCCTAGTGAATTGGGACATATTGCAAAAGCAGTTGATGTTTTCATACTCCATTAACCAGAGCAGAGCTGATTAAATATATTCCAGGGCTCAGAGGCTTGTATCATTGAAGAATTTATTCTGGAGTTGGAAAAATTGAGTTAGTGCAAAAGAGAAATCCAAGATGATATGACATCCATCAGATAATGCCCAAATTCAACTTTGGTTTATGTCTTTGAGATATATAAGTTTTCTTTTCAGCTTTTAGTATATCCAGCATTAATATGAAACCTCATTTTTTCACCCTATATCTATTTCAAATTGCAACCAAAGAAAATGCATCGGTTCAAGCCATCAGCCTAAGCTGATGGATATTTTCTGCTTCTCTTCAGTGCACTTTAAGATAGACTATTTATCTTTATCTTACATTAAACATCTGTGAAGAACTATAAAACACTTTAGAGTGGCTAAAAATTCCCAGAATGCAATGGGAATATTTTCATTCAAACTGCTGAGGTTTTTGCACGATGTTTTTCACAATTAGGGACACAGCACTTTCAAAGGCTGTGTTATCAATGTGACTATGCTGAGGATACTGTGGGCAGTATTTGAGCTTAAACAGTGCTCAGTTATAACTGCAACTTATTAATCTTCTATCTTAAGGATGAAAACAAGTTTTAACCAGAAAATATTGTTTGATTCTTCCTGACCTTGCTTGCTCTTGACTAAAAGCAAAAGCTGATTTGAATCTGAAGCATTTTCTCTTGCAAATGAAGTCTTCCATTATAAACAATTACAAATGCATAAGCAAGGTAATGTAGGTCACTCAACTTATTTTTTTTTCTTTAAGTTTCTCTTTATTTTCTCCCAAAATCTTCAAGAAGTGGGATTGTTAGGAAAGCTCCAGAATCCAGGAGCTGTGCATTATGCTGGAGATTCAGTGATGAATGGTAGATTACAGCAATATCTCTCACTCCAACCATACCCTTTTCTTCTACTGTTGTCTACTGTCATGAAAATGAAAACACTGAAGGAGTACACAGAGATTTTTTTCCTATCCTTAGTTTAATGAAAAAAATCATAACTCTTGTTACAAGTGCATTCTTCCTTTCTTCCTTTTCTCTTTTTCTACAGTAATGTGTCATCTCTCAACCCAGACAGTAAATTGTTTGAAGAAATTACAATCTCTGATATAAGGCCCCTATTCTAATTTCAGAGTTACTAAGTAAACAATCTAGAAAAAAGAATTTAAATAGTAATATACTAACAGAAAATGCAGCAGAAAACATCAGCACAAAAAAGTTATTGATAGGAAATGTAATGTTATTGCCAACTTCAGCTCTATTTTATTTTATTTACACATAGCATCGTGAATTCAACACAAGCATTCACACTACTTATAGAGGGGATATTTCAGAATGTTTCAAATTAATGGAGGAACATCTTCATTATTTTCAAAATCATCAGAGCTCTTCTTAGCCTCAGTAACCTTCTGTGGTTGGAACTTTATAGGTCCCTGTCCAGTTCGTTCCTTTTCCTGGACTATCTTTGCCACATCAGGGAATGAATATTTACTAGGATCCACTTCTAACTTCTCAACTTGTCCACTCCTGAGACAAGAGGGAAATAAATGGAAAAAACATAATTTCAGTGTCAAATATAAGAGAACTGTTTGAATTTATTATGTGATTCTATGGTTCTATTTTGGGTGCCTGCCTATAAACACATGGTATGAGGGCTGTTACTGAGTCCAATTAAACCAGGGTTAAGAGTTCTTCTAACTTGAGAATTGATTGCTAAATAAAAACCCTAAGTGCAAACACATGAAAGTAATACAAAATCTCTAAGATTTTGTATAAAAGAATCCCTAGTCTCCAACTTCAAAAGTTAATTTTAGATAGCTGTAATTCCCTTTATAACAGAACATGGTGACTGCTGGTATCACAGTACAAATCGGTGGCTTTTGATGTAAGACTTTTTTTTAAATCCAATTGTTTTATATTCTTTTTTTTCTGTTCCTTTTTACACAGTTCCTTCCCACTTACTGTCTAGTAATTTCCAGGTGACAGGTCTGTCTTTGGAAAACAGAAATACTTGCATTTATAGAGAAAATACAATTGTAGGAACTTGTCCGCCTTGATCAGCTAATTTTTATATTTTGGCAACATGAATCCTCACCATGTTTTTATTATGAAAAATATTAAATTAAATTATAAGAAGGGTCAGAGTTTTAACACAATTTTCATATGCTATTGCTATTAAGGATACCCTTTCAGATGACACTTAGAAATGTGTACTGGCCACTCATTAAGGTAACCTATCCACATCACACGATGATCAAAGATTTGAAACATACTCTCTGTCTTGCAGCATTTAATCTTGTTTATTTCTAAAAGAGGAGCTCAGTGATTAAATAGAAAAAATCTAACCTGCTTTCATGCAATTTGTAACTGTTTACATGAAAAAATAGCAAAATGGAAATTTAATTGTACAATTATGTTTAATTTCTTCAAATTACAACACGATTTGTACATCTTCAGACTCCATTTTATACTGAGTCACAGCTCCCAGCTCAGCACTAGAAAAGACAGTGCCTTACCCTTCAGAGATGTGAGAAAAGTGTTTACCTAGGAGATCAGAAAGGCTCCTTAGAAACAGAGTAAACAAGGGGGAGGCAAAGTCACTGCATTACAGAATGCATTTTATGGATGACAACACAGAAAATGAAAATTTGAATATAAAGTACAGTAAAATATTTTAAACTGAAAATACAACATCTTTAGTTGTTAAAACAGGGAGAGTTTTGCAGGGCAGCTTCCCAATTCTGCCAATGCTTCTCCATCAAGGCTCTGGGAGATGTGAGCAGGCATCCCAGCCCTCACTAGTGCAGGGTCTCTGTCCCACTGAAGCAGAGACGCAGAGGGGCTCACGGGAGGGCTCCTCCTCGGCTCCTGTGCCATGCTGAGGAAACCAGGAGCTCCAGAAGAGGCAGTCACCAGCCTAACCACCTCTTTCAGCTCCATGCCACTAGGTTTTTCTTGTACTAAAAGAATAATTTGATCATTTTTTCTGAGCAGAAAACAGCCAGAGAAGCTAGCTGCTTTAATAACCTGCATAAATCTTTTCCAAATGGTGGCATAAGCAAAAATTACTCAGAGTAGAATTTTATGGGTAATGAAAACAAATCCAAGAAAAGTTTTATTTCTTTACCCTAAACATTCTTCAATTTATAGATTTTTTTTCTGATATTTCACTATACTATTTAATGAAACAAAAAAGTGTTAATTTGTGGCAACACTCCAAAAAATGTTCATCCCCCCAAAAGTAAAGGGCATTTTAGTTTCCTGTGTAATTTACAAAATGTGCTGTGACCTGGAATCACTTTATCAGTAGCTGTTGGTGAGATCACAAAGAGAGCAGACCCTTAAACTAATCATTTACCACTAATCTGAGGCACCTCAGAAAAAGCTAAAAAGCATGAACATGTAAATAAATTAGGCTCGGCTTGTGCCTCCATCACATGCTAGGAAAGAATTTCCTTAATTTGAAGTATTTCAATTAGCAATGGTATCTCACATTTGTTCAACTGCTCTAAAATTGAACACATTGTCATTCATGAAAACACAATAATGGAGTTTGGATATCTTATTGCTTAGTAGCAGAATAAACTTCAGCATTCCAGAATTGAATTAACAGTGATAGGTAACAATCCACATCAACTAGCTATGACAAGGTTATTGCATCAGCTGTTCTCAAAATTGCAACAACATATGTAATCTCAAAGTATGTTAACAACAGGCAACAGGTAAGACTGAGAATCAAGCACAGTGAATTTTTCCAGAAAGGAGGCGGGTTTTCATGTACTTACATGAACATGATTGAACATTCTATACTTGTTTAGTAAAGCTCCACAGTGCTATCCCAGCTAGCACAATACAACTGGCTGACAGCAAGACCCCCCTAGGCTGAAACCAGTGCAGCTACAGCACAGATCTACTGCGCTCAGCATGCAATCTATGCAAAAGAGGCTGGGTATTGATGAGGTCAAAGATAACCACCTGAACATTTTGTGAAGAAAGAACAAGTTTTTCCATGTAATTAACAGAACAAAAATCACCTTGTTTCTGAAGCTCTTCCATGAGCAATGGTAAAACAGCTATTATGGAAACAAAAATATTCATTGAAGGACCAGCTAGAAAGCATACCTGAAAATCTCAGTGTTTGCAAACTATTTCAAGTTCAGGTGTAAAAATAGATGAAGTTCACAGTTTTTGGCACTGCTACCTGCTGCTGAACTTTCTCTACCTAAAAAATTATGTTCAAACACTAGAGCTCCACACAAAAATAAATTAAATCCTTTATTTCCTCCTGATATTTTTTCCCTTTGAAAGGCTATTTCTACCTCCACACAGTTTGATTAGGTTTTTAAAGAATAAAATTAGAAGACTCCACAAAAAAGAAAGTTTTGCATAACTATAGCAGCCTGCTGAACAATCTGGTGTGTGACATATGGCATATCTGATAATTTGGTATTTCTTGATAATTTACACTTTTATTTACACAGTCTTTAATCTCCATACTTGATATTTAAATTACTTGACAGTTATATTCCCCTGTGTCAACTTCTGAATTTCAATAAAATTTAGATTGCTAGAGATTTCTCATATCTTTGATCCAGAATATATGGTTATTGACATGTGACTGAAAGTTTCCTTTCTGAATCAGGACATAAATACAAAGAAATTTAGGACTCACAACCAACTGCTTTGAAGAGGCACTTTTTCAGATCTTTTAACACTGTGGATGAAACAGGACAAAAAATGATTATCATCCTAGACAAAGTACTAATAAATGCTTTTCTTGAATAAGAAAATAGAGTGATTCCAGTATATGGAATGACATCTTATTTGAGAGCTTAGAGAATGACAATTCTTTATTTAGGTGTGTTAAAAATGATGGTGAACATAGGACACTTGTCATACTCTGGTCTTAATTTTTGAAATTATAAGCTTGGAAAAAATCTACTAGGTAATCTAAGCAAATAATTATGGTTTTTTAAGTACCTGGAAAATTAATTCCTCTTTCATGTGTAAGAGACCTTTTAAATCTCTGTATATGTATGTAATCTGAAATGAAGCTGTAACGGGAGTCTTCAGAATCAGTGAGAGGACATGAATACTGGTAGAATCAAATGCATCTCTCAGGGACAAAAAACAGTGAAGAATTACTAACAAAACAGTGGTAAATGTTCTGATAAAGAAAAGGCTCATGATATCTAGATCATTCTATTCTAAAAGACAAATATATTTCATGAATAGGATTCATCAGACTGAGAATATATATATTACTAATGTCCATATTTCTAAAAGTTAGACAAAAAATCATATCCACTGTGACATTTTCAACTTCACTGTTCCATCCCTTTCCTTCTTTTGAATAATCACTTCAAGATATTAAATTTTCAACTGCTCTTGTCTGCAAGCAAGAAAAATGCTCCAATACCTGCAATATGCAAATTGACTCTGAATTTCTATATGTGGCTATAATATCATCTTATTTTCCCTCCTTTCATTGTTAAATTTGTCAGACAAACTTGAAACCCTTAAACATTTAGGAAACATATACTGAAAATACACTTTATTCTAACAAAGTTTTTTCAAAGTTATGGAATGGTAGAAAGCAACTTTTAAGTCCATCTCTGCCCTCAGACTTTTGTCCTTGGCCCATCTGCACAACCAAAGGTAACTTCAGACTGCAGTGATCAGGAACTGAAGTGTTCTCTTGAGAATGCTTTCTCCAGAAGGGCACATTTCTGAAGCCTTCTCACCTTTATTATAGTTAAGGATTATCAGATGCCAGTGTGCAAATTAGTTTTCAAATCACTTCTGAGGAACCCCACCTTTTGTTCTCCTAATTAGTCAAATGATGGAGACGTACACCCTCTACTTTGATTAGCTCCAGGCCTCTATGAGAATGCAAATGACTCCCGTACTTCAAGATAAATTTGAGTAAAAAACATTTTTAACATGTTGCTTAGTCATATTTGACTACAGTTTCTGGTTAAGAAGACAACTGAATTACAGTTCCTATGATTCCTCCTTTCCCATATAATATTACCTGCATTCTAAAAGTTCTCAATGTCTTCATGACAGATAGCAAACTTCATTACCAGAAAATATTAATTCTGCAAACTATTCAGCTCTCAAGATTTGTGATCTAATACCAGGTATTTATCAAAGGCATTACATCTCAACAGAACTGATAACTGATTTGTCATTTGTAATCTTAGCACACATTTACTTATCCATCATTCAGGCCACTCTTCAGATGCACTTGTCTTTCTTCATGTTGAAATGTTTCTGCTTGGTATAGACACTGAGAGTTTGGGTTCTGAAAGATCACATAAATCCTCTTGCAGCTCTCAGATCAGTTTGTCTGCAACACCATTCAGTTTCTGACCTCATCTTACCTCCCTTCCCAATCCTGAGGAAATGATTAATTTTGTTCTACTGTGTTTCTCTTCACAACAGAGTTCTCTCCCTTCCAACCCATCACATCTCTCTGTGTAAGCTGTAGGAATTTAAGACTGAGAGAGATTTTCAGCCATTCCTTCTGTGGAAAGGCATTATTCTGACACTTCACAAGGACTGCTTCAAGGATTCAAATTAGAACTTCTCACTCCCAAAGAAAGATTCTTACCCTTAGATCTACAATTTTTCCCACAAATTTTTTCTTTGCCTCTTCTCCACCAAAATGAACCAAGTTAAATCTGGGTCATCCAGTAAAACAGAGCTTTGCAGTGTATTTCATATTCAGCAACACCTATATCTCAAGTGAGATGGCTGTAGAGAATTTTTAAATAATCTGTCTTTTATGTTAATAAGCAAAGAAAAGCTCAACTAAAACCTTCTCCAAGACTTTACTTCTCCAAGAAAAGTAAAGTAATGCTTGTTTATCACTGAAACTGCAAACCATAAAAGAAGTTCTGTTAATGAATCTTATCATGACATGTTTGCTAGAAAAAGATTGGAATTAAAATCCAATACAGTAATTAAAAACATTCAAGTTTTCTCAGTCTCAAGTTCAATATAAATTACAGGTAATTTTATATATTTTATGTCTCTCAAAATTAGTGAAATCTAGTTGAAACTGGATAACCTGTTCAAAGGCATTTATGGGCTCACCAGCAGACAGAGTGGAAAATCCAGTAGCATACTTTTCTTTTTTTTTCTCCTTAAGAATCCAGATGAAAAAAAAACCCAAACCAAACTAAACAAAACAAAACTAAACAAAAATTGCCAAAAGCCAAACATTATTCACTGTCACTAAGAACTGATTCCAGTAGAATGTAAATCAGATTTCCAATCTAATATATTACATGGTATTCTCTAGAGCACATGCTGGCTTGGTCACCCAGTGCACTCTTGCATAGCTAAGAGGGGAAAAGACACTTAGGGCAGTCAGATTTGCAATGCCTGAACCACTAAGATAGGAATCACCTCTACCTTACATTCCTTATTTCAGTATAAAAGGTGTGTAAAGATTAGAACTTGCTGATTAGTTTTAATTCAGCAGAACTTGCCACTCCATTCCTTTGTCTCTCCAAATTAAACTGTTCTCTGGCTGCATTTCTCAGTCCCTCTGTATATAAAGAACTACAGTAATAAAACACAAAATAAAAGCAAAAGAAGAAAACTCAAAAAATGAAAGAAAAATGTTGTATTCCTATGAATATTTCCTTACTGGAGGAACTCAAATATGTGAATATTTACATTTAGAGATATTTTGGGGTTTATTTATTTCTTCTCCAACACACTAAAGGAAGAATAGTCTAAAGCTGAAGGTATGAGACAAGGATTGTTGCCTTTATGTAACTGTTACTCTTAAGATTTCCAGTACAATTTCAGAAAAGTCAGTTTCTACCTACCTCTGAATTTCCTCTATGCAGCTGTGGAGACCTCAGCTTTGGTATCTTACAGCTGACCTATGAGGCCAGTTCCAGTAAGGAATGGCACACTCAGCTACTGCATTAATAGAGGCTTTGTAAATAGAATAGGTCAGTCCATTATTTTTATATTAGTCTGAATATTATAGATAAATATAATTCCTTCCACAGAAACTTGCCTCTTTGAAGGCTCCACATACAGTTTTGTATACAGTGACAGAAGAAATCTCTCATACGTGGCAGAAGTAATGACAGTATCACCATGTAATCTAACTAACAAGAGTTAAAGAGATTTAAAGCTCTGCATTACAGTTTGGCAGATTATATGTCTGACAGCATTTAGCTAAGACATCTGTAGCTGTCAAGTATAATCACTGTAATGAATGTTCTTCTGTAATCTAAGAGACAACAATTCAGCAAAATTTTAACATCTGGCTAGTCAGCGACTTTTCAGCTAAAGAGGTCAAAACATACTATTTTTAGAAAGAATTGCAATTCAAAGACTCTTTTCCTACTTCTACTTTTGTGGAAATACATTTTCCTAATCCAAAAGTTGTTTCTTTAACTTATTTTCTTGTAATGCATTTAAAGATTTAGCTGCATTTCTGTTGAAAAGCACCATTCCTTTTGCAAAGAAGAGTCATAGAATAGACTCACAGAATGGTTTGGGTTCAAAGGGAAATTCATAGGTTGTCCTGTCCAACCCCTCTGCAATGAGCAAGGCACATCCTCAAGTAAATCAGGTAGCTCAGAGTCCCATTCAACCTGGCCTTAAATGTTTATAGGGGTGGGGCCTCCATCACCACTCTGGGCAGCTGGTGCCAGTGTTTCACCACCTTCATAACACAATTATTTCTTATATATTTTCCCTCTTTTACTTTAAGACAATTATTCCTTGAAATCTGTTCCCATCTTCTTTACAAGATTCTTTTTAGTGTGAAAGGCTGCTAGAAGGTCTCCCTGAAGCCTTATCTTTTCCACACTGAAGAACACAGACTCTCTCAGTATTTCCTCATACAAGACGTGCTCCAGCCCTCTGATAATTTTTGTGGCCTTCCTCTGGACTGACTCCAGCAGATCCATGTCTCTTGTGTACTAAGGATCCCAGAGCTGGATGCAGAACTCCAAGTGAGGTCTTGGTAGAGCAGAGCAGAGAGGAAGAATCCCCTCCCTCAAGCTACTGTCCATGCTGCTTTTGATGCCACCCAGGACATGGCCGGCTTTCTTCCCTGCAAGTACACGCTGTCTGCTCATGTCCAGTTTTTCATTTACCTGCATCCTCAAGTTCTTCTCAGGACTGCTCTCAATCCCTTCTGTTCTCAGCCTTTATTTATACCAGAGGCTGTCCTGGCCCATGTACACCACCTTGCATTTGACCTTGTTCAGCCCCGTGACATTCACATGAACCCACTCCTCAAGCTCATCCACATCCCTTCGGATGGCATCCCACCTTCTGGCATATGAACTGCACCACCCAGCCTGGAGTCACCCACAAACTTGCTGAGAGTGTGCTTGACATGGAAATGTACTGATCCCAGTATGGGTCCCTAAGAGACGCCACCTGTCAGTGATCTCCATCCAGAGATTGAGTCATTGCCTACTCCCCTCTGGACACAACCATCCCACCAATTCCTGATCCACTGAACCATCCATCCATCACATCCACATCTTACCAAGTTAGAGGGAAGGATGTTGGGAGGGACCATGACCAAGGCCTTACAGAAGTCCAGACAGATGACAGCTGCAGCTGTTCTCTTGTTCACTGTTACAGTCACTGGATCACAGAAGGCCACTAGGCTGGCCTTGCCCTTGGTGGAGCTGTGCTGGCTGTCCTGAACCACCCCTCTGTCCTCTGTGTGCCTCAATACAGCTTCTAGGAGGATCTGTTCCATGATTCCCAGGCAGAATAGAAATCCCAAAGGTGAGGATGATATTCTGTCAGTTTACAAATTCCTAGCATCCTTCTTTCTACTCTTTTTAAAAATGGGTGCAATATTTCCAGTTTTCCAGTCACTAGGGACTTCACCTGACTCCTTCCATGACTTTGCAAGTATAATGGAGAGTAAGTATCCTCCACTTGACCTAGACCTTCTAAAAATATTTGAAATACTTTGTAATCAGAGTGATGCACTGTTGTAATGACTGCTGCTTAAGGAAAGGGTACAGTCCTTGGGGCTCACTAGAAACCTCAACAAATTCTTGCAGGTGCCCTCTTATCTTCTCATAAGGCAGATCATCAAGAAAAGAAGTCAATGACTGATTTTTCTTAGAAATAAGAAATTAATAGTAGAATTAATTATAACTGACTCTTGCAGAACCATTTTGCCAGTGTCCTAAATATTGAGACCAAGAACAGCTATGATCCAAAATGCCATTTTTTACTAACTGCTTAGCCTTTTTAACAAGATTCAACACAATGAAATCAAACAAGGAAACTAGTGCAACACTTCAAATATAAATGGATAAACAGCTTAAGGGACTTTGCTGTTACAATATCTTATTCTGGTATGAATACCATTGGCTATAGCAAAAGGAAAAGGAAAGATTAAAACATATATCATGGTATTTGTACTTAGGCCAAGTGTTCATGAACTCCACTGTCTATCTACAGTAGCACTTGCTAAGGGTAAAAGCAGAAAATAGTGCATCACTGATATTCACGTGCTTTGGGCAGTCATTGATTACAAGATTTCAAGAGCTGGAGTTGACATCACAATTAATAAGATGGATCTGTGTTACAAAACCTTGCAGAATTGTTTTTTGAAC
Source organism: Camarhynchus parvulus (assembly GCF_901933205.1). Classification (NCBI taxonomy): domain Eukaryota; kingdom Metazoa; phylum Chordata; class Aves; order Passeriformes; family Thraupidae; genus Camarhynchus; species Camarhynchus parvulus. The sequence goes on from NC_044572.1 coordinate 143,553,693, forward strand.
TTATTTACTAGAGCAGTAGATCAACCTGTATAACGGTAAGAAAATACATTCATGAGAGAGATTGAAAAGAATTGCCTTCTACAAGGTTTCCAGAGTTGGGTTCCATAGCAAGCAGCTCTGCAGCGGCCATTCTTAGTAGGTGATTTTGTTTTAGTATATACGAGTTTACAACCTGAATGAGCTGATGGAAAAAAAAACCTGATAGGCAAAAATAAGTGGATTTTTGTCTCTGCTATTGAAGGAGATCACTTTTTAATAAACAGCACCAGACAGGTTATTAATCTAAAGCTTTTAGACATACTTTTACTCTACACTAATCAATATTTTCATATTTTCAACAATAACATAAAAGAAGCACATACTCTGACATGAGAATAACACACTGATAAAAATAAAACTGATGGAGAAGATAAAAAGGAATTACCTTCTTGTGGTTTTTTGCTGTGTATTGCAGCCAGAATGTTTAATTGAAGCTGAAACTTTTTGCTTAGCCAGGATTATTTCTTTAGCCTAAAATAAAAATAGACAAAACATAATTCTCATAAAAGTTGACACTTTTGCTTGCAAGCATTTAAATAATCTTTCAAAAATAGAAAATTGTGAGTGTCTGCATAAATTTTCTCTTGTGACATTTACTCTTTCTGTTACATTTTAACACTTCACTCAGCATGAAACACAGACATAAGGCAAGTTAAACCAAATTATCTGAATGGAAATACAGTCAAACATTTATAAAATTATACATAAAAGAGTCTTTAAATATATACATCTGTATTGTGTTTAAATATGTACCATCTTGTTTAGCACCATGTTAATAATGCACATTACTGATTGCACTTTGGTTCTGGTGTCCAAGTACTTGTTCTGACATTTTTATTAAAAACCAGCTGCAGTCTGGACTTCTCCTCACTCAAATGACAAGTGACCACAAACTCCCTCAGCTCCTTTGCTAAAAGAGAAAGTTAGGTTCAAAGTCCAGGTGAATTCCCCTTCTCAAAGAAAACACATCCACCATGATTTTTGGGAAGATGTGTTATTGACAAAAGGGTATCTCATTGCAAAAGGATTTCTTTCCCTTCATAACAACAGCATGGGAGAGGGATCCCTTAAGCATCTGAAAGGAGGAAGAACAGGAACCACACCAAATAGTTCATATTATTGGCTGTTTCATAGTCCAACTGATTTGAGAGCAGTCTGCTCCAGAAGCCCTGAGAACTTAGTCTCCACTCTGAACCCCATATTATATAAAGACAGTCTGTAGCTTCAGTCATCTGTTTCTGGAAATCAGTGAAATACAGAAAATCTTTCCAGATTCTGGAAATATTCCAGAATATTCCTAAATATTTCCAGATTCTGGAAATCTGGAAATACAGAACCCTCTGGTTTTGTATTGTACATGCTCTGATGACAGAAAGAAAGCCTTGTTTCTTTTTACCTTCCCTCTTTTCAAGTATTCTTTTTTTTTTTAACAGAAATTCATTCTGCTGATCCCCTTGAGACTTGTGCTTCTTACTTTGTCTTCAGAGCACACCATCAAGGATGGTGAAGAAACCTGCTGATTCTGCACTCCTAAGAAAATACATCCTTGACATGAACTGCCCTTGGCACTTAGGGAAGGGTTAGGATTTGCCTACTTTGGGCTCAGTGGTAAGATAATAGTGTGAAATTTGAATCCTGTGGTATATAAGAAAATTGACTAAATTAATATAATGAAGCTTTCTGAAAGTTATTCTATGATACCAATATTTATGATACTGATACTATGATTTCTAATATTTAAATTTTTGTGTACAGTTTTGGGCACCACAATATAAAAAGACATGAAGCTATGAGACAGCATCCAAAGGAGGCCATGAGGATGGTGAAGGGTCTGGAGGAGAAGCCATATGAGGAGAGGCTGAGGTCACTTGGTCTTTTCAGCCTGGAGGAGATGGAGGGGAGGCTTCATTGAGGTCTTCAGCCTCCTCATGAGAGGAAGGACAGGCAGGCACTGATCTCTCAGGTGACCAGTGACAGGACCCAAGGGAATGCCTGGAGTTGTGTCAAGGGAGGTTTAGGATGGATATTAGGAAAATGTTCTTCACCCAGAGGGTGGTTGGACAATGGAGCAGACTCCCCAGGGAAGCGGTAACAGCACCACACCTGAAAGAGTTCAAGAAGCATTTGGACAATGCTCTCAGGCACATGGTGTGACTCTTGGGGTGTCCTGTGCAGGGCCAAGAGTTGGATCTGATGATCCCGATGCGTTCCATCCAACCCAGCATTTCCTATGATTCTATGATTAATTAGAAAACAGAAAATGCACCCCTTTTAAGATCATTATCAAAGGATTCTAGATAGAGATGTTTTAAATAAAATCTGAAGTATATTTGCAAAAGCCATATTTTTATTCATATTTTCAGTGCATTTTTTTTTCCTACAATGGCTTTCTTATTCTTTAATGGAAATTCCTTTGAGTAACAGATTTTCCCTGCAACACATTTATGCTGAAGGATTATTAGATTTCTAGGGTTCCAGAGCTGTGTCTCCACATGCCTTTGATGGCAATGAAATATTACCACATTTACCATACCTAGATAAGTAAGAATTATATAAAGGAATTCTATCAAATAAAACTGACATGCATAATACACACTACTCCTATTTTTAGATTAATTAAGCAATCTAACTCTCATTGATCTTTGAATTTCTATTCTCTTTTGAAATCCCAGGCAATAAAAAGCTGTCAGCATTCATTTGTGGCTAGTAATATAATAAAGAATTAATCAAAAATCCAAATTTTACTCTCTGACTCACTAAATTAAGAAAAAGGAATTTTTCAAACATGACAGAGAATGTCTCAAAACCCTAAATAAAACCTGCTTGTTAATAACACTGGGTTTTGATGCTTTTACTGAGGCAGCAATTAAAATGCTGGTGTAATCTACTGATGACATTTTATGAAATCATTTATTTAATATGCCAATTTTAGTCAAATTCTATTAAAGAATCTTCCAGTTTTTTATTTGCCTGCATCATCTGCAAAGATGATGCTGCCACAGCATAGAGGTTCAAAATCTGAGAAGTTTCATGTCACAAATATTTTTCCCAGAACACAAGGCATGTACAATGTAGTCACTGTCCACACCTTACTCATGTAAAATCTCCATGCCAAGGATTATTGCAGTATAAACACTACACTTTAAAAGTGTCACTATATTATTTCACTGAACATTGTCTCCTTCAGTTTCTTTTGATGACCTTCCAAAAAATATTGGCAAACACTGCCTTAGAAAGGCACCCATTTTGTGGTGATTTGCTATGTAGCAAGTAATATGGTTAAAAATATGTTTCCAGAAATGAACGTGAAAATTATTCCTTTCTTTTACTTCATGTGGAATTACTATCTCCAACATCTGTGATGTGACAAGCTCATCAGAGAGGCAAGGAAAGAGGTTTTGTTTTTGTTTTTAAAGACTAGGGAACAATAACAGGCTGGAAGATGAATGGTGAAAGCTTTATTAACCTGATCAGAAGCTCACTAAAACAAGTGAAAACCACTTAGAATTCAGATAGATTTCTATTGTGTTACTGAGAAGAGAGAGATATTTTTAGGATATGATTGCATGAAGCTTATTATAGAAGACTATTTTTAGATTAGTGGACATTTCAGTTATGTAAGGAACGTGCTAGGCCATTTATCTAGCTGCAAAAAAATTATTATTTTGATAACTGTTTTTTTAGAAACAAACGGATAAAAACCAGTGTAATATAGTCATTAAGCTTGTCTTGTGAAATTTGAAGCCTGAAAGAAATTGAATGTATTCTGGTCTTCCTATTTAACTTACTAAGAGGAATTCCCATTAAGTTGCTGATCTTGAACCAGTATTCTTAAGCATTGATAAAATCAGCCACAATATCCTGCAAGAAAAATATCAATTGGCTTTCCTGTTGTCAATCATTATTCATTTACCGTTCTTCCTATATTACATCCCATTAATCATAATGATAAAATTTTTATGGTTTGAGATCATCTGAAGAGTATCTATGCCCCAAAAATTTCAAATGAGAACTCTATTTCAGTCCTAGGGGAAGAGAACAGTTTCTGTGACTTTAAAAAGAACAGTGGCTAGTATTCTTTACATGCAATTGCAGTGAAGTAACACAGATCCTACTTTGGTCATCAAATCCATGAAGTTCACAGGATCACAGAATGCTGGAGGTCATCTAATCCAAGCCCCCTGGTCAAGCAAAGCCCACTTGAGCCAGTTGCCCAGGACCATGTCCAGATGCCTTTAGAACATCTCCAGGGATGGAGGATTCACAACTTCCCTGGGTGACCTATGCAGGCACCTGGTCACCCTCACAGTCAGAGTTTCCTGGTCTGCAGAGGGAACTCCTGCATTTCAGTCTGTGCCCACTGTCTCTGGTGCTGCCACTGGGCACCACTGAAAAGAGCCTGGCTCTGACTCTTTGCATCCTTCCTTTAGGTATTTCTGTGTATTGATGAGATCCCCTTGAGACTTCTCCAGGCTGGACAGTCCCAGCTCTCTCACCTTTCCTCACAGGAGAGGTGCTCCAGTTCCTTGATCATCCTTGTGGCCCTTTGCTGGATTCTCTCTCCAGCAGGTCCATGTCTCTCTTGCACTCCATGTGTCTCCCACCAATGCTGAACAAGGGGGAGGATGGCCTCCCTCCACCTGCTGGCAATGCTCCTAAGCTGCTCAGGACACACCTGGTGTTCTTTGACAGAAGAGGGTGTTGCTGACTCATGCTTAACTACATGGCAACCAAGACTCCCAGGTGCTTTTCTGCAAAGCTTCTTCCAAGAATCCACCGACAACATGCAGCATTCAACTCATGCATCCCCAAGCTACTCAAGCAGTTTTAACCAAACCAAGTCCAAGCTGAGAACATCTACCCAGTTATTTCATAGTGCTTCTCTCTCCCCATGTTTTACAAATATCTGAGAATCACATATTCTGAGAGGAAGTATGCTCCAGAACCTCCGGCTAGGCAAAATATGTGGGTGTAGCTAAAATATCAAGGTAGGTTAAATATAAAGTTAATAATGGAATAAAGGCAGTTCTCAATCACAGTATGAAGAGAGACTATTCATTTTGCTGATTTAGGTATGATTTTATGGGTAGGCAGCAGAGTTAATATATATCCAGAAACATTTGGAAATATTTACATTTTGTAAGGCATTGATCATCCACAAAGGGACTAGCAAGATGTATGAATAATAAAAGCAGGGTATGGGACAGAAAACTCCAAAGACAAGTAACTATTAAACAAAAATAAATAATATACATCTGAAAATTACACTATTCAAAATGACAAATGTCAAGACCTCATTTTCAAACAAATTTATGAAAACATAAATTCTCATTTGAGTGAATTTTGAACATTCATAAAATCTTAACCAAATAAGTACAATTTTCAGTATTCTTACAGTTTTTGGCAAAAGTACATGTTTGATGCTAGAGTGACAGTCTGTGAGTCAATGAGGGGCTGTCCTCATAGGGACAGACAGATGGTATGGGACTGGAGTGCAGAAGGGAACATAGAAGGTAATAACCACAAAAGTTAGAGTCAAAAGTTAGAGCCACTAGATGCATAGTCTTAGAATTAAATCAGAGCACAAAGAGAAAAAAATGACCCCATATAGCAGATGAAGCTATTTCAGCTAAATAGCTTCTTCCTTCAGAAGGAAATGCTGCATTTGATATAATCTGGTGGAGTCACACATATCCCTTGCCCTTACATAACAGAGAAAGGCCAGAAGAGTAAGGCTAGAGCACCAAGAGATTTTTTTTTTTACTGTAATTATCTCTGGGAAAGATTACCATATTCCAAAAGCCAAAAGTGTAAGATGTCCTACAGAGGCCTTAAAAGCAACCCAACCCTGCCAAGGCAACAGCAGAAGATGCTGCAGTTGATTAACTTCTCCCTCAGGATCCAGAACCCCACCATACAATCCATTCTCATCTCTGGAACTCCACCTCCCCAGAGCTTCCAGCTCCCTGTCTGCTCCAAGCAGTTTCAGTTGAAACACCATGTTGCCACAACCTTCTTGCTCTATGGTCACTGTAGTTTGTACAGCTGGTCAGGGGATCCTTTCCAGCCAGGCAGAGCATGAAGGGAAAATGAATTAAGCAACTATTTTTCCAAACACATGAGAAATTAGAGTAGTGCATCATCCCTTTATTTGAACAAATATGTAACCTTCATACATACGTGTTTCACACAAATTTTGATAAACTGATTTGTTCTTATTATTTCTCAAGTGGAAAAAGGAAGTAGGTATGTGTTTATTTTCATTATTTAAAAAAACCTATCTTCTTAGACATTTGTATAATACTGCATGTTTTGCATAGTCTCTTTTAGCACATAAAAAGCTGATCTTGTTAAAAGTAAAGGAAATATGAGTTTCTATTAATACTGATTTTCATTATGCTCCTTTAGAGGGATTTTAAATACTAAGGCTTGGCTCTGCAATTAAATTGTCTTTACAATGTTCCTTTTTTTGGGAAATATGCCCTGATGGGAAAGACAAGACTGCATATCTTTAGCAAGCCAGATGTTACCTGTAACTCAGAGACATTCCCAAAGTACTCACAACATTTAAGGACCTTTGTGTGATGTCTCCTATTTTACATACCTTTGGCATGGTGACAACTAAATGGCCAGTTGTTTGTGATCTTTTAGCAGAGCTGCTGTCTGGCTTCACTTCCTCAGGGAGCACGAGCTGAAAAGGCTACCAAACAAAATGGAATTGAAGTATATTATGCTAAAATATATTTTTCTTTTTTTTACATGGACAAAACAAATACAAAGTCACCACTGTCACATCCTTTGATTTTAAGGACACTGCAGGTCCAAATGCTTTCACTTTATGTATGGTATAACTAAACCTAATAAATTATGCTAAATAGCTTTTGCTTACAAGTAGAGTCAGATGTATGTTCCTGAATTGCTGCCATTCCTGAAGTGGCATTTCTAAAGAAGGTTATAAATGATGCTTGACTTATATTAGCAATTAAATGAGAAAGATTATCCAGTCTATTTCAACATAAATCAATTCTCAAGTTTTGTTTATGCAGTTGGCTCAGTTAAAAATAGGGATTTTGGTTTACTGTGGAAGTACTTGGACTTTTTTCTAAAAGGATGATAAAATTAAAACCACCGAGAAGAGAGAAAACTGGAATGACATTTTAAATGCCCTTCCAAAATAATATACATCCATTGGGTTCTGTCAGCTATAAATTCCAGATTGTGAAATTGCTAAATTCTAGCCTAGGGCAACTAGGAAGCTTTCTTCTAAAGTGAATGATGGTACACTGGGTGGGGAGAATAAGAAGAGAGGAGAGAAGGAAAGTGAAATTTTATTTCAGGCTTTGTACATATTCTTATTAGGGCTTCCACAGTTTATGTGTGGTTCAAAATAATTCTGGCATTGAAAGAACATTCTCTCTGCATAGATGCAAATGATTGGTAACTTACAGAAGTCAGACCCAGAGTCCACTGAATAACTATGGCAAACATTAACTCTTGATTTGAAATGAATGTATAAGAAATCACAAACCTTTCCCTTCACCAGTACTCGTATGTAAGCTGGCTGCACATCACCATCAAGTAAAGAAGTGTCCAAATGTCTTCAGAATGAAATATAAATAAATGAATCAATCTACAATAGACCATAGAGCTCTTTCAAAATTTCACAGTTTCTAAAGCACAAGCTTAAATTTTAGTTATTAAATTTTCCAAAATACTATTAAGATTTAAAGTTTTGGGGAAAAACAACCCATGATCTTCTTGTGAATGTCACTTATAATAATGTCTAAATTCTGTCAAGTCCATGATATCAGCTATTGTATAACTACAAGAATTCAAAATCCTTGAGGAAAACAAAAAGGTCTTTCATCTCTTAGTGCAGTGCTTTACATTAACATGAAAATTAATCTACATGCTATTTAAAATTGTGAAAATAATTTCCTACTCTTCTTTCTGAAGGTTTTACTACTAAAATTATAACAGATTCCCCAAAAAATTCCCCTTTTTTGTACAGAATTTGCTGGAAAACAATGAACAGATATACTTTCTATTCCCAGAAAACACAGTAATTTTAAATCCTTCAAACAAAATTTGTGGCCTGTAAAAGCTCCACTTTTACATCTGCTCTTCCCTATGTGACACCTGATGTGACTCATGGGAATGCACAAGTATTTCCCATTTCCCCTCTTTTACAACATTACAAGTGAATTTTTCAAATGTTTAAGTCTGCATTTCTTACAAGTGAGCACAGACTATTAAAATATGGACTACCAGGGTCCCAAATTGTTCAAGAAATGACTGTACATAGCACTTAGTGCTGTGGGGTAGTTGGCTAGGTCATGATGAGTCAAAGGCTGGACTTAACGACCTCGAAGGTCTTTTCCAACCTAAATGATTCTGTGTTCTGCAGTACATCCAGCAATTTATTGCACCTGGAAGGATTTTTTGAGGTTCCAGAAAAAGATCAGTATCTTGTAAGTCAGAAACATAGACCTTTTGAGGGAAATTTCTTTAGAGGGAAAATTTTGAGGGAAATTTCTTTTGAGGGAAATTAATGACTTTCAAGGGAAGCACACCTGGCACAAATAATATTTTTGTGCTATAAAAGTAGTTCTTCTTTTATGGATAGATAAACTTTTGGGTTTCCAGCCCCTTCCCGAAGAATGGAAAGGGTCATTGCAATGCTTAGCAGTATATGTACTACATCCTTGTCATATTTTGCCTGATTCAACCAAATTTCTTCCAAGCAATGCTCTAGTACATTTCAAGAATAGGCAGGACCCATGGACTCTTCTCACTAATCAAGGAAAATAAGACAAGTCTACCCTACTCTGTCTCAGGGAGAAGAAGAATTTAACTAGAAGCACATGAACAGTACCAAAGCATTCCCAGGGCCAAAACATGAGCAAAAAACCCACTCCCTACAGCCCTTATCTGCAAAGGAAGATTGGAAAAGATTTTACATATGTATAAGAGAACAGGTGTGGAAGACCCCTGCCTGTGGGCTGCAGAAAACATCAGCTCCCAAAAGGACTATTAGACACAGTGTCCATTCAGGATTAACAGAACAGTCTGAAGGGCCTTTGGCTTATTCAGCTTTACTTCCTTGGCACAGGTTTTGAGATTGGTTCCATTATCCACTACATTATTTGTTTTCTTCTTGAAAAGTCCCTGTTACAGAGAGCAGTATAATTGAAACACTGTGTATTACATCTCATGAGTAGTAAAAATTATTGGGAAAAAAAATCTGACCTGTAAACAGCAAGATCCAAGATGATCTGGTTGTTTTCTTCATCATCTTTCAGAGAGAAATGAAGCCTAATAACAACAACAAGAAACAGCTCCAGGATAAATACTGCTAGAGTGAATAAGCAAACATTACAGCATAGTTCAAATGTTAGCAATTTTAGATGAATACAAAAGATATTTAGACAATATGTCTAAATTAGACAATATGTCATGTGATCATTTAGAAACAGTTGCAATTTGCCCCAGTACTGGCATTTGAGCCAAGGTCATTCTGATATTTATTTTCTGATCTCCCTACTCAAACCACAAGAAAAAAGAAAAAAACATCCTCTGCTGAAGGTCAGTTAAAATTAAGCTCATTTTGACAATGCAGAACGAGAGACATCTGCTGGTGAAACCTGTCTGCTCTATTACATCTTCATAGGAAAAAAACGGTTCCACAATGCATGAAAAACACAAGAGCTTTGTAATTCTAACCTTATTGTATGTTCAAAAAACATGAGCTTTTTTCATAGTAATTAATTTGCCCCAAGTATAAAAATCTGTCTGTGCATTTCCAGAGTAAAACATGATTTGCATAATATCCTTGATTCTATAAGCTTTATATTTGTTGAAAATGAGCCTGTAGATTGTATTAGCTGTGTGTTTGTGATCTGTTGGCTGTGTTCTTAAAATTGGGAATGAATCTTACCAGTTATAAATTGATGCCATATATAACTACAACTGTAAGGAGATCTAGTCTAGACTTACAAGTTCTGCTCATATGCTCAAACATTTCCCATGCATGAAAGCAGAAAAAAACAGAGACTGAAATTACCTACAAATGAGAAGCATTTGATAAATTAGTTATTAGTATTATATGAAGTGCTTTTGCTTAATATAATTTATCTGGGCTATTTCAGTGACATTAAAATACTTAGATAAAATGGGTTCAGGTAATGGAAAGATGCTCAAATGTTAACAGATTAGATGATCAATTTTTTCAGCAATGAAAATATTTTCCAGATATACTTTTCACTCTTTGCTCTCATATATTCTGGGACAGTCAATTTGTAAGAAGGTTTACAAAGGACTGTAGTTTACAAGTATTTTTTAATGGAAAAGTGCAAAGAATACAAAACAGTTTTATTTCCTGTCTTACTGCATCAATGATCTTGAGAATCCACTAAAACATGAAGGGTGAACAAGAGGACAGAATTATAAAATTTTCCAGGAGGAATCTTAATTAGAACTGAAGAAGAGAAACAGTCTGTCCTCAGCAGCAAGCATCCATTCCTCTTGCTAACTTTCCAAAAGAACATCAGAGAAGTTTGGACATTTTTATGGACATGAGACTTCCACATTGAAGCAAAAACTTTGGAGAACACCATCTGCTTACTTGTATCTCTTTCTTTATGTCTCTCCAATACACTGCCAGATTGCACTGAACAGCTGTGACATTCTTGTTGAAGTCATGACAAAAAATGCTCATTGGTCTGGCTTTATGTGGGCACATCCACAGTCTAAATTCAGAAAACTCGGGTGACACAAACAGGGATGCTACTAACAGTGAACTCTGTTTCTTCTCAAAAAGATAGCTAGAGACTTAGTCTAAATGTCCCTGCTTTTTAGAGGCACAAGCAACTTCTATTAACACAAGATTTAAATTATTTTAAGCTTGTCTTTTTGGATTAGAAAATGATGTAATTATTTTTTTTTTAGTCAACACATTTTTACTGGAAAAAGTACATCAATACAATGGAAAGTATCTCCTGGCATAGACAGACTATACATGGCTCTACATGACACTAAACACTTCCACTACCTTTAATTCTCTCTGTTCTACTGAAAAGTGTGTACTGCATATAATTTCTTTAATTTGCAAGGATTTCTAAATTTCCAAGATTTAGAAAGCATTCCTCATCCTAATGATAAGCATGTTCATAGATTTGGGCTTGCAGAGGTAAGTGGCCACTTTGTCATCCCACTCTGCCTTAGGAGACCAAATGGGGAGCTGTTTATAACAAATAATGTTTGCATTCAGTCCCCTGCTTTCCCTTAGACAATGAAGGTTTGGCTCAAGTAAAATCAATGGCTGATACCCCGGAAAACTCATTCCAACACACCTGAAAACCCAAGTGCCTTTGTCAATGGTAAAACACAAGACACTCCTCTGTATCCCCATCCTCTGTTGCTGGAGACCTCACTCAGGGTCACAGGACCCCTTGCCACAGAAGCTGATTATCCTTCCCAATTCTGCCAGTTTTACACCTGTCGTCAGAGGACAGAATGATTTTGTCCAGAAATATTACTGGGATGTATCTTTTCCCATTTAAAGTGGCTTCTCATACACACTTATCTTCAACAGTTAAACTTTTTACACTATTAGCAAGATGCTCCAAGAAAGAGCATTACTATAGAAGGGAAAAGACTAAAATATCTTATATCTTTTACAGAAAAACAAGCAATCTTTAAAGACAAAGATGTTAAATTAAACAATCTTCAACACAACGCAATGACAACTGATTCTTTTTCTAGCATCAGAATATAAATTTAGAATACAGTTAGATATAGATAGATACATAGAGTTAAATATTTAGAATACAGTTTTCCCACAAGGAATATAATACTGCAACAAGAATTTCTCAGCCCTCTTATTTTTGGATTGTCACATATATTGAAATAGTTGTCCAAATCAACTACAGAGAGGTTAGACTGCTTCACCTCTTAACCTTACATACTTAGGCACATTCACATTCAGAACTTTTCCTTCTGCAGTGACCAATGTCCAAGTAGTCTTCTCTCTCTTTTTCGCTTCCCTTAATAAAACAGAAAGAAAAATTGTTTATGGTTAATCATTAAAAAGTTGCATTATTATGTTTAATAGCAAAAATAAAGAAGAGGATGGCAAGAGGTAAGAATTATTTGGTATTTGATGTTAAGGCTACAATTTAGATCAGGAGCAAAACAGATTGAATCATGAGTCCAATTGCACATTAAGAACATCATCTAAAGATGAGCAAATAATTTATAATGTCATGACTTACATGGACAGTGACTTCTTCTGCATGTCACCATGTCCATTATCAAACAGAAATACATCAAATTATCTGGTATATCACAAGAAAATAATGGACGGCTTAAATGTATGTAATGGAACATTTTCCTAGTTAGGAATGGTCAAACTCATCATGAGGTGTTGCCACTGATAACTGGTTTGATGTATGGGCAAGCAATTCTAAAGAATTTTTATTTATGCTCACTTGATTACTCCCACTGAACAAATGCCTGGCCTGCCTTCAAACAGCATCTATCTCTCAATCACTAATTTTGCTCTAGCAAAAAGAATTTTAACGGTCAAAAGATTAAAAGCAGCCTCAAATAGGATACAGTAGGACCAAAGGGCAGACATATAGATTATTTGTTGATGCATATATTACACTTTTTGTTGTGCTCTTTGTTCAAAAAATACAATACATATTCCTGACTTATTGATGATGTACTGATATATTATTTTAATATTCACTATCCATTTCCAGCCATGAGTAATTAAACTATATCTGACTTTCATTTAGTACAACAAACCATCTACAATAAATTTATCTGCCCAAACAAAGTGGATCCCAGTAAGATGATTAAGACTTGTAATACTGGTAATACTGGTATTAATACATTAATACTTGTAATACTGGTATTTTCCTGTGGATATGTTTAGATTATGTGCAAGGGAAGGAAGAGCAAGGAATCTTAGTAACATGAAAAAGAAAAGTCTGCTCACACCTAAGTAACAATATGTAGTTTTCTTTAGAAATACAGCACTGTAATTGTCATGTTGCATTAATCCACTCTTCAGCTGGTCAATATAGTGGCTATGACCACTTTAGTTGCCATATTAAAAGGGAAAACATTTCTCAAAAAAACCCAACAGCAATGCATTGCTTTCTATCTGTTCCTGAACCTATTTCTTATGATAAATTCAAGATTAAGAGCACGTTAAAGGTAAATCACTACTGATAGATATAAAATATTATAGATTTAGAACACCTTGGGGAAAAAAACCCCATAAAAATAGATTTGATCTATAAATACAATGGATTTGAAGAAGAAATAAAAACACTTAAATAGACCTACTGGAATGACTTAGTAAAACCAATTTCTGTTTAAGAAAGACAATTATCCAAGTGTTAAACACTATTCTATAACATAAATCATCTTTTGTGTGGGATTTGTGGGCTGCCAGTCTCCACACCTGAATTCCTAGACTTGACACTCAAGTACACAGTGAATGAACCACCACTCTGTTCAAAAGATGTTCTCAGAAACACTTCACAAATTATATTCTACCACCTGTTAGCTTTTAATAATCTGTTCCCACATGAAATTGTCTATTCATGTGAACCATTTTAAGGAGATGCCGTGAAACTTTCTCAATACCAAATCAAATGACCCATGAAAGGATTTTTAAACTCTTTCAATGCCTTGGAAATTTAGAAAAAATCAGAAATTAATTATTCTATCTTTATTATAACCCTGTTTGGACTGTCCTTGAATCTTTAAAGGGAAGCATTTGGAACACATTTGCTTTTGACTAGAGCAAGGCATTTCCAACCACAGCAAAACTCAAACTGGCTAGAAACTGAGTTTCACAGAAGTTCTTCCAGGAAAGTGCTAGAAGTTGAATTAATAATAGCAACAAGGTATGTTTCCAGATTTCCTGGAGAATTCCCTAGGACTGACTTTTTTCAATACTTAGCCTTGACAAAAATTTTAAAAAGCAAGCCCTTAAAAAGAACAGCTAAAAAAATCTCCAGCACAAAGTATGTTATATAAGTAGAAGAGAGAAAAAAAAAAAGAAAAAGACATTGTAAACAAAAAGTCATTGTTTACAATGTCTGTGGAACTGATAAGCCAGCAGCAATAAAATACTGGGGTTTTTTGCTAGTATCTGCATATATTTTGCATGTTCAGCAAAACAAGTAACAAATTTATAAAGTTTGAAAGGCTTTTCAGGGACCAGACTTCTTCAGATTCACCATGCCAAATAGCACAGATAAAAGAATCTTATGACTTGTGACAAATATCTTTGACAAAGTATGAGAAAAAAATTTCTCAGTTACATGGAAAAAGTGCCTGAAATGCCACTTGGGCAAAAAACTTGCAGCACGGCCTGCATTATATAATGCAATCTGCAGTATGGATAAATGTTTTCAGCAGAACGTTAAATGTTGAACTACACAAAACAGTTAGCTGACAGAAAAGTGGAACTTCTAAACTCCATAAAAAGAAGTTGAAAAAAAATTATATTTAAAAACTCTGAGGAAAAATAAAATAAGGAGTACCTAAATGAAGTTTAGAAAATGAAAGAAAACAAAATCAACAATCTGAATATTCAGTTTAGACTGTATAAGCCTATTTTAACAAGCAACAGGGATTTAAGCTGTAATTTCTCAGTAATATTTAATGTCAGGCAATTATCTGCCTGTTCTTTGCACCTTTGAAAACCTCTCTTCCAATTCATCAAAGATATTAAAACAAAGAAGTACCTTACATTGTCTTTAGCTCTCCGTTTTTCTTCAATGTATCTGTGAGTTTCTAATCTAGATTCTGGAGTGTATGGTGTTGGCTCCTCCCAAAATTTTCTGTCTTCATCATCATCATAATTTTCAACTGTTCTGCATCTTTCTTGCTCTCCATCTGCTTCTGCCTGATTGGGTTTTTCCTGTGGGGAGTCTGGGCTACACAAGATCACTGAAATATTATCCCAATGAAATGAAGGAAGAGTAACTTGCTAATAAATTACTGCAATAATATTTTTTCAACCCAATAATAACTGTACAATTCCTCCCAAGAATGGTATTTTATATATTTGGACAACATTCTCTGCTCTGTTTCTTTTGTCAATCAACAAAGCATATTTTGACATAATGCTTTTAATTTACCTGACTATGAAGTGATAGTATGGCTATACGTAATCCCCTGAAAACCTTGATAGATAGTTCAACAGATTTAATTTCAGAAAAGAATTTTCAGATACCCTCACAACCTTCAGGTGAGAAAAAACCTTCAGTCCATGTGCTGTTTAAGAATGCCCAACATTAGATTAGAAATTTATATGGTAGCAATGAGCATCTCCTCAAATGCAATCTTAACACCTGAATAATTTTTTCTCCCTAGCTCTAAGCTTCTATAAATCTCCATCAATAGAGAGAGAAAACTAAATTTATGATACAGGTGTGATCTATGAGGACAAGTTCTGCAGGCAGCTTCATTAAACAGTTTCCATGGAATTAAAAATAAGATGGGTGGCAAGCACAATAGAAGATGATCCCAGACAAAAATCCTGCAGCTGCCTAGGTAATGTCAGTGACATGAAGTGGGAAAACCGAAGGCCTGCAATACTGCATTTCAGTCTTCAGATGCTGAAGATAATGCTAAGGCAAAAGCAATTATAGATGAACAGCCGCTTTCTCTGGAACCCCTGCTTTACCTTAAACAACAATTTCCAGCTGTTCTCCTGAAAGAAACTATTAATTACACTATTTTGGCACCCAGACAACTTAGCTTGGAGTTTTGGGAGAAAAAATTCTATTAAACTGTGTCTGCAGGTCAACAATAAATTATCTTTGTAACTAATTATATTTTTCATTAGAGGTAACTTGCATGAGGAGAAATAACTCTGCTTGAATCAACAAATACGATGAAGAAAAATATTTAGGTGGAATTATATAAACTCTTTAATGGAAAAAAACAAACTTGTGAATAAAGCAAGAATAATGTTTACTCACAAACTGTTGTTCACTGTTACCTGTCACATCCAAGCTTAGAGTCCATCTGTTTCTGTTTCTCATCCTTTTTTTCTTGCATCCTTCTTTGAGCTTCTTCCTTTTCTCTGGCCCTTTTGAGAAGGTAAGCTTCTTCCTGTTCTCTGATTTTCCATTGCACTTCTGGATAGTCTTGAAGGGCTTTAATCCTCTCTGAACGTTCTATTTCTTTACTATCCAAATACTTCCCAAAGGGGAAAAAGTTAATATAAAAACGTGAGAAAGTATAAATATATTCAAAAAAATAAATCTATTCAATTGTAGTTTAATTTTGATAATTAAGTTCTGTCTATAATTAGAAATGCATCTTTCACATATCAAAAGCACTATGTAAGTTATACTTCATTACAAGGAATTAACAATAACTTTCTCTTCAGATCTGAAAATGGTTTTTTGTTTCTAAGATCTGCTTTTAGCATTTTCCAGGAATTTTAATTAGTCTTACTAGACTATACAGTAGAGAGAGTCCCTTCAGCCATTTCTGGTCTTTGTCTGATTTTGATTCAACCCAAAATTATTTCTTTTGATGTCTAAGTTTATTGCCAACTGAGTAAGTTGAATCTACTCTTAACAAGCTAAGCAGTGCCTTTGCTTCTCCGAGGAAAATTGTGAGAACGTCCTTCAGGCCTGAGACTCTTTCATTGACAGGAAATTGTTTCACCAGTTCAGTCACAGCATAAAACCACAATCTCAAAGTGTCTGTTTCCAGCCAATGCTATGTAGTGCAATTTTACACCAACTTGTATTTTTTTACTGTCTCACACTGCAGGTTTAGTACATATTGTTGGAATGGTACCAACAACTCAATAACTCTCTGCAATCGTGCTAATAATTTAAAAATACATTATATATAACAACCATGAGGAAAAAACTGCCAGAACAGTACAATACATTCATTTGAAAAAAAATTGAAAAATTTTTGTTTAAGAATCTCCAATAAAGATGACAGAAAAGTTAATGAATAATTGTGGTTCCATCAGAATAGAACCAGTTATTATCATATTATTTATTGTAGTAATTTCTTCTTTGGAATAGAATTTAATTTCCTGTGAACATTAAGAAAAAGTCTGTTAGCTTTCCAAGTACAGGTTTTTTGGTTTTTTTTGTTTAGGATAAGTATGTTCAGTCAACAGTACTCATGTTTTATTTGAATTTAAGTTTTAAAACCTTACTTTTAATTGCTGAAGAGTTGCCACTACAAATTGTCTATAACCTTCAAATTCAGTACATGGGTTACCCATTAGAAACAATTCCTTCAGATGAATATTGCATTTTAGGGATTCAATGCTGGAGAGTTCACCAATGAAATTTGCTGTCAGGTCAAGTTTCTTCAATTCTTCACAGCCTGTTTGAAAGAACAATTTGTCCATAACATAACTGTACACATGATATACATACACACACACAGACACAACTGGATATAAAAGTGCCTCCATTTGTGTTCTGTAAACTGGTTTCACTCTATCAGAACTCATCTTTTCCAAGACTCTTTCTGAGTGAGTGACTCACAGCTAAAATTTATGAGCTTAAAATATTTACAGGAATAAAACAAACTCAATAAAATATAAAATAGCATAATATTATTGGCTTTATCAGTATCAAAACTTTGTGGACATTCATAGACAAGCTATTAGATATTTAATTTTCAGATAAGTTGGATTCCATTTTTAACAGTCTGATTGCCTTGATACTCCTTCTCAGCTAAGTCTCAATCATATGGCTAAAATCCAATCCAATTGCTTAAAGACAGCAGAATCAATTATGAGTTTCAGTTCTGAGTAGGGTTAATCTCTGGTAATATTATTCAAGTACAAAGACAAAACTTCCCAAAAACTTACTGCAAGTTAAGTTTTCCACTCTGTGGACTCAGCTGTCATAGCAAACACTTTATCACTGGTTAAATTGCAAATACTGGTGAGAAAGTGTTTGTGTTAAAACAATTCATTACAAACAGAAACTCTAAATTAGGTAACAAAATGCTCTGGAAAATCTGATTTTTTAAGTTATTAGCCTCTCCTTTTATCATAATGTGTCCATGAATCATAAACTTGGCTCTAAGAGTAAGAAGTTTAGCTGAGAGCAAGCTCAACTTTGATTCACATCACTGTAATCACTTTTCTTTCCTGGTCTATCTGCTAAGTTTTATGCACAGTTGAGCTATAAAAAAGTAAACAACATAGAACAATTTATTAGGGGATTTAAATAACACAAATATATGCAAGGGCCAATCCCAAAGGTTGTAACTCTTAAGTAAATGACAAATCACAATAATAAATAATACAGCCTGATAGATGAACTTAAAATTTAGTGGCATGAAAATAAATGCAACTGTCTCAGCAAATTCCCAAATATGTACTACGCTACCTACTTCTTCACCATTTTCAAATTTGTGTTTAGTCTATTTGCTTGTTTTTTATTTAAGCCACCCCCTTGAATCAGCTTGCAGACTTAAAAACACAAAGTAAACCAACCAACCACCCAACTAAATCAACAAAAGAAAAACAAAACAAAACCAAAACACACACACACATACAAATAACCAACCAACCAATCAACCAGTTTGTTTAGGTTTCTTTTTTTTTAACTGTTCCTTTGTCAAGGTGGATATTTTAAAGATTCAGCAACTGGCCTAATCAGAACTGAGAAACAGAAAACAATCAAGTCATAAATTATTCAAGTAATACGGAATGTGTTTATGGGTTGCTCCAAGTCTTAGATTTTAATCTTGGAAAATGCCACATTTTGCACATGAAATGTGCAAAAGTGACAGGATAAAGGATTAAACACAGATAAAACAGACAGGATTTCAAGCCATGAAAGAGAAAAAAAATCCTCTGAAAACTTCTTTTAAAAAAACTCAGAACCTCAATGCAACCTGTGCTGAGCACAGAACCTTCTTGTGTGTGACATTTGATTCCTGAAGATGAAACATGACCCGGAGACATTTAGGAAACTTCAAAGAGAAAAATTCAGCAGTAAGAAGTGCTTGCTACAAAGAAGAACTTACTGAAACCCTGCACCCAAGGATCCTCTACATACCCACAAAATGCCCCTACAGGTAGGCATGCTTAATGGCTTCCACCCTCTTTTACACCAAGTCACAACTTCAGTGTTCTAATATGAAAAGGCAAAATGGCTTTTTTCAAAATCTGACCTTCCAGATTTTCAATTCTTTCAATGTTGTTCAAAGCTACATTTAAATATTCCAGCTTCTTTAGTTTGCTCACATTTTCTGTAACAAAACATAGATGGATTATTTCAGTTTTCAGCACTGGAAAGTATAATGGTTTCACTTGCTTACTTTACTTTAAAGCAGCAATGAAGCAGAAAAATAGGAAAGGACAAATCAGAATATATACCACATTACTGGACATTAATATTTTAATGTTGATAAAAAGACAAAACAAAAAAGTTTTCTGAAAACAAAAAAAAAAAAAAGCAAAAAGAAATAAGAAAAGTTATAAACACATTTTTATCACAAATCCATAAAAGACATATCTAATTCAAGAGGAATGGCTGAAAAAGCATAGTGAGACATTCCATCTTGGGAAATGTGAGATATCTACAAGTTTGGTGACATGAATCCTACCACAGTTTACTAAGAACTTGGAGAGGTATTTTCTACATAATTCACAAACAAAGGGTGACATCAATTTCTCAGCAAGAACTTGCGCAGCTTAGTTTGGATGTTTGTTTTTGTTGCAATATTTCTGTAATGAAATGAACATTTCTGTATTTCTGTATGATGTGAGAGCCGTGTTGAAGCCAGTGGCACCACTCACACTCACAGGGGATGCCAGAGAAGCCCCTGCCTGCCCATGAGAGCTGCATCAAGGTTTGCTTTAAGAAGAGAAAAGACACAGCCCAACAGAGCCAATATAAAGCATTTCTCTATGATATTCAGAAGCATGCTTGGAACTGCTGTGTCCTCTGCAGGTACATGTGGTATCCACTGGGAAGAACTTCTCAACTTCAATACTTTGTAACACAGCCCCTGTTGACAAAGATTTTGGTCACCAGTATAGGGTGGGGAGGGGTTGGTGGTGCTTGGTTTGGTTGTTTTTTGTTTCGGAGTTTGTTTTGGTTTTTTTTGTTGTTGTTGTTGGGTTGTTGTTTTTTTTTTTTATTTGTTATCAAGGTATTACCTCAGAAAGCTGTCATGTTATACAAGAATATATGAATCAGCAAGTTGCATACTTTTTCAACTCCTCCAGTTAGATTATGGTAACATAAAAACTGCTAGTCTCAAAAATGAAATTGCTGAAAAAATTTTGGGTTCAAAAAGCAACAATCTGAATATGGTATCCTGTGCTAACCTGAAGGAGGCCTGAGTGTTGACAGAAAAACCACAAGATGAAACCCTGTGCCTTATTAAGGACTCATTAACAGAGAGAAAACCAACTTATTTTAGTCCTTCTTTTGATGGGGCAAAGAAGCACAAAGCAGTTTAAAAAAACTTGTTCTGTCTGGGTGAAGATTCCTCCACTTTAGGAAATGCTAAATCTCTCACTTTAGAGATAGAGTTTCCTGATGAGTCCCTTGAGAAAACTTAAAGGATTTGCCTACAAGTTCTGAGCACAGAACTTCCTCCTAAAACCTCAGTATTTTTGTCTTCCTCTTAAGGAACTTCAAAGAGATGTACTAATGTAATTTCTGAACACTTCCAACCTTTCATTGTTCATCTAGACAATATGTGTAGAATCTAAGCTTTTCCAACCCAAGGCTTGATGTCACATCTTCCAATATGGAACAAAACCAGACTTTGTCCTGTGGTGCAGGAAGACCATTAAGGCTTTGTTGCAGAAAGTTTTGTTCATGCACACAAGCAAGTATTTTATTTGAATAAAAATTATTTCAGTGTTAACCAAAAAAAAAAAAAAAAAAGATTTGCATGAAAACGAAATTTTAAAAAGAGACTGAAAGACCTAATCCTGTGATATCAGAGTCCATGGTATATGGTAAACTTTTTGCTTCTCTGTTTTCCACAAGATGGGATATTTAAACTATATCCTGATTTTTGAAATTTAAATCCATGAAAGGTGTTTCACACTCATATACTAGTGACTCGTATCTCAGTAGTATCATTTTAATTTAAAATTTCCCTTGAAATTTTCTGAGCTTCTTAGAAATATAATAAAGAAACCAGGAAAGGAACTCTTGTGAGGAGCCCATTCCCTTAAGTATAACAGAATACTTTTTTTTCTGATTTCAAAATTATGCATGTGAATACATTTTAAAAGAATCATACTGACAATAGACTTACCAATTTTTGGTATTAGGTTATTCTGAAGATAGAGAATTTTTAAATCTCGACACCATTTGTCAAGATGCTCTAGCTTTTCTATTTCCTGCTGATGTAAAGAGATTTCTTCCAGTGAAAAAATTTCACAGTTGTTATGTTCTGCACGTCTTCTAACAAGATCTTCAGTGACTGAAAGAAACATTAGATGTCATATTTCCTTTAATCATTTTCTGCCATCTGACTTATGAGAAAATTATAAAATCATCAAAATATTTTGTTCCACCATATCAAACAGCCCAGTAGAAATGACAACAAAAATAAAATCTGCCAGAAAAGATATCAAGATATCAAGTAGCTTTGACCCACTCTGCCACAGTAAACATCTTTTGTGAAACACAATCACGTCACCTGGAACATTTGGAAAGATCCATATGAAAACTGCTGAGTCTTCCATAAGAATGTGATACAACCCTTGCAGAAATTAACCCAGCAGCCACTGTTTTCAGCATAGCTTGGGTTGCAGATTGATTCATGCAGACAAGTAGTGGAGTGTTTTATGCTGTTTTATTTCCAGATGCCAGATGTTCACATCCCAGACAGCAGCAGGGGGTGGGGGGGGAAGCAAACTACAGTGTGTCATCATTTTCTTCCAGCAGCACAGGGTGCACAGAAATAAGCAGGATAAATGCTGAAAGTGGGCAGATATTTTTTATGCCATAACTAACTCATGTTTATGGATGTTTATGTTAGAATGAAATGTATACCTGGTATTTCTTAGGCACTACCAACTCATCAGAGCCAGCAAAGGAGTTTCAGTGGCTGAAAAGCACCAGAGACCTGGGTTTGGTTATCATGTTGTAATATTTAATGCCAGGCAGCCGCTCAAACAGTGAAAAGGCTCTGTAAAATGAAGGTAAAGAAATTCTACAAGAACAAGTGCTCACTCCTGAGCTAGATAATAGAACTTTGTTTCCAGCACACTGCACCAAAAAGTGCCTGCATTTTCCTCTCCTTGACAAGCACTGGACTATAGTGAAGTCCTGAGGAAAAACACAGGGTTTTATCAAGTTAGCACAGGTATTTTCATGATTTTTAATGCTGAAAAAAAAAAGACAGAAAAGCCTTACAAAAAGGATCTGAAGAACAGCAAGCAAAAAGAAAAAATATATAAAGAGCTGTGAAAACAAACTTCCTACCATGCATTAATTAAAAGTACTCTTTACTTCTTTGTCTCAGGGAGTTTTGTGAAATCATCCAGCTTTATTAGAGGTCCTGGAATGGCTGCACACATTCCCACGGACCAGCAAACTATGTACCAATACAGCCCAAACTCTCATGTGTTCACATAGCTTGTCTATCTGCAGTCTTCAGGAAAGGGATGAAACTGGTTGTATTTATAGTATTTATAAATGTCCAGGCTTAAATCTCCCTTCTGCTCAAAAGAATTTCACCGGACAGAATTAATTTACAGAATTAAATGTGGAGATACAGATATTGGTCGAAGGGGGAACCTATCTGCATATAAATCATCTTGGGAAAGGTGTCTTTGTCTCTTTTAACCACACTGAGCAGGTTTATTGCATCTGAACAGTCATCTTCCCTTCCACGTGTACTTGATTAAAGTAACAGAGAAAAGAGAAAAAAAAAGTCAATAATCATGACTAAATAATTCAGTCTTCACAGTAAATATGAAAAAACACTGACATTTCTATGAAGTTACTTGGCAAATCTGCTGGAAAATGAAAGAAAAAAAAAGTCTGCTTACTACTGTATTTGGCTGCAGATTTTTCAGGGCCACTATTACCAGGTAATTTTGAGCAGGAAAAAAATACTCCCCAATCTGCATACATACACACTGGTGGTGTGAAAAATGCATATTTTATGATTGGCTTTTCTCAAATATTAAAATGAATATTATATGTGTTATGATAGAAAGTTATGCTGTATTAATTTTCTTAAGTAGTGTGTTAAATATAGTTTTAGGTTATAACATAATGTTAAAAGAGAAACTCTGCTATGTAAGATACTTTTTTGAAAGAGACGAGTTGCACAGAGATAGCAGCCACAGGACATCTAAATCTTTCAGAGAAAAAAAATTTATTGCTCCATTATCAGAAGAAATGAACTTCTTCCCACCTCACTCATCTCTGAAGATGCCATCAGGATTAAGAGGAAGAAGCTGACACTGACCAGACAGAATCCTTTGTTTGAATGGAATTTATGCATCATGTATGAGGTGTATGAATATGCAGCAAGCTGTTGTTTTTAAGGGTTAATCCTTTGTTAACGTGGGTCCTTTTTTGGGCTTATTTTGCCCAGAAAAGGTACCCAGACAGTCCATAACTCTTTGTTTCTATTGTCTTGTATTGTCCTAATCCAAATTGTCCAAATTATTATTACTATAATTATATTACTATTTTTACAACCATTTTATTACTATTAAAGTTTTAAAATTTTAAAAACAAGTGATTGGTGTTCTTCACAGGTGGCAATATTATGCTCTATACCCTTTATACAAAAAGAAGTCATAAAAACTATTCCTGAAAGCTTAATTACAGCCCAATTTCCATTTGCTGATGAAAATTGAAATTATTTTTGCAGCAATTCTGCAAAAATGTCCACTTTCATTAACAGATGATTTGCAAAGCAGAGACAGTCTTTCACAACAGAAGCTACAGTGAAGCTTTAGAAACCTAATTTGACATCCTGTTGTAGGGAACTGCCTGAATATTTGACATTTTGTGTAAGATCTAGTTCATTGAAGAGGAATGAGGGAAACAATCTTGCAAGAGAAAACAAATATTACATAAAATTTTAAATAACAGCATCTCCAGGACATTGACGAACACACTGAACTCACTAAAAAGAAATTAAAGAAATTGAAAGAATAAGCAGATGGACAGCTGCAGGTGTAGCAGGAGATGGTGGGGGAAGCTGCATTTCAGAAAAGTGAAGTATGCAACCATTACTTTTAGACCCAAATTCTTGCTGTGCTGTTCAGGAGACAAAGTCATTCTCCTTCAGGCAGCGCCTGCTCCAAGAGGGCATCTGCCAGCTTCCTGCAGGGAAAAGGAGCTCCTGTCCAATGCACTGCTTGAGCCCAGCACGGGACTGGCAGTCCAGTGATAACATACAATCAAAACAGATTACAAGAAAAATCACAGAGGAAGGGAACTCCTTTTCATGAATAAAAGGTGTGAGCGCTCAGTCTTTTGGGTCATACTGCTGTAACTGTAAAAGATGACCAATTCATAAGTAACAGTATAGGGTGTTTTACCTCATTTGGGGTTTTTCCACATCTGACATAAGCCATCCTATCCGGCATCCCCCCTTGCAGGGGCTGCCCCACCAAGGAGGGGTCCCCAGCAGGGCCACCCCAGTCCCCACTGCTGGCCCTCTCCGGGCTGCTTTGGGAGGCAAGGAACCCCTGCGCTTCACGTGCTGAGATGAAATGCGGGCTATGGCCAGGGAGGAGGAAAATCTGTCAAATTTACCAGGGTTGTAGGAGGGCAGGGGGCTGCCAGGGGACTGTGGGGATGGTGGGGAAGGGAGACAACTGTGGTGAGAGGAAATGTGAACTAGAGAATTGTACAGATTGGAAAATACCTTTAAGATCATCCAGTACAACCCAGCACTGCCAAATCCACCACGAAGCCATGTCCCTAAATGTCACATCTACGCGAGTTTTAAATAACTCCAGGCGTATTGACTCCACCAGCTCCCCACTCAGCCTGTTCCAGTGCTTGAAAACCCCTTCCATGAACAAATTCTTCCCAACATCTAAGCTAAACCTCCCCTGGCACAGCTTGAGTCCATCTCTTGCCCTGTCACACGGGAGAAGAGGGCGGCCGGCCCCTGATCACAGCCTCCCTTCAGGGAGTTGTAGGGAGCGATGAGGTCTCCCCTGAGCCCCCAGGCTGAGCACCCCCAGCTCCCTCAGCGGACTTGTGCTCCAGCCCCTTCCCCAGCTTTGTTGCCTTTCTGCGGACACGAAGGAGGCGCGCAGGGCGCGGGGCCCGTCCTGGGGAGGAGGGCAGGGCCCGGGGAGGGGAGGGAAGCGGCGCTCTCCGACACTCACTGCGCACCATGGCCGCCCTCAGACGCCGCCGCCATTGCCGGCCGGGCCGCGCTGCCACAGCAACGGCCCCGGGCGGCAGCGCTGAGGCGGATCCCGGCCCTGCCTTCCCTCGGCAGGCGGAGATCAAGGAGTTCTTTTCCTCAGGCATAAATCGCACGTCTCGTCCTTTGCATGACACTTCTGTCGTCCTCCTGCGTATCCGTCAGCTAGTTTGCCTCACACATTTTGGGCTGAAAGCTTGTTTTCGGTTGTTTGTGAAAGCAGCCTGTTCCAGTGATTCACAATCTTGTATAATTTTAGCATCGTACAACAGTTTAGGTTGGAAAAGACCTGTAAGATCACCAAGTCCGCCCGTAACACTGCCAAGTCATTGTGAAAAACGCCAATCACTTGGTTTTTTGTTTTGGTTTTTTTTTTTTTTTTTTTTAATTTTAAAGGTTTAATAGTAATAAAATGGTTATAAAATAGTAATGCAATTAGAGTAATAATAATTTGGACAATTTGAATTAGGACAATATGAGACAATAGAACCAAAGAGTCACGGACGTCCGGGTACCTTTTTCTGGGCAGCACAAGCCCGAAAAAGGACACAAGTTAGCAAAGGATTAACCCTTAAAAACAACAGCCTGTTGCATATTCATACACTTAATCCATGATGCATAAATTCTCTTCAAATACAAGATTCTGTCTGGTCAGTGTCAACTTCTTCCTCTGAATCCTAACAGCGCCTTTGAGGCGGGAAGAAGTTAATTTCTTCTGATAATGGGGCAATAAATTCTTTTTCTCTGAAAGATATAGGCGTCTTGTGGCTGCTATTTCACTGCAAGTCCTTTCTTTTAAAAAAGTATCTTACATAGCATAGTTTCTATTTTAACTTTTTTTATAACTTAAAACTATATTTAACACACTACTTAAGAGAATTAATATAGCATTACTTTCTAACACAACACATATAATATTCATTTTAATATTTGCGAAAAGCCAGTCATGAAATACGCATTTTTCACACCCCTAAACCATGTACCCCAGCACCAGATTTACATCTCTTTTAAATTTTTCCAGGGATGGTGACTCCACCACTTCCCTGCACAGCCGGTTCAATTCTGGGTCACAACCGATGTTGGATCAAAGTGGTGACATCAGGAAAGTCATTCTGTATTTCCTACCTGTCTTCATTAACCTAAAGGTCTAATCAAACTGAAGGGTCATCTTCTACTGACAGGAAATTCACCTATAAATTTAAATAAGGCAGTAGGAATTTTCCCAATTATCAAATTCATTTATTTAGCCCTTTACCTCTGATGTAAATGCAGCTCCCCACAGCCACTCTGCAGCTTTCTATCTATATTGCAGATTAGAGGAGTGTGAAGGTGCCATTGAGTTAAGGCTCCTGAGACTTGTGAAGATGAAGAGACACGAAGGAGTAGAAATAGTTTATGCACCATTTTTTCCATAGTATTTGTCTTGGCCTGTCTGACTGGATAAGTAACAACTCCAGTCAGAGAACAGCGAGGTTTACACAAGATGGTTTGATGTAGCCCAGGGCCCCTGCACAGAATCACAGACATTAAAGAAGGGCCACTAATCTCCTATCTACACATTTATATCAAATTGCAGGCCTCTTCAAATAATAATTATTTGCTAGTAATATTATTTTTTTTTAGTTGGGAACAGAACTCACAATCAAAGTATTAATTTCAAACAAGGAAAAAATCTTGTTTTCGCTGTGTACGGTATTTTAAACCCTGTGTTTATGTTGTGTAACATTGAAATGCCTATGTTATTTGGTTAAGCTAAAATCACGGGCCAAAAGTGTTCTTCCTTTTTTCAGGTATCCTGGATGATAATTCTGAAGAAAGGAATATAAAATCTGCAATTAATTAAATTGCCAAATAAGTGAGTTGGCTTGATGAGTGGGTTGACTTGGCAGAATGCCAGGTGCCCACCAGCTTTTTTTTTTCTCACTTCCCAGCCTCAACAGAAGATGGGGAGAAAATATGATAAGAAGCTCATGGATTGAGATAAGGGCAGGGACATCAAACAACAATTACCATCATGGGCAAAACAGATTCAGTTTGGGGAAATTACTTTAACTTTTTGCCAATTAAACAGAGTAGGATAGAGAGACATAATGACAAATCTAAATCCATCTTCCTTTTATTTTTCCCTTCTCCCCAGCTCAACTTCACTCCAAACCCTTGTACCTCTATCTCCTGAGTTAAGCCACAGTTTGTTTTAATCAGTACGTACATAGGTCCTGTTTGACAAATCTAGTTCAGCTGCAGGACTTCTTCAAGCAGATAACTTCCCACTTGTGATGAGCACAAAAGTAAAATTCTCTGTACACCAGTGACTGAAAAGCTCTCAGAATGTGTTTGATTTTCTCTTGAGAAGAGCAGGGTTTTTTGTGACTCAGGGCTAAATTATTCAGAAAGACAGTAAGTAGCACTTTGGAGCATGTTTGCAACACACTGGTCCTCACCTGGTGGTCTGGCACACACAGGGCAAAGCTACGTGCTGAAGTATGTTGTATTCTTTATTTTCACACAGTTGTTTTTTTTTTTCTTTTCTAAATTATGTACCAAGAGTTTTCAGCAGCACAAGCCTGAAATCCTAGCATGAAGCAATGTACATGCCAGAGATAATGTAAAGAACCACATTACAAACAGGACATTGGAGGTGAGAAGGAAGAAAAAGTCACCTCTGGCATGCCTGTCATGAACAAATTCAGTTTAGCATTTTAATATATTACAACTTTATTTGTTACATGTGTAAAACAATGCAATATGTATTTCTATGTAATGACAAAAACAAGCTTTATAGCATTATTATTACAATGCTAGCATTAATAGCATTATTAATACAGAAATATTTTGAACATGTCTTGACTTTGTCCATATATACAATCATGTAAGGTGCTCCAACCCCAGAAAATGGATATTCATGGACAAAGCTGTTGAAATGCTGCAGCTTAGAGTCTCAGCTGGTGTAAATTAGATGATTTGTACCCACTCAGAATTTAAACCTATGTATTTTTATTTATTTCCTATTGATTTACTGTTTTTTCAAATATTATTTTTTATTTTATTTTTCTATGGTGCTAGGTAACATAGTCACCAGTGCAAAACAAGGCTTTATGTTTGCACTAAAGTACCAAAAAACCCTCCCCCAAAGAGCACACAATCTGCAGAGCAGGACATGAACTCACAAATAAGACATTCACTGAAATATATGCAATTTCTAATAATAACAATCTTCATGACTGAAACACACTCTCAAATACAAGAAGAAATGAGAATAGGAACAACTTTACTGATATAGAAATACCAGAGATAGGGGGAAAAAAAAGCAGCGTGAGAAACCATAAAAAAGGACACAATATAAATGAAGTAACTGTTTTGCTTGGTGTATATAGAAATGTGCAAAGAGCTTTACAAAATAGTGCAGCCAATTCATAAAAATGTACATCAAAAAGCAGATTTTGCAGAACTGGACTAAGTGGTCATAACCTGTATTCTGTACCGTGTAGTTTATTCCATATAATTTAAATAAAATATATTAATCTTTGAATGGCTTGGCTTCTATGAGTAATGCTTTCAGGATAACTACAAACCAGACTTGCTCACAGACCAGGAACAATAAAAATTAAGGATTGGCATCAATATTATCATCTTCCACATGAACATTCCCCCTATAAAGCACTACATGATCTATACTCAGGAATGATCCTGAAATTCAGCTGAACACAGCTGAAGTAAGAGAGTATAAGACAAGGTGTAATGATAAAGATCATATATATTAAAAAGGCAATAAATTGTATGAAAAAATACACAGGGGGTATAAATGTACACCTCAGTACTTCTATTTGATTATTTTCTCTAAATAAGGTGCTATATTAAAGGGGAGTAAATGTTTAATCACTGGGGACAAAAAAAACCCATAAAATTCTAGTTGTTTTCTCTTTTAGCATATGTGTCAGTTAATCACTAATCAGTAAGTGGCTTTACTTGAGAGAATTATATTCCACAGTTATCCTAGGCTTGATATTGTAGTTACCAGAAGCTGCAAATGCTCATTACCTCTGAAACTCTGGATTTACACATTTAGGTTGGAATTTTTTCTTCAGTTTTTCATCAGAAAAATCCTGGCTTCAATTTTTTATCCAACAGGAAGAAACATATGATTGTGCCTCTTTTCAGAGAAAAAAAAATAAGGCCAGTTTTTAGGTCCATAAGAATATACAGAAGGGAACTGCCAAAGCAAACCAGTCTGGTAACTGACTAGAACTTTGTTAATTCAATATCCACAAATATCAGGGAAGGCAGATCTTAATACATCCTGAGCATTTTCTTTTTAGCCCTTGAACCCCAATTGAGAAATTGTTCCAGGAGTTCCCTCACTCCAGATCAGAAGAATTCTAATTTATAGTTTGTATTTTTTAATAGACAGATTATAGGAATTTATTGTAGACCTTTTTTTTTCAATCTCAATGAGATTTTTCTTTGATAGTTTACAGTGAACTAATGAGTTTTCAGTGAACTTTTCTAGTTTTCAGCATAATGGCTTTGATGACTGCAGTGTAATTACAGTCAGACTTTTCTCTCAGAATGGGATTTAAATTTCCAGATTATTATTTCAAGAGATTATTTAAACACTGAAAATCTTTACAATCCTTTAGTTTTAACATTATTTTAGTAATGGGCCTTTTATGATAGGCAAAAATAGATAACAAAATATTTACATGTTTTACAGATTGATATTTACTCTCAGTTGTCTCTGTAATTTAAATAAAGAGGAATTATTTAACACTTACAATACTATTCAAGTGCATTAACTACAAGTAAATATGAGGATGAGTATAATAAATACTGTTTTAGTTACATAGTAGATCAGTTATCACAGGTACTCAGCCACTATCCAAATCCATTATCTTTGATAGCATGTTGTAACAAATTTATACATAAAATATGAGATTACATCATTTTTATATAAAAAAATATTTCACGGGAATTGCAGAACACTTTTCATTATTGAGATAAGATACTACAAATATAGCATTTCTTTGTGTGATTTCTTTCAGGTAGTCATCAAGAACTAAGGCCTCACTCACATTTGACCTGAAGAAAAATAAAGCTAAAATTAATTGTGTTTTGGAGAAAGAATACTATCAAATCTGCTGTATTTTTTCCCCGTAGGAACATGTAACCATGGCCATAAGGAGGTATCCAGGAGTTCGATGCTGAAGAGCTGATGAAAATAAATTGGAGAAGGAGGAAAAATGAAAACTGTTATTGAACTCATTTCAAAATGCACAGAAGTAACAATTCTGCTTTTAAGTTTTTACTTAAAAGAGTGCAAGAGACAAGCATGTTTTGAACTGTGGAAGGTCCTGTCTTGCAGTACCCTGTGTCAATCTGTGTTTAGTTTAGTCCTGCCACTCAACAAGTGCCAAGTTCTCTACTCCATCCTGTTGCACCTGCTTTGGTTAACACTGACAGTGGCTTTCAAAACCAGAGGGAGCTTTCAGGCTCTGATGTTTCAGCCCTGACATAAACAGCTCTAGTGACTTTAAGAAGTGTCATATGTGGCATCCCCAGCTTGGCACACTGTGAATAGGACATTTTGTCACCATAGGCAAAGTGACCAAATGCCTGAACTCCTTTCTAAAATTCTTTGTTCTCAGGATTAACACCTTCCTTCTAAGAGCTGAAAGAAAGGTTTTCCAGGTTGTGTCTGCAGCTGTGCAGATGCCTTTAGATCTCAAAAGCTGAACTGCCCTCAACCAGGAAACTGATGAAGAGGGCTGTTCTAGCCACACTATAAGGAACACAAACTAGGCACAGCTCCACTTGGTTCCTTCTTTCCATTTTTAACTGTACAAAGTAAAGACATAAAGGAAATAACAGAGCCAGGACTGGGATGACCAATTCCAAGTACAAATAAATCAGTGCTCTTCTTTTAAGGGTTTGAGCTGCAGCCAGGCTTAAAAATGCTTGATAAAGAGAAACTGGAATGTGAGGATGAGGAAAAAGAATAGGGAATAGAAGAATGTCTAAGTGTTTTTCAGATATTCTGGACCAATTCATGTTGATGCTGCTTCACTGCTTCAGTGGAATGCAACCAGCTCAGAGCAGCACAGCACCTGGTCCTGCTGTTCAGTTCACACTTGGGAAAAGGTAGACTTGTTTTGCCTGTTACTGAAAAACATGTTTTCTCTGGGCTGAAGCACAGCAATTGTTAACAGCTTACACTATTTAGACACTGCTGCCAGACAACAGAAAGAAAATATACAATCCAAATGCAAGAAAAAAAAGGAATTGTAGACACCAAAGTGGAGTAATTTGCAGTGAAAACTGGCAAAGGTCCTGTAGCTAAACCTTCTTTTAATGAAAAGTCCATGGAACCTTTCTGGTATGTTTGGACCCTGTTCCATAATAGGACTCATTCCCAAAAAAATATGGAATTCTTTCTAAACTTAAACATGTACTCACCAATTGTTCTTTATTTCTTATTATTGTCTGTGGAGGAAAAAAAAAGAAGAATACATTTTTGTATGTCTTGATTTAAATTACAGTTTCGTATAATTATTATATATTATCAGTAGGTCCTGTTTGACAAATTCAGCTAAGCTGCAGGACTACTTGTTTGAGCAGGTGACTTCTCACTTGTGATGAGCATAAAAGAGGCATTCTCTGTATACCTGCTGCTGAAGAGCTCTCAGAATGTGTTTTTCTCTTGTGAAGAATAGCTTTGTTATGACTCAGGGCTGAGCTATTCAGGAAGAGGGAAAGCAGCACTTTGGGGCATGTGCTTGCAACACACTGGTCCTCACCTGGTGGCTTTGGTAAAACCAAAGTTTTAGGGACTAGAGACATAGCAACAAACTGATACATCATCTGTTAAAGAGCGGGACTGTCATTGCATTGGGGCTGTCCAGGTTGTGCCTTCCTGTTTCTGACTTCCAACATACCCAATTCAAAGGCTGAGGTCTGCCAGATTGTCTCGGTACCCTTGGCATACACTGATCTCCTGAACCCTGACAGCTTCAGAAACAACAATGATCCTCTTGAGCTTCACTTTCAGCCCATAAAAATTCAGATGAGCCCAAACCTTTTAGTCTTAGAAGCATTTTGCATTTTAGACCTTTAGAATTTTGTGGTGCAAAAAAAGGTGAAAGAATGGTAATTCATAAATCCAGCACATCCATATTTGCTTTCAGGATCAAGGCCTATGTATGAGCTAATGGTGCATTGGGTTGGAGAAGCCACATTATATCAATTCTGTAGTCCCTGGAAGTTGGTGATGTGGCAGGCATCACAATTAGCTGGTTTTTGGGGTTTTTTCCAGTTAAAAAAAGGGCTAGGTCTGGTGGCCTGGGAGTGGACTTCAGTGCAAGGCTTGAAAGTGCACCTCTGGAAT
This sequence comes from Camarhynchus parvulus, assembly GCF_901933205.1. Classification (NCBI taxonomy): domain Eukaryota; kingdom Metazoa; phylum Chordata; class Aves; order Passeriformes; family Thraupidae; genus Camarhynchus; species Camarhynchus parvulus. Next base: position 143,586,517 of record NC_044572.1, read on the forward strand.
CTTAAATTACACTGCTTGGACTGTGTCTGCATCATGTTAGGGCAGATTAGGTTTACCTCCCTTTTCTGCTACAACATTTATTGCACATTATGAAAAGGCAGGTTTTTGAATTACCAGAAAGTTTCTATGAATACAAATCAGTAACTGGAAAAGCCAAATGCTCCATCAGTAACTTCAGACCCCATCTTCTATCTTCCGACTTGAAAAGAACAGGAGGAATCTCCTTCCTCTTCTTAATATAAAATTTCTAAATTTCTCTATTCATCACATGGCATGGGAACCACTTACCAAAATTTAGCTTTTTGAAAAATGTGTCGAGACTGAAGAAAGAGGACACAGCAGCATCTTGGGACAAAAGAACTGTGAAATTAAAATGCAAAATGCTGTAATGGATTGAAGGCTACATTTATCCCCATTTGACCATATACTGCTCTTATTAGGATCAGTAAGACCCATGGATATACATTCAAGGAAAGAATTTGTTCCTCAGATGTGACTTAGTAAAAAAATTATGTCAGAAATAAAGAAATGTTATACTTACAAGCTAAAATCATCAGCAACAAAGCGGCAGACAGTCCTCCCATAAAATATCTGAGAACATAACAATACCCAGAAAGGTTAAAAAAAGCCAAGGGATGCATATTGGGTTAAAAGAGGTGAAGCCTGAGTGGGAGGAGGAGGAAGGGTTCTTGCAGATGAACCCTCTGAACTCTGGTAGGTGAACTGTAATTTGAAACTTTAAATTATGTAAACTATTGAAGATAATCTCCTGGAAAGAAAGACCTCAGCATTCAGACTGAGAGAAAAATCTACTTAGAAAGACATGGATCCATTCTGATTCTTTTCAGCCTGCCAAAACCCCTGTCAAAGCACGCTTGGCAAAGTAGCTTTCATATCTGCATATATACTTCTTATTTTTGTGCATATCTGTATAGCTCAGATGTTTGCCTGCATTAACTATCATATGAAAATACAGTTTCACAGTAAGATACATATAAGTTTGAAAATGTGACCCTTAATTTAAGTTTTATTCACCAGTTGAAATGAAGCAAGCACTCATGTCAGAAACAGAAAATAAAATAAATAAAAATTACCTTGTACATACTGAAATGATTAAACACATGATCAATGCAACCATCTGAGAAATGACATTTTGCACTGTCCTGGATTCTAAAATAAAAATCAGAAAAATAATGGGTTTTAATGAAAGTAAATATTTTGCAGGAGGTGTTTGCAGAGGCTACCTTCAGCCTCTTCAGCTGCTTCTAAAGAGAACTCGCCTGGAGTGATTCAAAGCAGAAACCTAATTTTCATGCTCTGGGTGTCTCTCAGGAGTCTTTTTCCCCCACAACTACAGAAACACTGTGCCCTCCATGCTCTCAGAAAACAAGCCTTTCTGCATAATTGCCTGTTTTAGTTTTTGCTCCCATGCCCTTTCCTCCATTTTCCTCTTCACTCCTCTTTTTTTTTTTTTTTTTTTCTGAAAAATGGGTGAGGGAAAGATGTGAGCAGGGGTAGTAATTGAATATAATTTTTATGATTTTGTTATTTTTAATGATTTATTTAAAATATATGTTTTAGTAAATAAATTCTATTGTGCAAGGGGCCAGATCCATATTTTTAATGTATTTTCACTTCACTCTAAAAATGAGGCATGCCAGAATAAGAACATAACATACCTGCATTGCTCCAATTCTCTTCATTTGCATTTATCATAAGTGAAGAAGAGGATTTTGAAGCACAAAATGGTTCCTCAAAATGAAGAAACTCTTCATCTTTGGTGAGAAATGCTCCATTAGATGCTGGAATTTGCCTTTGTGACACATGGTTATATTCAGAAGAAAAGTCTGAATCACCTACAAGAAAAGCATGTATAACTGAGATTGCACAGAAGAAGAGTTCTGAGACTTTGTATTAAAGAATTAGGAATTAATTACTGAATCACAGGAGAGGTTGCAAATTGTTATGGGTAGGGAATTGGTGAGTTCAAATGTATGCAGGAGGAATAATGCAGAGTAAAGACAAAATTGCATAGGGCATAACAGATGAAGTTATTGAAAGATCCAGGTGAAAGCAGACAGTGCCAGGTATTAATCACACCAGAATAAACATTCCTGCTGATGACTTTGCATTCAAAATCAGTCAAAAATGACTTTTTGGCACAGAGGTCTTTGCAGACTCATGCTCAGTTTTAATGTCAGGAGCTCTATTTATCCCTTAGAATTCTGTAGTTCATTCTATCCTTTACCTGCACACCTTGGCAGACAACACCTGCATAACTTCCAGAAAGAAATACCCAATTCACACTAAACACAGACTGCAATGTTGTACCTTGATTAGCAGGTACCTGATCAGGGCTTACCAATATCACTGTGACTGGCTTCTAGTTTACTGCATCCATCAGGCCAAGGATCCTCTACATAGGAGAAATCCATCCTGCTGGGAATGGTGGAGCTGAGCCATGAGCTGGAGGCACTGAGATTGAACAAGCTGTCAAGAGAGCGACGGATTTTCTTCCTTCGCCTGAATACTCTAGAAAAAAAGGATGTTGCCAAGGAATAGAGTTAATTATTCTTGTTGAGCAGGGACAGAGCTCTAAAGCTTGCAGGAATGACATGAAAGAACCAAGTTCTGGGTGCTGCTCCCAGCCCTGTTCTTGACCCTGGGCACGTCACCAGGAATGGCTGCTGCACACCACAATGTGTCAGGGAATGTATTAACAGCAGGGCTGATCATGCTGTTGTGATACTGGCTACTGTGGTACCAAATGATACCACAGCTACTGCTCTCTGATAGTACTGTGAGTGCTACCTGTGATTTTCACTGCTGTATCTGATTTGGGGTAGTCTAAATCCATTGAATTCCAGTTTTTTTGAACTACATTTTACATACCTTTCTAAATTGTTGTTCTTTTGAATCATGAGATGTTTTTGCTTGAGTAAGAATTCCAGGACCAGATCTTTTTATTTTTCATATATAAGTGTGTGTGTGTTTTAGACAAAGATATTTATATACATATACATTTTTTCTTAGTCCTTATCAGAGTAACACCCCATTGGCAAAATGAGCTGTAACTCTCTCCTTTTCCTTTATTGGACATAACTTCAATTATAGCAACAACTCTGCACTAAAGAGTTTTTAGGTAGTAAGATGTGACTGAAAATCAGGTCATTTCATTCACTGCACTCTCTAAAGCAATTGACATGTTCCCAAACAGAAGTAATGCTGGTCTTATGCTGAGCAAAATGTAGACAGACACAAAGACACCTCCAGATACACCTGTAGATAAGGCCAGAGATGTGGAGGCAATCGCCAACATGGAGTAAAATCTTCACATAGTTCACTTACCGAACTAAATTCTCTTTATATGTAACACTGGTGTGGGATGGTGTCAGTGTTATGTTGCCCTCTTCATCAGACAGAAAACTGTCTTCTGTCAAAACATAATAACCATTGGAAAGCAGTCGAGGGCTGCGGCGGTGTGTAGGAACAGAGCCTGTCAGAGGGTTTGTGGAGCACTCATAGGCAGGATCATCATCCAAAAAGGCACAAGCACAACTGAAAAGGAGAAATGAAAGCCTCTAATTTAAAGAAGGTCTGGACAGGGCAAACCCATGATTTAATAGTAATGAATTTACATTTCAAGCTGGTGGGGACTGCTAATGACATAGATTTAAAATACGTGGATGTAATGGTATTACTCTGTACTGGGGGTTTCAGCCAGCTGGCGTGTGCATCACACGTTCCAGAGCTTCAGATTACAGGAGGGATAAATGCCAGGGGAGCATTTCCTGAAGCATGGAGCTGTTGCTGTCGAGGTGGTTACGACACAAAGTAGAGATTACAAGCAGTCTCAGTTGGCAACTCTTTATTATTAAACATGGCTGACTTTTATATACTTTTTAATTGTTTATGTTTTTTACTTTAACTATTGGTTACAATAAGTCAACATAATACTATTGGTGAAAAGTTATAGTGACTTTAACTAACTTTCTAAAAATACTTTGTTTAGCTGCAAAGTTCTCTTATCTTTCTTCTCTTGGTCTCTTTGGTTACAGCTTTGGAGAAAGCTCTTTATCAGCTTCTTCTTACTTTTCAGCTTCTTCTTGCTCTTTTAGCTAACAGGCTCGCTGTTAACCCCTTCTACATGGAGCCAGATTGAGCTCAGAAGTGCTCAGTGTATTTCTGTGGCAGTGCTCTTGGCCAAGGAGTCCTGCTGGACCTACACCAACCTGGAGCCATCAGAGGCATTCCAGTATTTGGCTTCTCTGAGTTCCTCTACATGGCACAATCTGGGTCCCCCCGAGCCAGGCAGGATTTGCTTGCTTTTTTATAAACTAGCCATACTTGGTGAAGATTTAAGGATACAAGACTTTTAATTCTCACAAATCCTAGAATGCCATGCAGCTGGAAAATAGGATAAAGCCCACACATTGTGATAGCTCCATCCAGCACTTGATTTTGGAAACACAATTGATTTTGGAATTAAATACAGCACAGAAAATATACTTTCTGGTGTTTAAAATAGAAGGGAGTAGTGACAGAGGTGAAAGGATCTAAAAGTTGTAGACATTGTACTTAGTTTGACTAAAATTTAATTTATGGTTATACCTTTCCCCTTAACACCTATGAGTTCCAAACTACCATGTAGTGACATCATGGAAAGAAAGGAAGACACCAGATTGATTTAGTGTCTGACCTGTGTTTCAGTAAGAGGTTTAACTACCCCATATGGCATGTCACAGAGAGATACCATAATTTCAGTGTAGGGAAAAGCAGATGGAAGAGAGATACTTCAAAACCCTGTAATTGCAAAGCCAGTGTTTCCAACCTCCACAGCAGTACTTCTGAACTTCCATTTAGGGCAGTAATTAAATTATTATCAGCACTACATTTCTCAGTGGCCCAAAAGGACTTTTACAAAATCTATGCCAAAACAAAAATAAAATTAAGCAAATGTAACTTTCTTTAATACCTTGGAAAAATATGTCTTGAGAGGCTGTGTCTATGCTCATCATTAAATGGTGTTGAACCTGCAGAGGCAAAGGTGAAATAAGAAGGAATTTTTATCATATTCACTAACAGGTAGCTTGTGCATACCAGAAAGATAATAAAAAAAGCTAAAAATGAAAAGAAAATTAAGGGAAGAATTAGAGGAGACAAAACATATGAAGGAATTGGGGAAAGACTTAGTGTTTATAGGAAACTCATCTCAACCAGGACAACACAGAATCAGAGCCAACAGAACTCAGATACTTGTACTCTGCCCAAATAACAGACTTGAGAGAAATAATTATGGACACAAATACAATAACTGCAGTAATTTTAAGGTGTTTTACCAGAAATCTGCTTCATGCCAAGGCTAGAACCTGAACTGGCACTAGATACAGAGTAGAATGGAAAGGCCGATATTAATAAGGCCTCTGTGTGGCCTCCGCTAGCCTCAGGAGCCCTGTTCTTCTGGAGAACAGAACGCCCGAGTGCCCGGCGTAGCTCGGCGTGGCCTCAGGGCTATTGCCAGCAAGCATAAGTGATTGTCAGCTCTTAGTGATATTCAGCTCAGGATTTCAGCTGCCTGCTTGGTGCAATTAGCCCAGGCTGAGAAGCACAGTGGACGAGAGAGAGAGAGAAGAAGCGACGGAAGTTCCGCAGAGATGTTCTTTATTGATGCGAAGAGTCCGATCAGCACTTGTTCCAACAAGTAAGCTAAAATGTGCCCCTTTTATAAGTTTTAAGAAGATTGAGATTTGGACCAATGGCAAGGGGTTAAAGTCCTAACCTATAAAGTTACAGGGATATGCTCTAAAGTGGGGGTGAAGAAGTAAAATGCTGATTCAGTTCCTCCAGAGAGCCCTAGTTGTGTCCATAGAGACTGCTACAGGCCACCATTACCAGTACATTATATTTTTCAGATGAAAATTGCAGACATAGCACAATGAGAACAAGGATTGCTACAGTGACAAGTATTTGACAGTAATATTGTGGCAGGAGACTAAGGAGATAGGATTTGTCTGGATTACCACGGCTCAAGTGTGCAAAGTGCTGCTGGATGTTCTGCACCTGACAGAATCAATCTTACAAAATATGAGCAAGGCCTATGCATAGGGAGAATTTATGTCTGTTATTCCATAAAAAGATAAAAGATATGATCTTTCCCTATATTACCTTGTCTCTCCTGAATCTTTAGAGCTTCAGACTTAAAACACTGTTAGTAAATGCCCATCATTCACCTCTGAGAGGAGATAGGGCTAAGAGAATTTTATATTTTTATGTTCAGTTATGAGCTGAGGCAAAGAAAAGACATGAAGGTCAGGGTTTCCACTTTGGTAATTTTGTTTAACTCCTTGGGAGCTCAGTTGTCAGTCACAGACTGGGTGTGAAGGCTGACTCAGCCTTGGGACCAGGCAAGGTGATGAAAGAAGAGAAGTAAAACCTTCAGGGTATTTTTCACAAATCAGTCCCATTACCTTGGCCCCATACACACTGCTTCTCCTACCCTTTGGAAAAAAAAATCACTTTACCATGAACAAATTATGCTCTAATGGCTGCAAAAATAACTTGAAAAGGAGAAAATGGAAAGAATTTGGGGGAAGGTACAGAGAGATCAAGAAGCATCAGTCAGAACACCACAGAGCAACTTGTACAAACAATTGGACCAGTGGTGTATTTCAAAGTTTGACATGTATTAGAGCTATTTTTAATATACAACTACCTCCTGAAATAATTTCTCTTATTTTAGACAAAATCATGATTCTTAAATGTGTAAAAAATCTTATAGTCAAACACAAGAAATGCATTCAAATTCTAGAAGATGATACAGGAAGGACTTAACAAGCAGTTTGTAGATCTAGATATAAACCAAAACCAGCAAAATGCTAAGTCTTATCAGTCAAAAAAGATCCCCTCCGCAAGGTATTTATTTTTTATTAAAACTCTGACAAATGTATCCAAATTTATTTGCTCCTGGAGTTGATGCAATATGTGATGTTCCATACATCTTGAAAAGGACTGTTTCATACACCCTAGGGTAACAGGGAATATAGATTATCTGTAAAAGAGTTTAAAAAGAAATGGAAGCATGTTTTATTTTGTCTTGTTTGAAAATCAGGATGTGTAAGATAGTATCAGCAATATCAATCACAATATTAATTATAATGTATTCTCACTTAGGCAAAAGTAACTGATTCTAGGGCAAATTTGTTTGAAAAGGCTATATAGAAGTATAAGTCAGGATCAGTTCTATTTATCACAACTCTTTAATAATCTGAGAATGAAGCTTTCCAGCAGCTGAAATCCACTGCACAGCTGTATTGCACACAATTCTTTCAGTTCAACGTCTAAAAAATAATAACTTTTAGGAGTGGCAGCTTTCCTATGGGGCGGTGCTTTCACTAGAAAGTGTTGACACATGCTGATCACAGTGGCAGAACAAACCACAGTCCTTCTGTTCCTCATTTGAATTCTCTCATAACTTTGCAAGGTATGTCTCTGCAGGATGTTTATTTGCCACCCTCCAGAGAAAGAAAATTTAAGATAAAATAGAGTATATTAATCTCTATAAAGGAAAGTGAGCAATATACATATGCAGATATACTACTGGAGAGGCAAGGTATTTCCCTCTTTTCAATACGCAGCTGTAACTTGCTTTTAAACTATTTTAAGTAATGATAATATCAGGCTTCTGTGAACAGTCATGGAACAGGCAGTCCAACAGATTTTTTTGCTGCCTGTGATCAGGAAAATTTTTGGCTCATGCCTAATGGAGAGAGTTCCTGAAAATAATTCAATCAAAGATGGAGAAAACATGGAAACATGTTGTAGACAATGCTGCACAGTGTTCTGCTTTCTGTGCTATTAATAGTGTTAGAAGCTATAGTAATGACACAACAAAACAAAGCTTCTCAGCCTCCACTATACAATGGAGCAGTGGTACTGTGTCTGTACTCCATGAAATGAGCCATCAACACAGCACATCTAAACCATGGCATGAGAAAAAGCCAACAGCTCTGTGAAATCTCACTAAAAGCCAATCTGAGGTGAATGTGGCAACATTTTATGTCAAGAATCCAAATAAAAATTTAAGCCAACAACCCCCCTTGGATTTCAAAACACACAAAAGTTCATGTTGTAATATAAACAAAAAGTCATTGTGCAAACCAGTCAGTTTTAACTACCTTTCCCTCCAAAAATCAAATTAGTGTTTAAGCCAATGATGCCTTCAGCGTACAATATAAATATTTACACTAGTACCTACCAAAATATAGTGCTAACTATTCAAATAGCTGAAACCAGGCAACCAGTTTTATTCTATTTTCTCTACAAACACGAGAGTCTACAAAGAGTTTTATTTGTTCACACATATCAGTTGTTTTTGAAGAGCAGCTTTGTCTTTTCTCCCTGCAGGTAATGGTAGCAACATTCACAAAACCGCGAAACTTCCTGAAGAGCAGCACAGAAATAAACCCAAAGCTTAGCTATTCCTCAGCTGACAAATATATTAAGATATAAATAAGTCTAAAATCCTTCAAACCTGGAAAATCCATTTCACAATAAACACATGCGTGCAAAAATTTTCTCTTCCTCAGCCGGAGAGCCCGTGGGACGGCTGGTGGAGGCTGTTCTTGAGCAGCTTCCTGGGAGAGCTCAGCCCTGGCTCTTCGCAAGGGCAGCTCTAGCAAGTCCCCTGTTTCCTTTTGAAAACAGCCCGTGCAATCAGCGGCACAGAGCCCCAGTGAGGTCACATTTCCTGTAAAGTAGCCTCACATCAGAGGCATTTGTTCTGAAGAGCAAACCAAAGATAAAGATTAGCCCACGAAGGCTCCTGCCGGCTGTTGTGAAAGAGAAGAACCACTACAAATAACGTCTCGCCCCAATGATTGTATCGAGAACAAAGACAGAACATTTTCTCATCAGTGACACAGAGTTTTCTTTCAGATTTGCTTTTCTACCTGGCATAGAAAACTTTCAAGTTGTGTATACAAATCATTCAATTTGTTGAAATACTTGTGAGCCTGACAGGCTCTGATGTAAGAAAACGATCCAGTTACAAAAAAAAAATAATAACAATACATTTTGCAAAAGCACTATTGTACAGAAGATACATTTGGGCAGAGTTCAGAGCTACGTTTCACAGCTGAAAGATTACTGCAAATACATGCCATTCAATGTTAATATAAATTCCATAGAAAGGAGAAAGGAATAAAGCCATTTTTAAACATAGTCATTGTTGCATGCTGAATGTTTCATACTCTGTAAGGTACCCATTCATCATACTTTAAAGTATAAAAAATAAAGTCAAATCCACATAAGAGAAATGGATCCTGAATAAGATATCCTGGCAATCAAAGGACTTGGCTACAGAACTGTTACATGCAAAAGTAATATAAATCAGCTGCTTGACACTGAATTGTACAGCCTTAGGGGGTAACACTTCATCTCCAAATAGATAAAATGATCTAATAGTTTTCTTCCATGATGTCTGTATGTATCACTGACAAAAAAATGAAACCATAAATCTAGTAAAATATGATTGATTTTATGATTGTTTGTGGGTTTTTTTCCTCTTGGAGAAGGGAAAATACTTCCACTGATAAAAAGAATGTAAAAAGCTCACCTTCCAGAAAAGGAAACAAAAATAGGAATTAAGCAATTAGGATGTTGCAAAAGATCTTCTGTTTGTGAGTTAAACTAAAATGAACATTTTATGATCCTTTTGGTCAAACATGAAAATAGGGACATAGTCCATCTTCACATCAGTTCTTTTAATTTAGTGGAATTATGTCAATGAGGAAATTTAGTCCAGCACTATTTCCATGGATGCATGGGCTTCATCACAACAGCATTTCCCTGGCCACCCTGCCTCTCTACAGGCAATGAATATAAATTCCCAATGATCTTTAAAACTAGGTCACTTACAGAAGAATTTCTGTACACATAGGAATTTACTCCTTGGGCATATTTTTTGTTTCTTTTATTATTATTCTCAACAAGAAGAAGTTAATTCCAAGCTTGAACTGCTTTTCTGAAGGACATTGGCATTTCATGTTTTTCTATACAGTTAAAATATTTTGTGTCTATATCATCATATTCAGGCTTGGAGGTGTTTTCTTTTTTAATCACTGCTATTTGTATCTGAAACTCACTGTTCCACAAGCTTTTGATGCATAAACTTCATGCATTGATGAATATTTTATAGGTGAGTGCTCAACTATAGTTAATATACACACACAGAAGGATTTAAATACAGCTTTTTTTTTCTTCACTCTGTAGCTCCTCAAATTTCCCACTCCACCAACACACCCTATCTCAACAATAACCAGGCTTCAAATTTTACAAAATGAGTACGCCAACAACTTACTGGCAGTAGTTTTATGCCTGTGGCACACATTACCATTCAACCCACAAAAGGAAGGAAATTAGAAATTACGATACTAAATACCACCCATCTTTGTACTCTTCTCCCAGGCTCACTCTGCTTTTGATGCAACAGATTGTGTAGGGTCTGACAGTCCAAGAGAGGTGGGGCTGGGGCAGCTCCATGCCTGGGGTCCTACCAGCATCGAGCCAGTACCCCTGTCTTATGGGTAATGAGATGATTGGCTCTTGCAATTAAAAGATAACTATTGTGTGAATATTAATAAAAGCTTTAGTAATGTATAGTTATGTTATTGTAGTTTAGATGTCCTCTGTACTCCCCATAGTTCCCTTTTCCCTCTGTATTGTGACCATCTGACAGCTGGGGTTGTCTAGGACAGGTACAAAGAAGGCTGCACATGTGTCCCTTGCATGGGACAGTTGGGAATGGAAAAGCTTGGTGCTTAGGGGGCCCAGCATGGCAATACCTGACCTTCAATCCAGTTACAACAAAGCAGTTTCCACTGATAAATGGCAAAGAAAAGCTGACTGAAAGACTTTGTTAAGGGCCAGAGCTGGCTGATGCAACCCCCTGGGGTATAAAAGACTGAGCATCCATCTTGAAGATGAACTGGTTGCATGGTATGCATGAGGGGCAGTTCCCAGCGCTGCAGCTTTTTCCTTATGTAATCCTTTGTTGTATTTTTGTTAAGGTTTAATAAACCTTTTTAAATTTTCAAAGTGAGCAGTTGTCTCTCACACCTGGGAGGGACAAGCACAGAGTGCATTTATAGCCACATGTTACACACACGGCTGGCAACACAGGCAACAGGCACAAACAGAGAGAGCATTCCCACAGCACCAAGAGCCTCATCCTCCTCACCCCTCTGGCTGAACAATGCAGGGGTTGTCTAGTGAGGATACACACATCTGTACATGCCCCTCCAGCAGCTGGGCTCAGGTCTGTCCAACAGCTGCCCCTGGATCCCAGTCTCACCAATTGCACACACCCTGACATTTGAGCTCTCAGCCCATAGCCCAGTTGGTGGTGCAGACCATGGCACACACAGGCACAGCTGGCTGGGATTGCCCCGGTCCTCAGCAGCCCCCAGAGAGACACCCCAGACCACGGGTGTCCCATGTCCCAGGCAGCAATCCCGAGGTGCTCTGGTGTTAACTCATCTGGGTTGGTTCCATGACTGGCCACGAGGGCTGAGACTCCTCTGGGACAGTCCTGGGAAAGGCCCAGCAGACAAAGTGTCCCTTTCACTGAAATATTAATTCAGCTTCCCACCTGCCTTTGTGCTCCCAGGCTCTTCTGGCTGATCAGAATGGCTTTTGATGGGCTGATGGCTCCTGGAATAGGAACAGCTGGGTGCAGGGAATTCTTTGGGCGCCTCACCTCACCGCTGTGCTCCCACTCCCCCCGCTCTGTGCTCCCCTGTGAGTGTGCAGATGAGCTTTTAGCACATATTGCACCATAACTTTGCCATCTCAACAGCCCACTGCAACTCAGTGCAAAGTACTGTTCTGCTAAACACACAATTTTCAGGAAAGGTATTTTCTGGTAGAATGAATTGAGTGGCCATGGTGGAGAGAGTGGAGTGCTTATTGATTGAATGTAATTGAGAGTAATGTGATGCTCCTGTAACTCTTTGAACCTCCTGGAAACCTGACAACCTTTAATTGTCCACCAGCTTCAGTAACCATCAAATCAAGCCATTTTTCCTCTAACACAGGTCTGTGTCAATATTGTTTATATAGTACTCAAAAGTAAAAAAAATATATTCTTGAAATCTGAAAAAAAATTGAAAAAAATTTAAAAATCCAGCAGGGGAAAGGCTGGTCATGAGAATCTCTGAGCAGCCTCACTGGGTCAAAATGAAGGTCTATGAAACTCTCCTTGCCTGCAGTCTTGCTGCAGGGCAAACTAAGACCTATTTTCATTCACCTTTGTGAATGATAATGTTTTAAACTAAGTGCATTCCTTTATGCAGCAGAAACACTTAGCAATATTTCAGGGACTCTAGTAATTAAGAAAAAAAACTCACAAAACTAGCCATTTTATTTCAATTTTAAGAAAAGGCTAATCCTGCATTTAGTTAGAATTTTGGTGCAGTATACAAAATTGTCACATCATATAGGATTTTAATAACCTTATCAGGTCAGCTATATGAACAAAGATTAATTAGCCTGAACAAAGATTAATTTGCCTTGAAGTGGAACAAATCCATTTTTAATGTTATCACATGGAAATCCCATCACACTCTATCAGAGACTTTCTGAGTTTCAGGATTGATTTTTCCCCCAAATTCATTATTTTAGCTTAATTGTTCTGCAAAACAGGCAAAAAAGGGCATTTCTTGGTGGAGTAAAAGGGCATTTCTTGGCATTTGTAAAAGGCATTTTTACAAATTTTTGTAAAATTTGAAAAAGGGCATTTCTTGGCATTTGCATGGTGGAGTACAATGAATAGACATGTAAAATTTAGAATTAGCTCTGAGCTTGCTGATGCACCCATACTACTTAGATCTCAAGAGCTTACCTCCAATAATGCTACATCAGCTACCTCTATATTATACCACAGACATAGCCCAGATAGACAAAAAATGTTTAAAAAGAATCTAAATCAAGTAACCCTGTGAGGGACAAAGTGAAATGTGATATTTCTCTATACAAAGCCATGACCAGGCTGTGTTGTATCTCCTTGCTTCTTGATTATATGGTACCATGGAGAAATTTCCTTGGTATCAGAATGTGATGTAGACATGGGAAAATGCCACATCATGATACAAGAGCAGTGCTAAAGTAGGCATGGGAAAAATACAAGTGCTTCCATTAGAATCTGTAACTTCCCCACCCTGCATCTGAAAATACTGCTTTAAAACCTATTTTATCAGAGAAAGAAAACAAAAGGAAGAGGTTCAAATCCATCAGTCAAAGCAGAATTTAGTCAAGGTTTCTAATAGAACTCAGGTAACTCCTCATTGGAGTTCTTCATAAATTTCCTCACAAGAAGATCTGACTGTGACTGAAGGTAGGAACACTAAAAAAAAGCAACAAACACACAGATCTATACTCAAAGTTGTCTGACTCAATTTTATAAAGGATGACAAAAGTTCATGAGTCAGCACACTGCAGTGTCTGCTGTGACTACAAGCAGCCAGGGCAGAGTCAGCTGTTGGCCAGTTGTGCTCCAGCAGCATCTGATTTGCAGAGAATAGAAATATTAATGCACAGATCAGTGGTCTGAGCAGAGAATGAGTGGGAACAGGTTTGAGCTGATGTATGAATAGTGTACACCCATGGTTCCTAAGCTCGCAGGCCATCACACTTCCAGCACACATCTACATTTTAGGATACACAGATGGAGAGGGAAAGGACAGGGACTAAGGCAGGTAGGACAGCATGGGGACACTGCTGACTCTCAGCTCTAAGTGTTAAAACCCATCACTATGTGACCAACCCAGGGATAACCCATAAGACATGGAGAAGACTCAGTTGCCCATACTCCTGTCTCCCATGTCACTGTAGTTAGAGCTGGACACCACCTGCATAGCAGCACCTGGCCGCTTAAAAGCTGAACAGGCCACATAGATACACATGGCTTTAGGGACCTGCTCAGTGTTCTAACTGGACACATAAAATCTCATCTTTGGTTGGGGGTTTTCTTGTGACATTTTGAGTCCCAAAATAAAAAATTAATATTCCTCTGGAAGTGGCCATGCACTGCTGCCCACTGTACCTGGGAACCTGGGTGGTTTTTGTGACAGTCCTGATGTGATCTACATGGAACACAGGTTCCATGAACAGCACATTGTACAACAGTACATTGTACTGATGTACAATGAAGACTTTTAGCCAACAAATGATTGTAAAGAATCATAACATGCTTTATAAATACTGAAATTCTGTAGCTGAAAGATGTTGGTCCCACTGGTTCCTGAGACAACAGTAGGGGGAAAATACTGATCATTCTGGTATCATGGTCATTTCTATAATAAATCCTACTGAGTGAGGCATAAATGAAGACCAGTAACAACTGAAGTGATACTCTAATAATGTTCTTTAAAATGCTTGTCTTTACACAGCAACCTTATCAGTAGTCTGACACTGACTGAGCCCCTTTCTGCCTGTATACCAGTATTTAAGCAAAGTCTAAATTTGTGCGGCTAATACTGAGAGTCCACAGGCCTTTCTGGTACTGTTTGCAATTTTTCCAGCCTTGCCCATGCCCAACTCACATTTCCAGCTTGATCCAAAGTGATGTCCTGGACTACTTCAATGGCTAGGGAGAGGCAACAGCACAGGCAGCCTCAGTATCCAGTGGAAAACCATGCACACAAGAGGCAGAGTGGTTTTACAGCCTGGATATTACCCAGCATTGCATAAAGATCAAGGATTTGAATGTGGCCTACAAGGCAATTAAGGACAGAGAGCAGAACTCTGATAGCCTTCCAGGAACTGCCCATGTGACACCAGCACAGACCCAATGGCCAAGTACCAAGAAACAAGTGACTCCTACCATGAGCACGTGCTCCTGTGAACAAATGCATTACAGGCATTTTACAGGCAGGGTTGGGCACAAAGGGCTAATCTCACAATCAGCAACCATCCTTCAACCCCTGAGGACACCCCAGTTTACATGGGACCACAGAGGAGACAGGAAAATATCACACTAGTTTTACAAAGTGATTGGTATTGCCTGCGGACAGAAGTGATGTGTAATTTTCATTCTCACTCCTGGACTCCACCAGGTTGGACATGTGATTTTTGGAATTCTGTTTTCCTTCAGCACAAGTTTCGAATTCTGTCCACCCAGAGGTCAGCTCTTAGAAATGCAGACCATGAAAATCTTCCCACTGGGATATGTTTGTTAGTCAAGTGCTCTATTGATTCACCAGAAAGTGTATGCTGCATTTCAGTCTCATATGGAAATAATCTAGGAAATCAGCGCACAGAGCTGGTATTATTACCACAGCTTTTGTTTAACACTGGTCTCATCAAGGCTTTAAAGGAAAATTCAGTAACATATTTACGGATGTACTCCAATCTACAGAATCTAAACCCAAAACACTATCCAAGACATAGGGCTGCAATATGAAAGGCAGAAGTAAGTGACACATTGCGCAGGACTGTTTCTGAGGCAAAAGCACAATTACATCTCAAGAGGTCTAACACTCATTGCAAAACAGTATTCATAGTGTGATGAATGCTCCTTGTGCCCCCAATAAATATCAAATGATACCCAGAAAGTGGTTTTGTGAGCCTGTAACATGACACAGCAGAGCTGCCTGTATCCAAAACAGGGAGCTGCTCCCTCCCAGCCATGCAGAGCATCAGGAGGCACCACTCTGGTGAGCAGCAACTTCTGCCTCAAGGCTTTCCTTTAACCCCATCAAATGCCAAAGTTTGCTCTTTCTTCTCTTTCTTTGTGTGGATTTGGGACCCTTTTACTAATGTCAGAACTACCTGCTAAATGCAAATTTCATTACCCACCTGAATTTACCAGGTCTCACTCCTTAGCACTCTCACCTTACTGTACTTCACCTTAAAATACTGCAGTAAGGAACCTTACTTCTGCTTTACAGCTTCATGCCACCTCTCCAGCAATGCAGTGAAACACAGCACCTGTGGGCAGACAGGCCCACTCTGAGAGAAACCACTGACAGAATTAAAGGCACTCTGCAAAGAACCAGTGAGCAATTCAGTAAAAAATGTCCAGTTTCTCTGCCTTTCAAAACTAGAAAAAGATGGGGTTGATGTCCCAAACCCACAGGGTTACTGTTTTGTATGGTGTCCATGGCAATGGCTGTTAGTGACTTTCTTTTTTTCATACAAGGCCAGATGCTTCAAAACTCATTCACTTTAGGGTATTTCCCAGCATCTGGAAAATTTAGGGCTTTAAAAGGGAAAGAGAAGTTTTTGGTGAGATAATGGAAATCTTCACAGAAGGAGGGAGGAATTTCTGGAGAGGAGGGAGTTTCTGGGATGAAAGAAGAAGGGCACAGAAACTGAAGAGAGGGCCATAACAGCTTGATGTCAGATACGGAGCCAAAATAGACCAAGGAAGTGGCAGGAGAAGGACAGATGATGACAGAACAGAGCCAGGCCACATGCAAGCTGCCTGTGCAGATGGATAGAGCAGGGCAGAGGTGCTGCTGCATATTTGCCAGACTGAAGCTGTGCAGACACCACTTGAATACAAGCACCAGCAGTAATTTTAAATATACTTCTCTATTAGAATAAAGATAAAAACAACAATGACTTTTATTCTACTGACTGTCACCTCACAATTGCAATATCTGACATTTAAAGTAGTTCTTTTATGACCTAACCCAATTGCCCACAAGAAAAAACAAATGGCAAAATAAACAAACTGTTGTCTGGGTTTCTCACCATCATGTCTTTCTTTTCCCAGGTGTTTGATCATTCTCCCAGACCTTTCCTGAACCCTTCCCATTTTTGGATGGGTTCTCTGAACAGTCAGTTATTTTAATAACAATGTACTGGTGCCAAGTGCAGCAATAATGTCACCTCTCTACTCCTACTCTGTGTTTCCATGTGCATGTGCTTTGCAAAGACTGCATTAGTCTTTTCAGGATCAACAGCACATCATGAGCTCATGCTCAGCTGATTATGAAATCCTCTCTCCCCCTCTCGGAGTCTCAGTGAGTCACTGACTGGCAATATAAAATCTCCCATCCAGTTTGGTTTCCAATTTATGGCCTGTCTATTCATGACGAAGCTGAAGACATGCTTCGTGACAAGATTAAACACCAAATTGTGTGAGGAGCACAAATAGTGAAATCTCTTTTCCTGCATCTCTGTCTTGTCATGCTCTGGTGTCTGAAGGAAAATAACCACTGAGTCTTTCCATCATGGAGAGGTTGACTCAGTGACCCTCCCCTGTCCAGTTGAACATTTTAACAGAAAAGTTGGAATGATGTGATGTGTCTCTTTCTGTGTCAAGCTTGAAGTAAGACAGAAGTTTTAGGAGTAAGTGAAGAAAGGGAAAATGGAAGGCAGACAGGCAATGCAGCCATGTAGGCCTTGTTTCCCTGGGAGACAAAACT
Source organism: Camarhynchus parvulus (assembly GCF_901933205.1). NCBI lineage: Eukaryota > Metazoa > Chordata > Aves > Passeriformes > Thraupidae > Camarhynchus > Camarhynchus parvulus. The sequence goes on from NC_044572.1 coordinate 143,603,946, forward strand.
AAATATCAGATATGGTTTTGTGCTAAAAGAATATACAAAATGTCTTGGCCTAAATTGCTCCTTGCTGGCTTTATGGTGGAATAGTGTAGCTGAAATGGGGTCCTGGGCCATGGGCAGAGCTAGGGAGGCACTGGGAGAGTCAAATCAGGGCCAGCAGGGGCTATGGGTGCCTGTGAGCTACAGCAGAGCAGGGATGGTTATACACGGAATGGCAGCAAAGAAATGGGGACAGTGACTGGGGCTCCTTGTTCCCCCAAATGTCTTGATAATAGTGCAGGAAATGCTGCCCTGTGCTGCTGGACCACAAGTGGACTTCTGCTGTTCTGAAGGCAGTGTGGTAGGAGTCACACATTGCACCGTGCAGCAGGCATCCCTTCCTCCAAGACTTTAGTTTGGTTCCCTCCTGCCATTTGTCCCTGTGCTCCTCTGAGCTTGAGGAAATGGGCCTTTGGTGGGCTGATTGCTCCTGGGAGCTGCCAGGGCTGGGGATTATATGGGATTGTCCTCCTGCGCGCTTCTGTGTTTGCAGATGTGCTTTTAGTCCATATTAATCAATACAAGGGGTTTGCTGTGCCTCTGCCACCTCCTGCCAGCTCTGCCTCCCTCTCAACAGCCTCAGCAGCAAAGAAATGGGGTACCACACGCTGCTCTGAGTTCATCCCACACCATGGCATAACTCAGCCTTTAGCAGTGAAGAGCATGATTCAGTGACTCCCATGTACCCAGCTCCATCCTCACAGCCTTTTATTTTCCCCCCTTCCCTCTCCTTGGACAGAAGCACCTTCACTGTTCTAACTATCCTGATGCTGCACATTCTTTACTGCTCAAAGAGAGCTCATTCCTTAAACAATAACCTTCACTATCCTGTGGCAAACCCTCTAAACCAAAGATTGCATATCAAAATTACACCAAGAGTAGTAAGAGCTGGAGAATTCAAATAAAAATGCAATGGCAACTTTTTACAAAAAAAAAAAAAAAGGAAAAAAACTCCTTTCCTTTCCTTTCCTTTCCTTTCCTTTCCTTTCCTTTCCTTTCCTTTCCTTTCCTTTCCTTTCCTTTCCTTTCCTTTCCTTTCCTTTCCTTTCCTTTCCTTTCCTTTCCTTTTCCTTTCCTTTCCTTTCCTTTCCTTTCCTTTCCTTTCCTTTCCTTTCCTTCCCTTCCCTTCCTTCCCTTCCTTCCCTTCCCTTCCCTTCCCTTCCCTTCCCTTCCCTTCCCTTCCCTTCCCTTCCCTTCCTTCCCTTCCCTTCCTTCCCTCCCTCCCCTCCCTCCCTCCCTCCCTCCCTCCCTCCCTCCCTCCCTCCCTCCCTCCCCTCCCTATCCTTTCCCTTTCCCTTTCCCTTTCCCTTTCCCTTTCCCTTTCCCTTTCCCTTTCCCTTTCCTCTTTGTTTTCTTATTTTGTTTCCTTTGTTTTTCTTCAAGCCTCCTTCTTCCTTCAGTCTCTTCTGTTTGTTACCACCTTCCAGAAAATGGTAACAAGGGAAAATCTAGGGAGGAAAAAAAATATCATAGCAAATACTCTAAAATATCCTACTGAACATTATGTCTATAAAGACTCCTCAAGTGGGAGGCAGCCTCCTGGGGACTAAATGAAGCAGATGGATTGACCTTGAAGAGCAGCCAAACGCCCACATAGCCACTCGCTCACTCCCCCAGCAGTGGAATAGGGAAGAGAATGGGAAGAACAAAAGTGAGAATCATGGAACCATTAAGGTTGGAAAAGAACTCTAAGACAATTGAGCTGCTGGACAATTGAGCTGCTGGTTAGTTCACCACTAACCCATGCCTCTCACTGCCACATCCACATTTGTTTTTGAACACTTTGAGGATTGGTGGTGATTCCACCACTTCCCTGTGCAGCCTGTTCCAATGCCTGACCACTTTCTGTAAAAAATGTTTTCCTAATATCCCATCTAAACATCCCCTGGCATACCTTGAGGCCCTTTCCAAGTCCCATCACTTGTTGTCTGGGGAAAAGACCAACTCCACCTGGCTACAGCCTCCTTTCAGGGAGTTGTAGAGAGTGACAAGGTCCTCCCTGAGCCTTCTTTTCTCCAGGCTGAGCACCCCAGCTCCCTCAGCTGCTCCTCATCAGACTTGTGCTCCAGACCCTTCCCCAGCTCTGTTGCCACTCTCTGGACACATTCCAGCAGCTCAATGTCTTTCTTGCAGCGAGGACCCCAAAACTGAGCACAGGATTCAAGATACAGCCTCACCAGTGCTGAGTACAGAGGCACAATCTCATTCCCTAGTCCTGCTGGCCACACTATTTCTGATACAAGCCAGGATGCCATTGTTCTCCTTGGCACACAGCTGGCTCATGTTCAGTTGCTGTCAACCAGCACCTCCAGAAATGTTTGCAGATCTGGATGAGGACAGTTTAATAAATAAAGGAAAGCAAAAACCCCTAAACTAAACAACTCAACCCAAAAAAACCCCCAAGCAATTCAAAGGCAAGGACTCAGCACTTCCCACCAGCAGACCTATATCCCTCCATCTCCCAGCAATGGTCACCCTGGAAGAAAATGTCCCAACAGTCTTCTTCTTCTGTCTCAGATTTTCTTGCTGAGGTCAATGTTTTATGGCATGGAATATCCCTTTGGCCAGTTTGGGTCAACTGTCCTAGTTCTGCCCTTCCCAGTCTCTTGCCCACCCCTTGCTTGCTGGGGAAGATGAGTGGGAAAAAATAACTGAGCCATTATACTGTGGAAATGTTATTCAGCAGCAGCCACCACACTGGTGTGTTATCAACATCACCATCGATCATGATCCCCTTCCTTGTCCAGTGACACATGCACTGATGTCATTCCCTTAGTCTGTGGGACATCCCCCAAACATCCATACAAGTGCAATCAATTACTTTGGTCCATGACTTGTGCTCTACCCAGCAGCTTTCCACATCAGATGGTTTTGCACAACACAACAGGAAGCATTGGTAAACAGAGCATATTGCCTTTCACTTTCTGCTGTTTATTATACTTTTGGGCTTGAGCCACCTCCTCAGATGATGCTCTGAAATCTCTGCCTCCTGGCTCAATGGTGACCTCTTTCAGCATTCAGGGGCACTGGGAGTTCCTCATCTGAGCCCACTTTGTTATCACCCTACCCCCTTATTCCATGTATTATATATTCAGTCACATTATGTGTAGAGGTGCCTCTTCCTATGAAGATCTGGTACATCTCAGACCCTTGATACCCTCAGCTCCAAAATCCCAGAGGTCAACCTTGGCTCCTTCCAGGTGTTTTCTGCCAAAGGCTCCAGGCGAGCACAGAGCAGGTTTCTCACAGCTGGTACTCTCTGGACAGGTCCAAGGGCTACCACACAAACTGTCCCGTCTGTCCTGCTGCTGTTTAGTGACCTTGTCTGGACACCAGGTGCCCACCAAAGACAATCTGTCATTGGCCTCCCCAAATGGACAGTGGAGAATAAATATAACAAAAGGCTTCTAGGGCAAGAGGAGAGCTCAGTCCTAAGGATCACCCCTGAGATCACTCACCAGTTACCATCCAAGGCAAAACACTGTCACTGACGGCCTGAGCACTGGCCAGGGGTGGATCTGTCTTAGACCCAGTTGGCTTTGGCTCTGGCGGACATGGGGGAAGATTCTGGCAGCCTCTCACAGGAGCCCCCCACTACCAAAGTCTTGCCACACAAACCCAATATACTCAAAAAAGTTCTTAAAGGTCACTTAATGGAAAGGACTCACAAGATGACTGTGATCCAGAATGTGCGGTTTCCAGAAATACACTATGCCTTTTTATTAATTGGTGGAAACTTGACATTTATTTTACTGATCACATCCAGAGGGATGTGATTATGCTGATCTTGCCATTACAAGCTTGGGAACATCTGTCCTGGAGAAGAATAGGAGGAAAGACTCCATGAGATTGTTCCCTGAGCACTGGGATGGCAGCAATGCAGAGGCCAAATGCCAGACTTGGCTCATGGTCATTGCCTTTATCACGGGTCTCTCAGGCAGAGCAGAACACAGTGATAAGCAGCACAGCAGCCACCACAACACTGGGTGTCACAGGGACAGCAGTGGGCTGTTCACCAGCTGCCAAGCACCCACCCAGCCCTCAGCAGCATGGGGGGAGGCTGGGATGAATAACAGCAAGAAAATCTGTGGGTCAGATGAAGGCGGTTTCATGGGTAAAAAACAGAGGCAAAGACAGGCCACTGTGAAGCTGCTGCTTGACTGGGGCTGTCCTGTGGCCACCAGCCACAGGTTGTGGCACCTCCAGGACCATCTCAGTGACTGCCCTGAGTCTTTTTCTACCTATCACAGAATCACAGATCCCAGAGTGACAGAACTGGTCAGACTGGAAGAGACAGCAGAGGGTCATTTGGTCCAACCCTCTTGCTTAAGCAGGGCCATTCAAGAACACACTGCACAGGACTATGTCCACTTGAATTAGTGCAGACTCCACACCTCTTTAGGCACTGTTTCAGTGTAGGGTCACTGCACACAAAAGTTCTTCCTGTTCAGATGAAACTCCCTGTGCATTGCGCCCGTTCCCTCTTGTACTCGGCACCACCAGCAGAGCCTGATCCGTGCTCTCGACCCCTCCCTCAGACACTCCTGGACGAGGTCCCCTCTCAGCCGCCTCTTCTGGGGCTGAGCAGCTCCAACTCCCTCAGCCTTTACCAAGACGAGAAATGCCCCAGCGTCTTGATTAAACACGTTCCTTTCCCCCCGCTGGACACTTCCCTCCGCTCCCCGCTGTTTCTGTGGCGGTGTTGTGGCGGTGTGAGGCTGTGACGGTGTGAGGCAGTGTCACTATCCCGGCGCAGCCGTCCCGGGCCGGGGCCGCCGCTCTTTGTCTGGCTCGCCCCCCGCCCCTGCGCAGTCACGTGCCGGGGGCGGGGCGCGTCGCGCGGCGGTGACGCGCGCGGGGCGCGGGCAGGATGGGGCGGTGAGGGGCGGCCGTGCCGGACAGCCCGCGGCAGCCGCGCCGGGCCCCGAGCGAGCCGAGCGGGCGGTAAGGGCCGGCAGCGCGGCGGGAGCGAGGAGGGAATGCGGAGTGAGCGCGGGCGGCGGGGCTCCGGCGGCCCCCCGCACGCCGGCCGGGCCTGGCGGGGCGGCGCCCGCGGCTCTGCTCGCGGCGGGCCCCGCCCGCGGCGGGGGGTCCGGCGGGGCCTCCCCGGCTGTGCCGAGGGCTGCGGCCGCGGCCCCGCCGCTCCCGGCCCGGCTGCGCTGCGCCCTTGGCCTCTCCGCGCTGGCGGAGCTCGCAGGGGAGCCCCGCTGCAGAACGGGGGCCGGGTGCCGCTGCCCCCGCAGTGCGGGGCTGTGGGGCTCCGACCCCGCATCCCGGCACTGGCGCTCGGCAAGGGGGCTTGGGGTGGTGCAGGGAGCACCGCAGAAAGTCGCGGTGATAGCGACAGTAGTTGCACAGAGAGGTTTTTGGTGTTTTTTTTTCTTTTTGATAGTGACTGAGCTGCAAAATAAAATTAGAAGCCAGTTGTGACTGAAACTCAGCGCTATGAATGCGACTATGAGTGCACAGAAATACTCAAGATGAGGTTTTGTTTATTTTTTGTTTGTGCTCATTTAATCTTAGTTGCCCTTTAGGCCATGTTTATCTGTTCTTGGTAAGGTAAGTTCTTCTTAGTTTGCCTTTTCTTCACCCGAGGAGAGCACACATGTTAACTATGGGTAAATTAAAATTTCGCTTTAAAATGATATGAAGGAATTACAGTCCAGTAGAGTTCCAGAGATGAGCACTATGTTTTTTTTCTTGTTATTTTTTGACTTAAGGTTGATGACAGATATTTTTGCGGGGAAAGAAATCTGAATAAAAGTATTTATGAAGGTTTTTTATGCCTTTTTTTTTTTGGGCCCTGCCTGTATTTCTGTAAGCTAAGCAGTTAATACAAAGTCAGGATCAAAATTTTGCATCTTTTCACCCTCTGGAATATATTTGCTGTCAATGACACATTTAAAACAGCATAATGTGTTTTAATGCAACTCTTTTCCTTCCTTCCAAGGTGGTGAAAAAGACAATATCAAGATGAGTAAAAAGCCTCCAAATCGTCCTGGAATCACATTTGAGATTGGTGCTCGTTTGGAGGCACTGGACTATTTGCAAAAATGGTATGGAAGACATTGGGTAGTGTTTGCTGTGAGCAAAATTATTTTGTGTAGTTCGTGTTCTTTGATAATTGATTATAAAAAACAGTGCATCTATTAATGGCAATTTCCACACATGAACTTTATTAATTTCCACCTAAGTCTGTTAAAAGTGTTAGGAAAATATTCTCACTTCAGAAATCAAGCTAAACTTTCCTATGGGTTTGTGTTTATTTGCTCTTGGTGGCTTGCACAGCCGTAGGGAGCAAAGAGCCTTTCTGGAGTAGTGTGGAATTCAGTGTCATGGCCCAGGTGATCGGTGTGTCAATGAGGCAAACTTCATGATCAAAGACTTCTATTGTCTTCGTTTGAAGGCATGCAAGGGGAGTTGTTTTGTGTTCAGTTGTCACACTTGACAGGTCCACAAAACAGATTCTAAAAAAAAAAACCAAACCCACATCCTGAATTGGAGTTCATGGGATACGCAGATACAGTTGTGTTTTTATTAAACAGCTGGAGGAATTAATTGCTTAAAACTGCGACTCTGCAACCAGACAGGCCTATTGTGAATTCAGACTATAAAATGAAAATTAGGGGCACAAGGACTATGCTGCACAGCATGTGTATTGTGAAAGGAGCTGTTCTGATGAAAAAAATTTGTTAGTAAAAATTTTATTAAAGCAAGTGGGCTAATCTGTTGATGTGTGCTGGCCATGCTAGTTGAGTTTGAAAAATCCCTAGTTTTGTTAAGAGTAGGTGGCAGAAGTATTTGATGCTTCTACTTAGAAGTTTTTTCTTAGCTGCTCTCTGATTTATTAGGGCTGGGAAATACAGAGGTGTGTAGCTGCTTTTCTGTTGCATTCCTGGAGAGCTCAGTATGTTCCTGCAAATATCTGATCCTGTTAACTCCAAGTGATGTGAGAGGGAAGTCTGTATATTATTGACATGTCTGCTCCAGTGTTATGTGCTCTGTATAAAAAGTTGAGTCAAACTCTTTATTTGTAGAGCTTTGATTTTAGTTATAGGAAGAGTGTTTGTGTTTATAAAGGGACTTTAAAGGACTTGGTTTATAGAACTATTCTTGTTCTTACCTGTTGCTGTGGACTGGGTTTTCAGCATACTGATTCTGTAACTGAATGGCAGGATAAGGGAAACATCCAAAATAGAGCAATAAAACTTTTGTTAGCATCTTCTGTGACTAGAGATAATTGGTTATGTAATCAGGTAACAACAATTAATATGTAAAGATAGCTTAACAGTATCAAAAAAATATCACTGAGTATCCAGTGTATAGTTTGTGTCAGACCTGCCCAGCTTTTTCCAGGGAAGAGTTGCATGTCAGTGCTGGAGTTCTTGTCTAGGTTTGGATTGTCAGGCATGGCCATGTCACAAGCCCTGCAGCTGAGTTGCTAGGTGTTTTCAGGAAGAATAGAATTTATCCTGAACTTTCCAGGATTTGATTTATTGTCTGTACACCAGGTAGACCCAGGTCAAGTTTAAATGCATGTAAACTTTTGTGGTACCATATACAGAAGAAAGTTAATATAAAAATTTAACAGTTACAGCAACAATGAAAACTGGACTGTATTTCAAGTGAACTAGTAATACAAAATGAACTAATAATACAAACCCAAATACCTTGTGACAGAAAATCTACTCTTGTGCTATTATTAGGGTGTCAAGGGTTGTAATGATAGCCTATGCGATTTTTTTTTAGTTGGCTTTCTGTTGCATAAGGGAGTGGTGGATGTTTTTAAAATTCTTTCTATATATAATCTGTATGCATTCTGCTCATTTGCATGCAGAAATACATACTTCAAAGAAAATAAACTTGCTGAACTTACATGAAATCTCTTTATTATCTTTTAACAAAAGCCAAATTGAAGAGCATTGCTATTGCTTAGCTCAGTCTTTCTGCAAGTGACAAATTGAGAACACTTGCTGAGAAATAGCCTTTAAAAGGATTTTAATTTTTTTCTCCATTTTTCTGAAAGCTTGCTGTCATCTGATGGTCATGACTTATTTTTTGCTTTATTGCTCCTTTATCAAGTACAGCAGTTATGCTGTTGCAGGGGATCATCTTGCATAAAGAACTTGTACCACTTGTTCCATTTAAATTCGTTGAAGCAAGCCATGAACTGCAGCTCTAGTCAAAACTGATCATCTGTCAGCAGATAATAAATGAGATGGGATTGAAAATTACAAACTAGAAAATTATTAAGTATGTGAAATGATCAGGGGCTGGAGGAATGTAAGACCTATGAAGAGAGAGTGAGGAAATTACTTCTTTAGCTTGGAAAAGGCTTCAGAAATCCCACTGTCATCTTTCCAATACCTACAGGGCTGTCATCAACCAGCCTTAGCCAAACCCTACAGGTAGTTAGAGAACAAAACAACAGGCACAAACTGAAATGAGATATTCACACTAGGTTCAAGGAGAATCTTTTTCCTGTTGGGACAGTCAAGCAGTGGATCAGGTTGCCTGAAGAGTTTGTGGAGTCTCCAGCATGAGAGTTTTTCAAGACCGGGATTAATAAAACACTGGAAAACCTGGCCTGTTGCCATAGCTGACCCTGCTTTGAGTGGGAGGTTGGACTGGAGGCTTTCTGAGGTTGCTTTCAGTTTGAATTCTCCTGTGATCTCATACAAAAACTGATACATATGCATACATCCTTTTCTGCCTCTCTTTGCTGACAGAGCACGTGAAAAGGCAGTAGAGCTGCACTTGCCTGCAAGTGCATGTCTGTGTGTAAGACAATTCTTGAGCTGTCAGCTGCCACAAGTAGGACACTGTCCTTGCAAAGCTGATATATTTAAAGATGTATCTCTTCCTTTTTTTAATATTTTTCTGTGTGTTTTTTTGGCTGTAGCTCTCTACTGGTTGTCCTGTAAGCAGCAGATACTGATTTGAAAAACCCTGTTGTTTTTCTGGTAGTCTTTATTAATTTGCTCGATCTAAACTCTTAAGTTAGGTAATGAAGTACAGATAGATGTCCCTGGTTTCTGGAATGGAAACAGCCCTCTAAAATAGGTTAGTTGTTGGAACAACAGTTCTATCTCTTGGTATATTTGATTATCTGGATGGACTTCCACACCCCTCCCCACCCCCCAGTATGGAGGAAGTCTTTTCTCTGAAAGACATTGAGAAATCTTACTTGATATAGTCCTTGCTCTGGATTTCAGTTGACTGGGTTACCTGGCAGCTGTTTGAAAGGGAAGTCTGCTTTATATTTAATACAATATATGTATAATGAGTATGGAGACCTAGAAATAGATGTTGGCAGATTTTGCAGACTCTAGAACACTATTTGTGAGAAGTCAGTATGGAGGGTATTTGGTTTTATATCCTCTGTGAGGTAGAAGGAAGCACTTTTTAAACCAGTATTGCAAAGGCAGGAAGTATGAGTGTGTTTGTAGACTTTGTAGGTACAAACTTGGGCAGATTTATTAATATTTTTGTACCTCTTTTACAGTTTGAAATGCCTGTTGTCCCATTTCACAAGCCAATTCACTACTTTTTGGTCACTTTTGAAGGTTGAAAAGGAGGATGTAAAAAAAAAGTGCTGTCTGTGTGGTTGTTAATGTGTGTTGAGTGCCTTGGAAAAAATATTCAGTGGGTTGGTTTTTTTTTTCACACTGTCAAGAAGTGAAGTGGGAAGTTTTCAATTATTTTTAATTGTATAAATGTTAGAACACTGCTGTTGCCTGACCAGGGCTTCATAGTATTAGTTTTTAAGCCATATCAAATTCTGAGGCTTTCCAAAAATATTGCATAATTCTAATGGGTTGGAACCGCCAAGATTGGAACCTGAGAATGGAGGGCATGCAATGTGTAAACTGGGCAGGTAAGTTCAGCTACCAGCAGTTCTCTTGTTCCCTCTTGGAAAAGCAAGAGCACATCCCCTGAAATTTGGATGAAACTTCATTAGTGATTACTACATGCTCTTTCCAGCTGCTTTTTGAAAAAGCATACCCAACATCTGCAGAATATTGTTTCTTCCCAGAAAAGAAGCTCCTTGATTATTGGATTTCAGTGTGCTGGTCTGAGTCTTTTTTTTCTTTTATTTTGAAAAGTGAAGACTTTTCCCTCAAATTTTAGAGTGTGTTTTTCTGGTTTGTGCTGATGAAGTGTTGTCAGATCCAGCTGTATATCAGTTTCATTGTGATGACTTAATGTGGCTTAGTTGGTGGAGGAATTAACCTGACTGGAAAGTCGCTTTGGTCTTAGATATTACTATTCTTTGGTACTATAAAGAATGACATTTGTGTCTGCCTTTGCAGTATTTCTTCACATGCCTTCTTGTAACTTTGTGATGGAAGGAACTACCACATAAAAGTTCTGAAGTGTAAAAGATGTAATCATCTTCATATTAATCTTTTTAATTAACGAAATCAATTCTTTTCAGCTAAAGTACAAAACCATCAGAAAGATCTTTTTGTGCAGGGGATAATTTACAAGAGTAAGTTCTGCAATACATATGTTCTGGTCTTTTCCACTGTGGGATCAGTATTGTGAAATATTACTGCTTGTGCATATTTGTGGCACAATGTGGGGCTAAGTTTAATGGATATTGAGGATAATAGTTTGTTGCTAAATACAGAGTTGTGTTTGGGTTACCTAATAACCAATTGCATATGGCTTGGGCAGCTCCATCTCTAAGGACATATCATGGATTTTTAGAAAGATGTTGATAGCAGAAATTGTATTTAGCAAAGAGAAGTTAACCTATAAATACCTTGAGCTTCATGTCTCATCTAAAGTGGTATCTAATGAGAATTAATATTTTGCACATCTTCTTTTAATAACTGATGCTAACTTTTTCTCTTTTGATTTTGTATATATATGTCTTGATTCTTGGCTTGCTGAGTTTTCTTTATAATTATCTTAATTTTAAACTATTTGTCTCTAAACTGTGCTCTACATGTTACTTTCCCCTCTTACGTGGTGTGCTCTTTCCAAGTCAGGGCTGTATTTTCCCAGTTTGTCCCTCCTGTTGTCTTCTCACAGAGTGCTTGGAGTGGTGCCTTGACTGCTGCTGACCAGAGAAAGCTCCTGTCCATAGCAAGGGATGTGCCATAGTGGGAGCAGAGTGTTTGCATTGCACATGTGTAGGAAAAGGAGAATTCTCTTTTAGCTGGTTGGCCGTGAATTTTGTGAAACAACCGTAGTTTTGCATCACTGGTGGCTGGCATCCAATAAATCTAAAATTTCTAACTGTACTGGAAAGGGCAGGACCGTTCTTGGTTTCCATTTCTGATTGCTGCAAAATGAACTTTCTCTCCTGTTGCTTTTCTGGTAGTTTTCCTTCTTTCCCTCTGTTAAATATTTTCTATGTTGTCCTTCTACTTGGAAGTCCTTTAGGTTACATTGTTTCTTACACACTTGCTGTTGTAACAGTAACTTAACCTTTTCCTCTGCTTTGCTCCTCTTCCTGCTTATTCTGGTGTTTTAGTGTCAAGTTCCAAGTCTAAAACTGGAACTCTCCAGAAGATGAAAAAAACCTAGAAACTTTATAATAATTTTTTATAATAAAATTTCTAAGTGTAACAGCATATGGACTTAAAAAGAAAGTATAATCAGAGGCAGGGCTTAGGAAAACCATCTCATGGCTGTCTTATTTTCTTGAAGCCTTGTTCAAAGTTAAACCAGAATGTTGCTGCTGGGATACAGGTTTGACCCAAGAGTTTTACATTCTGTTTTAATGCAGTAGATCATCAGTTTCACCTTTCTTGTTAGATTGTTGTTGTAAGTCTACTTTAGAAGGGGAAGAGAGGCTGATCTTGTTTCTTTGAAAGATTTGAAAAAGTGACTTGAAAAAGATTTTATTAGGGAGTGGCAAATGAGAGGCTTCTGTTTTAGACTAAGGCTTTGTGGGTTTTTTGGAAGTTCAGCGAGAAAAAGATGGGGTCTTAAAGAACAGATAAAAATATTTAGTATTTCTGAAATATATGGATGAGAGAAGTGCAACAGGAGTTTGGAGTGTCTCTGAATTCTGATATGAGGGTGAAATGTGGCTGCAGTAGTAACCTAGAATATCAGAGAGATTTTCTTAATAGCTCCTGAGATACTGAAATCTTGGGAAGCTGTATACATCACTGCAGTTGAAGAAGTAGCACAGGAGAAAAAGGAGCAAATTGAGATTGACATATTTTGTTTTAATGTATAGTCCAGTTAGTAAGAAATAAGGAAAGCCTGTACTTCCTGGTAAGTTATATTTTAGTCAGAACATAGTGTTAGAGACTCCTTTAAGAGCACAGTCAGTATATTGGAGAGATTATATTCAAAGTTGATGATGTTGACAGGTTTCCTATATATGTCAGTTGCCTTTCTAGCTAAAGAATTTGCAGTAGGATTGGAAATTGATTGCTCAAGCTCTGCTCTTTTACTATTGGCTCACAGTAGTACTTGGTTTGAAAAAAACCAGGTTGTTAAAGGTAGCTGTCCTTTTCCTGTGGTCTTTCTTTTCCATACACATTGTTAGCTTTAAAGCAGCCCTAATATAAATGCTGATAAAATCAGTGATGTAATTAATTTTATTTTTTAGGAGATTCTATGCACTTTTGAATCTGTTTCAATACTTCTTGGAAGGGCAGAAGGAGCTGAATTCTGCCTGATTACAATTTTCAATGTTGTTTATAGGTTCTTGAACTAAATCTTATCCAATCATTTCAGTTACTTAGCTTTTTTTCAGACTTAGAGAGTTTTAAGTACAAAGTGTTAATACAACATTCTGGAAGGTCATGTAGG